>NW_006760391.1:2299644-2488132 GCF_000271605.1 Fomitiporia mediterranea MF3/22 | reverse complement strand
AATAAATTGGCCCACCGAAAGTCACGGGACTCAAACGCGCGACGCGTCGCGAGTTGTTCCCACGTTCGCGGTCCATTTCTGTATGACCGAGATTCGTTGTATTCCTTGCGGCCTGGCGAGTAACAAAACGACGCGTCCGACACCACGAAGGTATAAGAAAGGAACTCTATTGGTCCTGACATAACCTCCTTGACTATACTAAACTTCCATTGCCAGTTATGCATAAACCAGTACTAGTGCGTACGATTAGAATGGAAGGCAGACAATACCATCGATTGGCTCGACAATCTGCCTAATATGAGTCCACTGCCAGTTATTCATGAAGATCGTCTCTATTCCGTTAGAGCGAACCCGGAAACATCGCGCTTCGCTTTACTCAAAACTCGTCATTAAACATTGCAATCTCAGTGACTCATTCTCATGGAATGCACAATTGTTTCTACACGCGTAATAGTAGTCATCTCCTGTGTGAAAATCCCGCGGCTTAGGTACTAATAATTATAGGAGTGCATGAAGAAAGAATAGTGGTGTCTTGTATTTTCCCCGCCATATTCGGAAACATGTGTATACTCACGCTTCATCATCCCTGGAGAAACTCGGGCATGCCGGACTTGTCAAACATGCAATGAACATTTTGGGATTCTAGTATTAATGACTTATACCAACAAAGATAACATTGAGTGAGCTCCTCACCTTCTCTGACAATATTACATCGTGTGCTTCAGATGTCCGCGGAATAGACTTGGTCAAGCCGGAGTTCTCAGTCTCAAGCATCCTATCATTTTATGATGTAGTTGCGAGACGTCGACAACGTTTTTAATCCTTATGAAGAAAAGGAAGCAACTGAGAGCTTTATCCAGCTTACCCGCATACAGAGTATTTCTGTATACCTGAATATCAATGTTCGTCCGGACACATTTATTGATGTCATTTCGATGGTTCTGTCCGGGACATCATGAGGACATCATGGAACGCCATCTACTGAGTTACTAAGTTTCATTTACACAGGGCAGTGCGCCTCGAGCGCGAGCGAAGCAAACAACTCGGAATCTCCCGTACCATGTCGTATACACTCGCATGTGCATCAGCTTCTGTTAATCCTCCAATCATCGCCGTGTATGGTATACCGGTGGTGAATTCAGGCTGAAGATGTTGCGTTGTCGAGTTAGTACGATGTTAACATGATGGAATAAGCAGAAAGTAATTTGTCATCAACCGTATCAATTGTACCGGCATATTCATGACGTTGAATTCGTATAAGTCTTGGATTTGGGTCATGTTCAAGTTGTTGTCCTAATTTCTCGTGAGATTAACGCACCGGAACCCTTGCAGATGGAAGCAAAGAATCACACTCATTCAATATTAATAGACTCGTCTGTTCACCTAGAAGTTTGACGGTAATCCAACAAAACGTGGTGAAATAATATCGGATGCAATTACTATCGGAACGGATAGGTTGGAAAGGTATCCAAGACTTATGCGCGGAGTCAAAAATTTCTGAAGCGTGCAACTAATGAAACGCCATGCATTGGCCACAACTATATTAGAGAAGCACAGGAACAAAGCTAAGCCAGACAAGATTCCGAGGAGCGGCAAATCGGAAAAACGACAGCCTTGAGATTCATCATGATGAACTAGCCAAGCCAGTTCCACGAAGCCTCAGACAAAGCAAGAGGCGGGAAGTCCGTTTAGCATCAATCGCCAAATCACAGAGGATATCCTGGCAACTGTCTAGAAGTCTTCAATATCGGATGGTATAGAGGTACAAGATAAGGTAGACCAATTAAGAATCCAGAAAAAGCTTGAACAAACCAGTGAAGTAACAACTATAAGATTGATTCGAGTAGTCGCTGTGCTCGCGACCTAAATATATAATAAAATCAGCAACTCTGCATATTATGGAAGTCCAGCACAAAGCAGACCAAACAAAGTTCCGAGAAGTAGAAAATCAGTAAAGCATCAACCCTCCAATTGTAAAATATCAACGAATTCTACAACACAGCAAACCGATCACCTGTGAAGCCGAGGAGCAGCGACTCGGATTCGGATAAACAAAAAACAAGAAAACAAGGATAACAGCGCGAGCAATAAGCAAGTTAATGCGCATAAATCGGATATTCCCTCCTGATTCTATATGTCGAGGTTGCCAATATTGATATTAATGCCTGAGGATTTGAGCCATCGCCGTGTACACGTACAAGTTACCTCGATTCTCAAGCTCATATATTCTTCACTAATTTCATACGTAATATCGTGGTGCAAGGGGCGCATCGATGATACCAATGCTTTGTGCAAAAGAAATTTACGTATGTCTCGTTGCAGGGTGGCGTTCGTCTATTCTATTTTTCGAATCTTTGAACGTCCAAGTAATATTGGGAAGAATGACCGAATCTGTGAGGGCGGGGATAAATAGATAGATAGTAGGACAAACTGTTTGATAAATGAGTGAGGGAGACACGAAAACGGGTCCGAACGGGTACATACCAATATGCAGATGAGCGGCTGACAATATGTTGCATTTCTGCAAGCACCTGCTGGTGTTTATTTAGTACAGCAACAGAGGCCCGAGGTATAGTCTGTCAATGTGAGCAGAACAATCAACTTCCCCCTCCCCCCCTCTCCTCTTTGTTTCATTACTCCCCTAATTCCGTACGTAAAATACTCATGATACGGTGTGTCGTCGAAATTGTTTACGTAGTACATACGCCTCGTTGCAAAGCGGCGTTCGTTCATTTTCCCCACCATACTAGTAAGTGTTTTCGAATGTTCGAATAATATTAAGAACGAAAGAATTCCTAAACGGCGCGGGGTACATAGATAGTTGGATAATAGGAAAAAAACGGAAAAACTGTGAGATAAATGAGCGAGGGAATGCAGGAATGACGAATGTGCAGAAAACTTGTCCGTCGAATGGATAGTACAAAATATACAAATGAGTGAGCGACTGTCAACACGTTGCAGATGTGATGTTAGTATAGGTACATTGCGATATGAACTTCGTTCGTTACGTCCGTCCTTTTCATTTCATTTTGTTGTTGTTCTGCGAGCACTGGATAGTGTCCATATAGTACAACTGACGAAATGACCAAATAACAAGACTGTCAATCATGAGCGGAACAATTAAGGGGAAAAAAGGACCCACTTTTAAACAATGCAAATGTCCAAAAAGGCTAATTCTTTTCCCCCTGAGACGGCGCTTAGGTATTGCTTTTCCAACTTTCGTTCCTTCCAAGTTTATTCTTCCGCGGAGTCTTCGGAAACGGTTTCGCCGTCTTTTTAGTTGCAGTAGGCGACGGAGGCGGCTCAGGTGCAGCAGGAAACTTTCGTGGCGAAGATTGGACTTGGTCCTTCGGCCCAGACTTCTGTGGCGAAGGCAAATTCTGACGAGGGGACGAATTACTAGCCTTCATCTTTTGTGGCGAGCGTGGCGGTGGGCGCTCAAGAGCCTGTAGATATACGTCATCAAACGCACGGAATATGCACCCTCGTTCGTCGTACTCGGCACGCATGGCCCATACACAATGCCACCGTCGCTCTTCCGCAAATTTGAAAGCGACCGCCACATGACTTTGTTGCCAGCTCTGTTCCCACTCGCGACGTTCGTAAGCTTTATCCGCAAGATGGATGAACGCGCAGTCCGCGATTGCACGGTCGACAACATGTCGCCCGGGTACTTCGAGCATGCGCAGTAGAGTCTCGTCCATCTCCAGTACACATTGGCGTGAGGAAGGGGACGATTCGGTGCTTTGGCCCGAGCTATTCCGGGGGTCGTATCCGTCGACAAGAATTTGATAAGTTGTTCCATCCGCAAAGGAGAGCGTGACCGTAGGATGGCCTGTCGAACGGCGTATGTGTGTGAGAACCTTGCCGACAAGGAGTTTGGGGTCAAGTCCTAGTGAGGGGGGAGGCAAGGTGGCTGAACGGGCCCGTGGCCTTAGCTTCTTGGGCGTGCCACTTGCAGAGGACGTCGAGCTCTCCTCAGTGGGTGAACTGGCACTTGTCGAAGCAGTAGACACGATCGAAGCGGAATCGGTAGGTTTCTTACCAATGGGACATGTATTATTTGATTCCTGAGTGTCGGTATTGCCGGTGACCCAGTCACTGGATGAGTTGCTAGTTGCCGAGCTTTCCTTCGCATCCGTATCCCACGAAGAGATTGAACTCGACGAAACAGATGAATTGTCTTCTACCGACTTGCCTGCGAGCGGTGGAGCAGGTATTTCGACACAGATACCACTGGGTGGACTAATCTGGTCATTTGATGAGCCTTTGTTCGTTGTTGTACTTTCCGTTGTGGTTGCTCCGGATGGCTCTCGCGGTTTGGATAAATCAGTTGAACTTTCGTTCCCAGGCTTTTCGACATGAGAACACGCGTTGGAGTTGGGTTGAGTGGCGTCGACAGCCGTGAACCAGCCGTCGGCGTCGATGGTGAGCGGAGGCATAGCGGACGAGATTAACACGGGATGGTCAGGAGTAGAGAGAGGGCGCGTGGCTGCTCAGTTGGGCAAGGCTCAAGCGGAGGCAGAATCGGTGGCTGTGCACAACCTCTGTTCCGTACCGATCATGCCGGTGGCCCAACGTGCACAAATAAACCAAGCGCATACAATCAATGCATCGATAACGTGACCTGCCTTCACCCTGATTGGCATGAATCTTTTTAAGCTTGCAAAAAAAAAAGTATTCCATGGCATTTTTTGAGGTAGAAAAATTACAGCGAAGCGACATGTGGATTGGTATATTAGCTATCCAGTATCATACCCAATTTCTTTGCTAAAAAGTGTCCATATCACTGACCGAAAATCGTGTAAGGTTGAATTGAATCTGCGCATGCCATTCCCTTTCCCCCTTTATAACCTCAGCCTGTAGCCGGGAGTTCGACGCGTCGAAGAGTACCGGTGCACCGTTTTCGGACGTATGCGGGAGGAGCAGGCGGCCCTGCATAGGCCGGAATCACGTTGATACTCTGCGACGTCTGCAAGCCAGACCTCGTCCTTAACTGTCCGTTCGCGGAGGGGAGTCGCTCGCCGGAGACCCGTCCTCGCTTGTGCCGTGTCGACTCGAGCTTGGCCTCGACACCCTGCAAAAATTTCCCCGGGTTACTACGGTAAGCGTGATTTAAAAGATGGCTCGAAGCGGACACTGTACCCATCCTGCCGTTTCCAGCCCCAGACCTGGCGAATCCAGGTGGCCATCTTCACTTCCTTCTTCATGTTTTCGACAATCCACGGATGAGCCAGCATTTCCTTTGGAGTCGGTCGTTCGGTTGCAGAGACGGTCAACCTGAAGGAATTCATTAGCCGATGAGCGTCAATGGATTGAATTAAGGAAAATGAGGTATACGCACGTTACTTGTATAAAGTGTTTCATTTTGTCACTCCATTTTATATCTTCCTCATCTTCTAGACTCGGAGGCTTCCGTGAACGTGAGCGCGTAAATATATAGGAGTGTGCCAAAGAGAATATGAAATATTTACTCACGTCGCTTTGAGTAATATAGAAGATAAGGTCAATTGGTCCAATTTCATGAGGGAAAGGAAATTTATTGGTGACCAGCTCCAATAGCGTAAGGCCAGCTGACCAGACATCGGATCGGATAGAATAGGCCTGCCCACTTATTCGTTCAGGCTGTGTGAGAGGGGTTGTTAAATAAGGCCCGTATAGTGGTAGCAAAAAATGATCTGCATAAATGCGTACGTACCGCCATATAGAAACTTGTCCCAGTGAACGTGCCCGCCAAGGAGTCAACCAGCTCTCCAGACACTCCAAAATCAACTAACTTCACAACGCCTTCTTTAGTGAGGAGAATGTTTGATGGCTTGATGTCCCGGTGAATAATCCTCTTTGTGTGTAAATATGCAAGCCCCTCGAAAATCTTTAGCGCAAATATTAAATCAGCGGACCATCAAGTGCAGAGGAAGAAACGAACGAACCCCTTCTGCTATACGTCCGGCGACCTTCTCGCCCACTCTTCGTTCCATTTCCTTGATACGTTTTCCAATCGCTTCCAAGCTGCCACCTTCGCATATCTCCATCAGGACTTTCACCTCGCTTGACGATGGCGAAATGTATGCCCCGTAGAAACGGCAAATGTTCCGATGGACGGTATTCTTCATGAACGACAGCTCACGGAGGAGTTGTTTAGATGGTGTTTCACGCGTTGTAATTGTCTTGCGCGCCATGATCAAGTTATTTCGACGATCCTTCACTTTGTGTACAGCACCACCAGCACCCTCACCCAGACGGTCGAGGTCTTCGAGCACGTCGTCCGACCACTCTTCCTGCCCATACGATGGCGCCCGGATCTCCTCTGAGCTGATCTCCGTGATTGTGCGCCGAATTGAGCCCATGTCGTCGAGCGGTTCAGACCGCGCTCCTTGTGCAGGGGGCCGGATTGTCGGCTGGTCGACTGCTTCAAAATTGAGGTTTATTGAGAGCCTTGGGGGCCCACCACCGTAGTAATTATAAGGTGGCGAGTCCTCGTCGTTGCTGCGTCTGCTGTCGGCTTGTGCAGAGCTCGCTGCACTCGCTGCGGCAACGGCACCCATGTTGAGCCGCGGAGTAATGGGACGCGCGCGTTGACGCGCATTTCCTGGATGCAAGCTTGAGGACGGTGCGGGGGCGATGTCATTGGCGACTGGAGGGGTAGAGGAGGGCGGGGTTGAGCCTGGCACAGCAAGGGAGAGAGAGGGAGTTGGGCGACGCGATATGTTTAGAGGCGCTGTTTCTGGACGCGGGGCGAAGGGTGCAGGAGACGGGGAGCGCTGAATGCTGCGAGGCCCGCTCGGGCGGGGCGGTGCATTCATTGTTTAGCCAAGGGACGGCGGTCGTGGCAGAGAGAGAAAGAGGAAGAGATGAAGAGGGAAGAGGGAGTGCGCCACAATAGGAAGAGAGTGCGGAAGTGATCGGTACGGATGGGCGAGAGAGGTCTTTATAGCGCAGGCAGCCCAGGAAGGTGCCGTGACGGTCAAGGAAAGAGAGCAGACGCATATTATTACTCTTTATATATATATATATACATTCTCTATCCTGCTTATTTCTCGCTCGCCGGAGCCCAGTGCCCATTGCCCTTCGCTATAGAACTCGAGAACTCTCCATCCTCCGCGTGTATGCGTTCATATTATTCACCTCTGCGACGGCCTCGGCTCTTCTCCATATCCGAGCTACTAGCTCTCCTCTTATACTACTACTTCTGCTGTATTCTTCCCTTCACAACCATATTCCCCTTCTTCAGAAGACTACTACTAGTCCGTAAGTCCGTATCTGCCTACCTACTACGAGCTGCATACGTGCATTCCTCGATCCGCAGTTGCCCCTCTGCCGAAAGTCAGGAAATTTTATTAGAGTTGGCAATTCGGTTTCAATTTTTTTCACTGGATGATAGATACGAGTATGCTCCCTCTGTTTCTCCTGCGTGTTGACTTATGGCATCAGGCACACGCATGCCCCGCACTTTGGCTGGCCCATCCTAGGTCTGTTTCGAACTTTGTTTCCAGAAGATGTTGCGTCCTAGCCATTTATGATTTGAGGCCTTACCTGCCCAGCTGCATCCCTCTCGTCAGTTCTAAGTCACCGGGCCCCTCCCGGTTCCCTGCCCTCTGCTCGCCGTCTTTCCTGATCTAGTCAAAGCCACCGCGCGATGTCCGCAGACGTGCGCGTGCAAATGGTCATATTGCCGTGAGCTGTACTAGGGTTTCGAAGCCTCTGCAAGAACCCTTGTGCCTTTTAAAGCTTATTGCGCGCCGCTGCCAGGTCCTTTTTTTGCTCGCTCCTTTGATAAAATTTATATCTCTCTCTCCCCGTAGTCACGGTTCGTGCTCGGAACTTGCGCGTTATTGCTTATTCAGTCTCTACGTTTCATACTTCACTAGTGTCTGGACGCTATGAATTGTTCACTCGCTTATCGACCACTACTGGTGTAAGCAAGACGTGTTCTACACGTACGCAACGCTAATTGGAGTATAAATGAGCGTCAGCTTTAATATCCTCGGCGCTCCGTGCGCACGTTCATTCACAACCGCCGACGGCTCTTGTATACTGGAAGAGTCATAGCTGCTGTCTAGAATACATAACCATCCTGACAAGCGCGCGTGGGTGACTCGGAGTATCATGGGTACCGACGTTCGGACTTGGGATTTCAAGCTCCTGACGCACGCCTTATACACGCATCTCAGGCCGCCGTAGCTGACAGGCCTATGGGATCTTATGTGCTTGGCCTTTTCGTCCGTCGCAATTGACTGGTGATCATGCCTTCTTCGGTGGCCCGGATCGAGAGACGATTTAGCTGTCTTCCATTAGAACAAGGTGAGTCGCGGAATTCCGTACAACTATTGTTCATCGGTGCTCAAAGTATTAGCAGTTGCTTTCTCTGTCATAAACCCTGTTTCAGCGGGACATAGTCATCATATGTCACCATCCTAGGATGAATTGCACAACTGCGCGTTGTCATCATTTTGGCCATCTGAATGATGGTGATTAATATTGGCAGAACAACGCTGACAACGAAAGAAATGTCGCATTTTGGTTATGAAATGTGCATATAAAGCAGACATCCACCATCGACAGCGCTGACGCTCCGCTGTAACCAAAGTAGCCGGTCAAAATACTCTTCGCGCATCGTCCGTTGTTGTTCAACAATGTCGTCGGAGATTGTGGTACGAAACCACCGGTCTCCAATGGTGAACTGCGCATACGAATACAAGGCGTTCATAGACGGAAAGGTGTGAAATCGATCATACCTGCCAGGCGAAGAACTCGAGGCGCCAAATCAGACGTGCGGGGAAATAAAAGGTTTAGGTATGGACAGGTCTACTGGTTCCTCGCACTTATCACCGCGCTGACAACGTTTATCCAAGATGCGGTGAATGCAGATATTTGGCAGATCCTCAAATACACACAGCGGACCTGTCCCGCTGGCCAAGAACGTACATGTGCCGCCTCCATTTCTCGGAGTGACACGGTTACTCTTCCATTCCTCTCGTTCCGGAGAAGAGCGTGTCCCGCAAGGTATAACTTCTTGTGTTCATTCCGATCACAGCTTACTCGGTTTGCGAGCACATTCGACGGAAAGAGTGGTAATTGCGCTCCAAGTACAATTATGCTTGCAGTGAAGACAGCTTCTAGAAGACCACCTCCGACGCCGCAGTAGTGGGTGTGGATGCCGATAGCGAAGTTAACATGTGCTCTGTACGATCGATTTGGTTAGGTTCGCGAAAATACAATACGCTTTGCTGCGACTCACAGTGCAAATTATGCTTGTAGGGAGACAGCTTCTAGAAGACACGACCAACACCGTAGCAGGGTTTACGGATACCAATATCTTCTACAAACAGCAAGCTAGCATGTGCTCTTCACGATCGGTTCGATGAAGTTCGCAAAAATACAATGTGCGATTGACGAGAACTAGATTGTTAGACAGCGATGTCTACGACCAAAGCACCGGTTCCGCGTATGCCTTTAGCTGCATATATGCACGTATATTTCTGACTCGTGAGGGAAACGGACCGCCCCGGGCACCATGAAGGAGGCCGTGTTGGTTCCCAAGGTCCACAAGTGACGACGTCGCTTAGCCCGAGGAAGTGAAATATATAGTCCCTCGTCATTCCTCTTTTCCGTCTTCTGACGACATTTCATTGGCAGGAGTCCACATGTCGCGGTGGCGCGGAAGGTATAATGAAGTCATTACTCAATGTTCAATGGTTCAATCATTGAACAACGAAGGGTTCAGCACCCGAGACCCGCAGGTCAGGTCAGGAGGAATGACCTCTTACAAGTCAATGAATGACTCGGTTCCAGCGGGAGAACTCCGTCACGGCATTCGTACACGAACAAAGACGAAACGAACATTCCAACTTCACACTTCTATTGGCAGTTCCTGAGAACGCACTCATGCGAGCTCCGCGAGCATATGAATCGCTCAAAAAGGCGATTAGCCCCTTACTCTTTCTTCATGTGTGTGTAGTTTATTACCGTAATCAGACTCCGAGGAGCAGATAGCCCGTATCGGATTGAAGACGCTCGAAGAGACTTTGACTTCGTATTCTAGAAGCCGAAGGTGGAGAAGTGGGGTCGCGGGAATCTGGATATACAACAGAGGCTAAAGGCGGCATTGCTAGCTGCTTGTTATCTTGCGGTGCCACCTGGGAATCGGTGGTGAGAATGACGGCGGCGACGGGTCGACGGGGGGAGAAAGTCCCGACGTCGGAAAGACGCATAAGTTCCAAAATCAGATCAAGGGATTGTCAACTTCTGAGATCTAAAAGCTACGAGGAGAGGTACTCTTGAAGGGGATTACTTACATTGGATGACTTTGGAATCTCGTAATACTAGTGCTGCGTATGCTGTGGAGGGCTTCTTTCAGCGTTTATACAATTTCAACAATACGGCTATGCTGTTCCCCCCACTCTTCTAGGTTTCTTTAGACTAATATAGCGACCTGCGCTCTTCCGCCGATGCCGTTTACAGCGAAAGGGACTACTACGACCAATGCAGATCGCGCTCGAATAGGGAGTTTGTGCCACGCGAAATGTTAGTATCCCCATCGCGTTCGCATGGGACCCTGAAGTAAAAGAACCTTGGAGTCGTGTTGCAACGAATGATGATTCTCCAAGCTTGACTAGAAGCTCGATGGGACGAATCACCTACACATCGCTTTTTTCTTTCTTGGCTAAAATCCTCCGTGAGCGGGTTCCTGAAATAAAACATAAATAGAGTTCGCCCGAGGCACATACACACGCGCATCCAGGAGAACCGAAGCTCGCACGAAAGAAGGAAAGGAAGGAAGAAAGAAGAAAGGTAAGGGTTTATACGCAATACAGATATACACATACACTTATGTCCAATGAATAGAATTTCGAATTTGATTCATCATTTAAGGGTAAAAATGAAGCTCCCCTGTCCTAAGTGAAGTAGTTAGAAGCAGATACAAGTCGAAGTCCTTTTTTCTTGTTTTCGCCTTTATTGGATCCCAGTCTTCGAAAGATGAAGATATGGAACTTTAGAAGAAAGTGGGCGATGATGATCGTTGGATGCCGAGGCGAGCCGACGAACAGTGGCTGTACTTCCAACCCTGATAGAGGATCGACGAATACACTATGGGCACATGCTGGTGGGAAAAAGGAACGGCGGAACGCACATCTAATGCAAACTTAATTCAAACGAAAATGAATTTATCAATACCCTCGTAGAATTCATTTCCTGTGTCTGAATAAAGCCACCCGTAATGATGGTGATGCTTGTCGTTGAGGTCGAACGGCAGCTTGCGGGGGACTTTCCCCATGCTTTGCTTCTGATTCAGAAGAGATAGGAGGTGGGGCGGCTAAAAGTTAGTGTCCGCATTCCAGTTTGTGCATTTACTGTGAGGGAAGAGAAGAAGTTCGTGCATTCCGAAAAAATTAAAGTGGCTCACACTCACACTCTCGTCCCGCTTTGGCCGCCCGTTCTGACCGCGTCGTTACTCACATCTCCTTGGCTTTAGCTTCTTCAATAGATGAATGAATGGACCTCCCATATTCGCAACGAGATATATCTTCGAACGAATAATGGCTTGTGCCGCAGATGCCCGAATGACTTTTTTACAGTACATGTCCAGGATACTCGCTTCGGAATGCCGTACTGCTTGGCTAATGACAGCGAAAAGAAATGTGCATGCCTTTCTGTTGGAATGTATTGCAGAGATGGTGATCTTTGGTTGCTGTACCTGTATTGCTACCGAGGGGGAAGGCCAGACCAGTGTGCCACACTTTGCATGGAACGGTCGTGACAGGTGATGCACGAAAGAAAAGCCGAGATTCCAGAACGACGCGGGCGGCTCGGCGACACTGCCACAGTCGATCAGATTAGCCTTCCGGCTATCGGTTATTCTTATGCTTCAACTCTCCAAATTCATCTTCCTCAAGGCATACCTCAATAAAATACCCTTTCATATGTTGGCGAAGTGGCCGAGTGGTTAAGGCGCTATGTTTAGGTAATCAAGTTGTTACTTAACACTTAAATCCGTAGTGGGAAACCTCGCGAGTTCGAATCTCGTCTTCGTCATGTTTTTTTCTCCATTTGCTCTTTATGCGGATCGTGCAAAGACAAGCTTTGCCTCGCTTTGTTCCTGTTGGCTAATTATCTAACCGTTACGTATTTTATTTAGTTGGCGACGACCTCGCTTGACAACTCGGGTGGATGTCCTACGTTTGAAATTTAGCTCCGGGAAGCGCGCGCTAGATGTTCATCCGGTGTTCGGAACGTTCGTTGGTTCTGAGCTGCGATTTCGTGCAGTAGATACACTCATCGTCATCCATGGCCATTCCCGTCATAAGTAAGCGCTTATTTGTTCCTCCTGAACAATCATGGCTGATTTTGTAAAGTCGATACGGATCCTGGGGTGGATGATATGGTCGCTTTGTATGCAGGAACACCATGCAATGATAAAAACCTAAACTGACCTTGGTTGATAAATCTCCGTAGACTTTATGCTCTGGCATGTCCTGAGCTGGAGATCTTGGGTATCATAGTATCCTTCGGTACGTATCTCTTGATAAGCAATATAGCATTCGTACTTATAGAATTTGACATGATTTCTTATTTGGCAGGAAACACGGATGTAGATGCATCTTAGTACGCCAAACATCAATTACTTTCTTAAGTTCACCCGGATTGACTCAATCTCTATTATTCTTATTCTCTTTTAAAGCGATAATATACTGAAGCTGTATGACACTCTCGCGCGTCACTTTGAGAAATTCCCCAAGGATGAGGAAAGGTTTCCGCATTTCAAGTCTAGGCCGTTCCTTGCTCGAGGAGCAGCGGGGCCTTTAGAAGGAGCTCTGCATAGTGCGCAGTACTTTCACGGACGGTAAGTTGCACACACTCTCCGAAGTGCCCATTTATGACCATGTATTAATGGATTGATTTCGATTGGTGTTAGAGATGGCCTGGGAGACATATCCAACCGATATCCGGATATCACAACTGATAAAGGAGTAGAGTTCTTACAACTCTCGGACAAGCCAGGACATGAACTTGCCCTTGAGTTAATCAAGACCCATCCAGCTCGGACGATAACGTACATCGCATTGGGTCCATTGACGAATCTCGCCCTCGCAGCACGGCAAGATCCTGCTCTATGTCGCGAGCGTATTGGTAGGATCGTCGTTATGGGCGGTGCGCTTGACGTACCGGGGAATACAAGTCCTGTTGCCGAATGTGCGTCTAAATATCATTCATATTCACCTCATCATTTTCCCGCACATTCATTTAATTTTGCGGGGCGTTATTAAAATACTGATTTAAGTCTCGGTGTCTCTCTCCACATATAGTCAACTTCTTCGCGGACCCATACGCAGTGAAAGAACTCCTCATCGACGGTGCACTTCCCCTCGATAGGTTCCTCCTCCTGCCGCTCGACGTCACGACTCCACACGATTTCTCTTTCCCACAATATACAGCCCAGATCGACCCAACTTTCGTCCTCGCCTCCGAAAAGCCAAAACAAGCCGTATGCAAGGAAGAAGAAGAAGCAGAAGGACGGATGGAGAGATCCAAGTCCAAGTCCCCACTCGTGCATTTTAGCAGCGCCTTCCTAGAGAGAACGCGTGAGGTTATGCGCGAGTTTGGGAAAGATGTCATGGAGTGAGTTCAATCTCCAATGTACTGTATTATATGTCTATCTTCAGGTTCAGGAAGCATACTAATTGAACGACGAGTCGACACAACTTTTTTTTTACCCCCTATACGCCGCGTCCTACTATTTCTATTTTTACTGACTACTGACTGTTAACGTTGTAATACTAATTTTAGATTACATGACGTCGTCGCAGTCTGGTGCGCAGCACAGAACCCACCACAGCTAATCGAAGACGACCCACATGGGGTACCGAGACTCCAAGAAGGGTGGAGAGCCCAGCAAAGGTTATTTGAAATCGAAAGGTAAGCAAGCAGCTGCTCCAGCAATACAAAACAACTGATGATTACAATTTACTCTAATTCTGATTTGTGTCAGAACTGGCGAACTAACGCGCGGAATGCTCGTCGTCGACCGACGGGACGAAGCGCTCGAAGCATACACTTCTTCCTCTCCACTCTCCCCACTCTCTCCGCTCGCTCCCGACTCCCCCGACTCACCAAAACGGTTCAAAACAGGAGACAACAGAGCAGAAGTCCAAGCTAGACTGGATCGCGAACAACGTCAACAAGAACAAAATACCCATATGCAAAATGTGCGAAATGACCACCTTGCTGTCCCTGCACAAGTCGAACTCGACGCCCCTGCACACGTCCACCCGAAGGGAGTCGCGTGTATTGTCCAAACTCCTGGTTCCGAGGCACTCGTTAGCTCGATATTCTCTCGTATATACGGGATACACAAGATTTAAGAGGTTTAAGTGGCTCCAGAGATTTGAGCGATTTGAGAGATTTGAGGGCAAAAGGGAAGATGAAGCCCCACGGACGTAATATAAACAACCTCTTTATTCTCTCTATCTACGACAATAGAATAGGATGTATTGTCCTTGATACTGGTACAACCCAGCTTATCTAGATATGTAGAAACAACAACAACAGCAACACGTTCAATATAGCAATAAAGCATACAAATCCGAAATGAGTGGCATGCACTTCTATTACTATGCGGGTAAAGAAGGCAAAGGTGCGAAGAATACTCCCAAGGGAAAATATTTGAAAACCTAATAACATTAGACCGACCGCATGAGCAATGAGAACCACCTTCCAAAGATGACAAAGTCAAAGAAGCCGCCCAGAGGAAGATGAAATAAACAAAAGATAGTCAATGCACAAGACACCCCTCTAGATACTTCACGACAACCTTCGTCTTCAAATCTTCAGTCGCCTCATTGCACAGTATATCAACCATGCGTTCCGCAACCATCTCCTCGCACTCATCTGCCCTTCCAAAGCCAGAGAGACAGCCCTCGCGGTACTCACGCTCGTCAATACCGAGCATGGCGGGTATGACTTGCGGTTCGCCGTGTCCTGACCAGCGAAGTAAGACTGGCAAGGCGATGAGTACGGGTAAACCCTCGGTGAGTAGCTCCAAATCAAAGTCCTCGCGGACTTCGGTGCTTGAATCGACTGCACCGAGTAAGGCGGTTAGCGCGCCCAACGCTTCAAAGGCCTCATCAACCGCTTCGCGCGCAATGCGGTTTGCCTCTACCGTTGGAGACGGTCTCGGTAGCATATTGAGCAAATCGTACACTACGCGTGCGTCTGAAGCAGTGCTCGGAACTGGAGCGTGAACAGGAGACGGAGGACGTGAGCCCGGTAGCTTCATTGAGAATCGGCTAGGGGGTGGAGTAGGTGGTGGCGTCGTCGACGTGGCAAGGCGCTTCTTAAATGCAGTCGATGACGCTGCTGAAGTTGCAGACATCGAGTTAGACCGGGAGCGAGGCACGGTTGGGCGGTGCGAGAGTGCTACAAGAGCCGCCCAGATAGCCGAAATGAGGAATGCAGCAAGCGTGCCCTGTGTTGCCTTCGACTCGGTGTACCGACGAAGCGCCTTTGTGTAGATGGGCATCAACGCTTGCAAAGAAACGATGGACGGATGCTGATGCTGATGTGCTGTAGCCTTGTAGCTAGTCGTTGTCTTGACTGACACCGATGACAACGAAGTCGGGTGGACCGTCTCCAATGCACGAATCAAAGGTAAAAGATCGCCCTTAAGGCCTCCGATGAGAGGATTAACCACTCTTCCAATGATCGAAACGAGCCCCTCCCTAAAGTTGTTCAGTCCATCTCCCCTATGGTCATGGTTGAGATCAAGATCAAGGCCGTCAAGGGATTCCAACAATTCGCCTGAGAAACTGGCAGCTGCCAGTGCATGCGCTTGTGTCGGATTCGGGTTAGGCGCTGAAACCGTTGGGGCAGCAGGACTGAGAAACGCGGGAGACGACAACAACGGAAGGAGGATCGAAGACAGATTCGTGATGAGGACGGACAGCGGCCGGTGTAAGAGCCTGAGAATTGCACGTTGCAGGTGAATATTTCCTCGGCTCGCGTGCAGCTCTCTGTAGACGTCCGGAACAAATAAATATCATTAATTCGCACGTAAAAGAACGACTGCCAATTATTGTACTTACGAGGCAATGAGTTCTCCCAACACACGGCCCCGGTCAGCAGGGATGGGTCGCTTCCCATTTAGCACATCGGTGGGACCGGCTCCTACTGTGCCCGAAGGCTGCGCCAGCGCCTTGGTGACCGCCTCGCTAAGCTTGAGGCCAAGAGACTCGAGGTACGAACCGTCCTGTACGAGTGGCACCGGTGTTGTGGAACGGGCCGGAGCAGGGGAGGACTTTCGGCTGAAAGAAGTCAAGGCGAGCGCTTTTGTCAATGGGCGCGCCGGACGTTGTTCAGCTCCGCTGTCAGAGTCGCCACGACCAGAAGACGGTGGCGAGGGGAGAGGAGAGGAGGGCCTGCTAGAGGACCGCAAGAAAGATGGTGTCTTAATACCGTGCATTGTGGATGACGAAAGAGGTGGCAAAGTAGAGTGAGCCGGTAACGAAGGATGGATATAGTCTATGGATTTTTTTCTTGTTTTTTTTTACTTTAGGCGGCCGGGCAAGGGAACAGGGTATCTGGTACAGACAACCTGAGCGTGGTGAGTGCGCAATTATCCCATGGAGTGGCAGGACACGAGCCGATAAGTGAGTCTAAGTAGTGACGACGCTCTGCTGGTTCTATGGTGGTCTGTCTGTGTCGACCCGGAAGAGTGCAAGCGGACCGAAGTGAATTCTGTTAATCTGTAGGCGAATGCTGCAGGGGCAAGGGTGTGAGCTTGTATTGGCAGGTGAGGGGAGAGGAGAAAAGGGCATCATACCTTGGTTGCAAGAAAATCATAAGATGGCGGGCAGAGAGCACAGAGGCGAGGTGGGCAAGAAGTTTTGCGTCCGTCTTTAGACGCTTTCACGTCGTCACGTGCACACTATGCACCCATCTAAAAAGGAGCAATTTCCCAGTCCCGTCTGATATCTTTGCGTCCTTTCATCGATTTCCCAGAGCCCTTTGCGCCCTCAATTTGAGCAATTAACGTATCCGTCCTGGCTTTTCTAGCAAAGTAGTACCCGAAGAGAATAAGACCCTATACAGAGAGTTAATTGTCCCATGAAGAACAGGTCATAACTACAGAGAACGACCGGAAAGCCTCATTTTATCCGCCCGCACACAACAATTTTGGAACGATGTTCAATCTGCCAGTCTCAGACACGACTACTCAGCTGACTAAGCCCACATGCTCCGGTTTGGCCCCTGCGAGAATAAAGCACAGCCCGAAGTCCACGGATGACTCCTATTGAATCTTCGTCTGCTTTGCGCGAGGACTTATCTACATCCCAAATTAGCCCGGCGTTACCACTCCACCGAGGCACTGCGCAGTAAGCCAGCCGGAATCAGGCATTGAAGCCAGATAAGCAGTCCAATGTCCATGTAGCCTCGTAATAATAACAATATCAACGGGAATGGAACCGTTCAAACGTTTCTTCAGGCAAAACACGAATGTAGATTACAGATATGAATTCAATGAGTTGGCGTGTCAGATAGTCTAAATTACAGGCTTCTTGCTTCTATCATTTTATAATAACAAATCCGTATCGTGTGCACCAACGATCTGCTCCTCATGCACGCTCTCAAGTCCCACATCTCTCAAAATCCCAACCACACTCTCCCTTTTCACAGCTTCCAGTTCTCTCTCGCTCTTCACAAGCAACAACCCGGCGAAGCCAAGTGCATTTACACTTAAGTTATCACCCGTCTCGCGAAGCACGTGTTCTTCTCTCCGTCGGGGTACGATATACATATGCGAGCGCGTGAGTATCACGTTGTAAGACGGTGATCCAGCGGGGTGCGTGGGATCGTGTCGGATGGTTGATATCGCGAGGTCGAGAAGCGTTACGAAGGCTGTTTCTAGTGCTTCCTCGAGTTGGGGGCGCGGTGTTCTGGAAGAGAGTGAGGGAAGTCGACGAACGTGAGTTGCAAAGGGGAGGGAGTTTAGCGTGAATGGTTTCGCTGTGTGTGTATGTGTGCGTCTTAGGTGAGGACAATGATCAGAAGCATAAGTAAAGGAGGGAAGACTGACTATCAGATTGTAACTCCACTGTCCTGGCTAGCCTCTCGATCGGAGGTCCGTCATCGTCTACGGGTAGGAACTGAATGTGCTTATGCGGCTGACTTGCACCTTTTCAATATGGATATCAAGAGTCAAGACCCTGTTGCGAATCTCGAAGTGAGTTCCGAAGGACACACATACCACTAACATCTCCGCCTGAAATTTGAATGACAATCGTAATTAGTTATGCAAGGCAGAGGAAGGTCATTTTAGATTAACTTACAGTTATAGAATGCGAAGAAGCCCTTTCCTACTCGCTGTGCAGCGTCGAGAAGCAGGTACGTTTGGACGAGTTCAGCAGGGTAGAGTGGACCGGCCTGGGACTTGTACTCTCATTCGATAAGAAGTCAGATAAGAATACTTAAATGAACGCGAAGGATGACAAGTAGTAATAATAATAATACCTTTCGTCACTAAGAGGAAATGATTCGGTACAACCGAATACTTGTTCAACTAATATGAATCTCAATCAACACACGCACGTTAGATTGAAACGTCATGGATGTCGTATGCTCACTAAAACAGTAAACTCCTCCCCCTCTTCCTCATCGCGCAGCTCGCCAATCAGCAAATTGGGAATGTAAGGCGGCGCAAAAGGGTCAGGCTTGCCAGTCTGCTTGTCAACTCGATGTACACCGTGTTGCTGTGCCTCTGCATCAGAATCAAAATGCGGCGTGGGTAATGTCGGCTTGCTTTGTAGGGCAGGACACAAGCGGATTTGAAACTACGAGTCATATGTATGCATATGTAGATGTTTCGGTTATCAGTGTTGTTGTGTTGTTGTGTTGGAGTGGCGAGTGATGGTGTTGAGTCCATGCGGATACGAGTTGGGACAGAGAGGAAAAAGTTAGATGAGAATCTTGGCTTAGTTGGGTAGCGAGATGAACGATTGGGACACACCTGCACACCAGCTTCCTCATGTACATGTACAGTCGACGGGAAGAACAACAAGTCACCCGCATCACGCGCCTTCACAAACCGCTCGCCAACCTGCTCGATGATGGTTGAATGCGGCGTCGTCATCATTGATCCTGAATTAGGCGCAGCCGTTGCTCGTCTAGGATTGGTAGGAACAACACAATTACTGGTACACCTGATCCTGATGTCGGTCCTTGTTGTAGTTCGGAAACGAAGCGCTTGGAGATGTGTTCCCGGTACTGCTGCTGCTGTCTGACGTGTCGCTATGCGTCTGAGAAGCGGTGTGATGAGCATTCGTCGGGCATCGACGTTGCTCGCGGAGTTTAGGAACACTCAGGTTCGCAGGTCACTACCAGAACGGAAGTCAAAGCCGGCCATCTCGGACATGACATTACCAGACCTAGGGATATTATTAAAATAAAATACTAAACCTGTCAAGCACACACACGACACAACTTATTTATTGTCCTCTAAAAGCTTTGGATTCGCAACATAAGCTACACACGGGATTCATCGATCGTATATCACACAAAAAAGTTGATAACAATAAGCTATCTTGATATCAAGAAATGGGGGCGAAATTTGTAAAGAGTAAAGACAGAAAAAAGAAAGAAAAAAATGGTGTCAGTGACTTGACGATTAAAATCAACGCAGACCTGTCTGCTCGACTCCTGGTCAACAGCAATCAAACGCGCGGGAACTGCGTGTTAAGCATGTCCTCCCCTGCCCCTGTTCTCCTTCGCCACCTCCATCTCTTCACCCAGAGCCAATGCGCGTCCATACGCCATAGCCGCTATGAACGAATACAAAGCCGCATTTGTACCCTAGTTACAGGAAAGATAAGTCGTCGGTATTGCGTTGATGATGCAAGGATAGCCTTACCTGGTAGAAAAATATCGTAAACAACGACAACGCAAGAAGCAGAACCGGGCGCAAGACAAGGGACCGATATATCGTCAAATTCTTCAAGAAAGGCAAGGGCCATTCGAGTGCAATAAGTGTAGCGCCGAAGATGACAGAGAGGACTTGGAGGACGGGCGCATGAATTATGATGGCAACGAAGAACCCTGCACTTTTTGGTGCTCTGCGACAGATACAAATCCATTAGTGAGGACGAAAGAGATAGAATAAAATATCATGACGCACTGCATTCCTCCTGGGTCACGGAGAGTCCCGCCGACAAAGTCCCAGAAGAACTTGCGGTAGAATATTCCCCAGTAGCCCGCCCAAACAGCATCTAGACATAAATATTAATTCCTATCCATTCAACAGCAAGCTGGGGACGCACAGATTGCGCCAGTGAGGGAAATAAGTCTCGCCCACTCGTGCCAAATGAGATTTCCCATTGTGAAAGCTAACGAATGTGCGTCGGATGAAGAGGTGATGCGTGGAGCAAGGACGGAGCGAGCACTGCTTCACTCGGAGACGTTGGATAGAGAGGAAGGTAAGGAAAGCGCGAAAGAGAACTAAAGACACAAGAAGAATTGAAAAGAAAGAAAGCGAGCGCAGCTCTAGAGGACTTGGAAGGAGAAAGAGAGGAGTGACTGAGGTGGTAGTTGTGGCCAGAGATGAAGGGCCAGGCGTGGGCACGTCGGTCTACTTTAGGCCATGCGGCTGTGGTGACGGTCTCCAGGACACTCTCTTTCGGCGAATCACCGACGTCTGTTGCCTACGTAGGAAAATCAATAAATTGTCAGACGTCGATGTGATCCCCTTTCAATTGCTGTGTCATCTTTCACACCTGGCGGGACGTTCGGTGAGAAGGCTCGGTCTGTTCATCAACATAGGCCATGGTAACAATCGTCCCCCGTCTGCGTGGCTTTCCGATCTGCAGAACAAATCATTTCCCGTTCTTTGCTAGTTCCGCACGTTGTGATCTCGAGGCATGCTTTCAATCCGGGTAACAGAATGTCTCTATACGGGAAAATAAAGCCATCGTGAGATTAAACAAAAGTTGTGAAATTCCGTCGCGTTTCTTGAGCGTTGTTTGCATCTGTTTCAGGTTGTCGATCATCGCGTCTATTGAGTTGACGTCGGTCCGTTTCTCAACTTCTCTCTTCGACGTTCATGTCCAACAGGGGTCATTCCACAGGCAAAAGTGCCACCGGCCCTCGAGCAGTTGTCAAGAAAGGCACGCAAAGCATATCAGACAGCAGCAAGAATGCTACTGAGAAATCCGTCGTACCTGCTTCTACTCTCCGAGCATTACAGCTGAGAAATGGCAAGGGAGGCTCATTCGGTACCGGTGAAATCGTCAAGATCTCAGGCCGCGAAAAGCTTGAATTGCTTGCTGGTGCGATCTCGGCTGTATCTGTACTGGTACAACTGGCAGCTTAGTCTTTCTCGGCCGTAGAGGATGAGATGCAAAAGGCAAGGGATGAGAGGAGAAATCTTTATGAAGGTAATTCTGGCTCACTCATCGTAGAGCTGTAGAACTAAGAGCAATAATGATGTTTGACTTCTTTAGCAAATATGAACAGTTCCATTAAAGCCCCGTTTCAGCTAGAAACCGCCATGAGAATAGCACAGTCTCAGATGGATGGTAATGCTTCTTCTGTAAGACGACGAAACTTGTCATGCTAAACGGTTATAATAGCATATATTGATCTCATCAATGCCCTTCATAACCCTGACCTCTGCTATGACATCGTCAATCGTGAAATAGAATGTCATTGTCCACCTAGAAGAGGGTCCGAAGATCCTGACTATATGCTCTCCCCCTCCTTCGTTGCCGAGCAGTTTGGTGTATGGTTCGTACTCACCCCTGTACTGTCAGGATATCCACATTAAAATTTCTTCCCCACTAGCACACACAATGCACATATGCTAGCATCAGGCTGGGTCATCATATACGAGAGTTTTCGAAAGCTGCAAGAACTGGGTCTCAGGGACAGAGAAGTTTCCGCGCAGCTAAAGTCCGACGATATGATTCGCAACGTCTATCATTCGGCGTACGGGCTACTCAAAGAACTCGTTTCTGCTCTCCAACAGCGACTGCGTTCAATCGTCCAGAACACTCGTGCGTGAAGACCCTGCCTAATCCTCTTCGCAAAGTCTCATGCAATTTACCGTGACGCAGCACATTATTCTCCATATTTTAAGAGTAGCAACGATACACAAGGATGCCACGAGTTCGAACGCTCAGAGATCAGGAGGATGTATACGTCTTTCCTTGACTCAGCAATCATCGAACTTTGCTTTCCTGGTTCAAAGTTTTCACCACAAGCATTGTATTTCTGCCTAAATGCGACTCAGGAGGAGAATCCGAGGATTCTCAGGCGATGCCCACAGCTTATGTGGGATGCCGTTGGTGACTTAGCAGTGAGTCTTCAGCACCTACTTACGTGTGTCTAGTAATTAACAGTGGACGTGTACGGTGCTATTTAGGAGGCTGTGAGGCTAATGGACCTCATGGAGACACCTCTACTAAGTCAGGATCCCAGCTTCAAATTCGACGGAGACTCGACGACCTTCAACGAGTTTGTCAGGTGGAAAGAGGCGCAACCGATCTCAGTCAAGGCAGCTCTCGACTATTCGAGTTTCGTAAACATGGTGTTTCCCTTATCAAACCTGAAGAACAAAGCGACACTCAATAAGTTGTGGGATCGGCTCAACGCTGTTAGTTCTAGTTCCCAATATTATAAATATCGTGTGCTAATGAGGTAATCTCTCGTTTTGATGAATAGAACTACATACGTGAATCCGGACAAGGCATAGACGCGCTCTGGCAGCTAGTCGACGCTCGGTATCGTATCTCGCATTTTTCTACCTTGACTGTTCCTGTGGACGTGTTGTACGGCAATTCCGAGAGTGGAGGCAAAGCTCTCGTCCGTCATCCTCGCACGCACAACGGGAAGCGGAAAGCGAAGAGTCCTGATTTGGACAGTGATGATGACTCCACGACATCTATGCCAAGTCTCAAAGCTGTTTCGGACTCTGAGGATGGATATCAAGAATTTGATCAGACTTCGGACGAAGGATTATCGTCTGATGAATATGATGAGGATGAAGACCAAGAGTTGAAGCGACAGCAAAGGGAAGCGATTGAAAGGGCTCTCGAAGATCCCGACGCGATTGACTTATCGAACAATACGTATGCTGAAGAAAGACAGAGGAATCCTCTTTTGTTGCTATTAGGAAATCTAAGAGGTGCGTAAGATTGATTGGTGGTTGATTCTTGCTCGTTTATTTATAGTATGGGTGACTAGGTCGATTGTTCCCTTCGACTTCCGTGTTGAGGACAGACGGAGAAACTACTGCTACGAGACCGCCGAAATTCCCGAGTACCAAGAAGCCTCCAGCGAAAGCATCGGTACCGTCTAAGAAAGATGATGAAAGTATGCCTTCTATCCGTTACGCATCCCCGATCTGCGTTCACTAATGAATTTCTGTAGGACTATCGACAGCTGTCAAAGAGCAGCAGTCGATGGAGACAATCGTAGAAGACGCAGATGACGAAAGTGTCAAGAAGAAGAAAAAACCCAAGAAGAAAAAGAAAAAGAAATCGACTGTCGAGACAGTTGAGTCATCTATTACAGAAACGCCTACATCACCAATTTTGGAACCTCCAAAGTCTCCATCACCTCCCCTCTCACCTCAGTCAGCAGCGCCTCCATCTCCAACAATCCCCAAGAACGACAAGAAGACCCGTCAACGAAGTGCCAGTGTGAAAACTCCATCACTGACGTCTGGCGTATCTGGCACGACCGGCCTCGCGTCGACTGCTTCTTTACCATTACCACCACTAGAACAGAAAGCCGAGTCAGCACATTCGTATCTACGACAACGAAGCGAATCAAAGTCTAAAGTCAAGACACGACCCGAACAACAGCCTGTCGATCTTCCTCCCGACTCCGGTAAGAAGGAGCGTAGAAACCTCTTTGATAGACTTAGAGGGAAGGATAGGGATGTCGTTCCGAATGAAGATTTAGATACAGAATCAAAGCAGAAACCCAAAGATAAGGGCGGAGAAAACGCTGCTGACGTATTTGCACGACTGAAGAAGAAGACTGTGAAATATGCACGGAGGCTTATTGGTGTGAAGGCGCAGGATAAGAAGGGTGCGTTGAAGTGGGATCAATTCTTGCAGGTGAGTTCCCTTCTTATCATCGTGTCAAAATCTTCTCTTCCTTTTCGTTTTTTCTGGTTTGGCTGATGGAAGGAATTTGATGAAGGTAATGCGCGAATTGGGCTTTGAGTACGATCCTAGCACTGCAGGCTCTAGTGTCCGGTTTGATCCTCCGAATCCGAATGATAGAGTACGCAGTGAAACCTTCACCCTCTTCTTTATGTTCGTTTTAAACTGACTTGAGTTCGTAACTTGTCACTTAGTCTATCACTTTTCATAAACGTGAGTTTCACATATATCACGCATAAATAATTAAACCCGCTAGTGCTGACTTGATTGAAAACTTGTGTAGCCCATCCTGATCCGACGCTATACCAATATAAACTGAAAGAATATCGCGCGAAGTTGGAGGCGTATTATGGCTGGTCGCCCGAGAAATTCGAGAAAGCTGTTGAGGGTCTGGGAGGTATGTCAGATGACGAAAAGGATGTATGAACGGTTGACGCAGTACTAGAATGGAAAAGTGTGATTTAAATGTAAGTTATGGCTCGTTTATTTTTTTATTGAATTTTCTGTGTGTATTGATCAAGGTCCTTGCTGTAGGTGTGATTTGTCCAATTATTAAACACTGTATCAGATACCTGACATCTTGTATAACATTTATCAATGAAGCATGTTCAGCCACACATAAGGGACTTTGTTTAAGGCTTCGTCGTATAATAGGCGGGGTTCCACAGTGAGTCTTATTGATCACAGTAGAGTTCTTACCTCTGACTTTGACCGGAGACGCCCAAGATACCTGAGGATTTCTACGCCCCGTATACAACCTTTGAGTTCCTCTGGGATCGCCTTGCAGCACAACACAGCGCTTAACTGTTAACATGTCCAACTCTTGACCCGACATCACATATTGCCATCCATTATTGTACCGTGAGCGGAATGTGCAAGCCTCCATCGGTATTCTCTTCATTCACTCATTCATTCGTGACAGTTGAGCCTCTACCTCTATTATGAGCTTCTTAACGTGGCAGACACGCAGGCTATTGAGTTGTTATTATAGACTTTGAGAGGGTTCTTTTTGATACTATTAACCTTTAGACAGATGTATCTTCATAAGGAGCATTATTCAGAACGTGTTTCAGATCTCAAAGATTGATTGAAATGCAAGGGTTGGCTACTGCCAATTGAGCCCTCGGGTTTGTGATACCCAATTCAAGTTGTCATTGTCTTTTCATTATTATTCACAACAGCAGGCTCTCTTGCTTTGACGAGTGTTTGCAGGACTCGAAGGCTTTGCACTTTAATTATTTCGACTGCAATAACAGTGACGTTCGCTCCTTATAACCCACAGGCTTAAGAACTCTTAACTTAAATGGCCAACAAAATAATCATAATAATGGTTGCGGAAACCTAGTTTCCGTGTTCACAGACCTAAGCACAACAGTGAAAGAATAACCTGAATAGCCTCTCCCTCTTCCGCCTACCACCCAACTGCAAAATGTCAAGTTACCTGAGCGCTTACAGCCTCTGAGCTGCTGAACTTTGTCTATCAGTTTCAGTGTGAAGAGAAGACAGGAGATGCTCGCAGTGGATATGTCGTCCCCTTCGCAGGGTGCATTAGCATCGGCTCCATGCAATAGAATTACTTGCTATAGGATACAATGATGTACACAGCGCCACTGCTGTGATTTCTTGTAGATCCGGTAAGGTGTGAGTTCTCTTCTTTTTTACGTATCTCGCACTTATGTTAATTAAACAGTGTCCATTATATCCTGTACCATTTCTTATCGGGGAAATGATTCCCGCTGTATCGAGAGGCACCTCCCTGAGGAAAGTATGCACAGAACTGAGGAAAGGAACGGAGTGCATTTATTACAGTGTGTTCAAGAACCAGTCTAATTACACATATACGACTCAGTTATTTACAATGCTAACATCAAGATCATAAGAAGTCCATGTAGTCATCCGGTTCATTTATATACGTCAAGAAAGGAGAGGAGTAAATAGGAAGTCAATCGAAAAGAAGCCACCCAAATTATAAATGTGAAAGTGAATCCAGCTGAGAGCGCATCGTCGGTGCCTCGAGCTCGTGCTCCACAACGGTTCCAATACTTCCTACCGCCGTGCTTCCCGCCATCGATAACGATGGGATGGTTGTCCAAGGATAGTCTGAACTGCGCGTGGTCACGGAATTGCTATTGTGCCTATTGCTGAACGTCGAACTTGACACGAGCATGATGTCGTCCCCCGGTGCGAGGCTAAATCGGATTGAGAGTTGTGTGCCGGTCGTGTCGAGTTTGGATCCTGCTTCGCGGAGGTTGAGGATGAGGCGGGATAGTAAGGTTGAAGATAGGCTATGAAAAGACGTGGAAATTTATTGTTTTTTTGTGAATGAAAAAGTCAGTGAATTTTTTAATGAAATGGGCGTACGTGTGAGTAAGTACGGAGTTATTTCCCGCACTCTCTTCGAAAACGGAGGCCTTCACCTTCTGGAGATGCGGTAAGATGAATGAATAATAGAGCTGAGGTGAAGTGAGGATACCACTTGCAAGGAAAAACACGACGTTGACCAGGTTAGCCGCAGCTAACAAGCTTCAAGAAGTGTAAGAGGGGTATGATGGTAGTTAATTTAGTAACACACCCAAAGAACATTCCACCTGAAATGATGTTAATAATCGTTGTCAGACCACACATTGCTCTGAAGCTCAGCACCCACCATCACGGATGAATAGTCGCGTTAGCCCCGATCGCATTCCAACTTGTCGGTGCTCCATGGATAAATGACAAGTTTTGAAGACTGTAAGGAAAAATATTAAAGAGTCGAAAGTGCCGTTTATGAACCACGAAAGCTTGAAAGCTAAGTGGACGGAGAAATAATGTTTAGAGTCTGGTGTTATGTGATCGAGTATCTCGTACCTAATTTCCTAGATTCATCGTTCAGAGATGAAGACAGAACTGAAGTGGTAACTGAATAGAGACACTGACGACTTTAGAAATGAAGGAACACAAGCTTTAAATAACGTTTGAGGTCCGAACGAAATATCTGTCGTTAGTACTCGTGTAAGGCCCCACTATGAAGATGAGAAGTATCGCAAATGATCAATATATGCGATTAATCCAATAGACTTGCCGCAGCGACTGCAATGCTAAATGCTCCCAGAGGAACAGTGAGCCATAGGATCCAACGTTTGGCTCGGTACAGAGCATATACACGCATGATAAGAATTACTAGTTCAAAAAATGAGTAAATGAATGAACCCGCTTCAATGACACCCGAGCGTACCGACTACGAACGACTAAATGAAAAGTTTTAGTGCACGGAACATCTGAAACATGATTGTATTTACCTGGGTTATTGTGCTTAAGGCACCAGGAAATCGTGCAAATGCCGTACACCTAAGACAGCATATTATGTTTAGCCAGTGGGATTCTGCAAGAACTCTAGAGGGAACGTACGCCTGTCAGAAATACGTTAATGGTACGCAAGTATACATGTTCGTCATCATGGACACACCTTGTCACTAGTTGGAGAATTAAACAAGAAATAAACAATAGGAATATATCCCAAACAAGTGAGGTATCTGTTGAGGACGAAGATGCAGGAGACGATGGATATCTTCTGCTTCCATATTCGCTGTATCTCTTGATGAAATGTGAGGACGAAGTCGTAATACAGTATCACTGGACAAAAATGAACGTTAGTAACGGACACAGCAGGCGGGCCAAGCGCTTACCTATGGCGGCCAGGCAGTAGTATTGGAGAGCTGCGCTGGAGGTTGGATTGCAGATAGGTCAGTTAAAATAGGTAATGAAAAAACGCGAGGCTCACATGGACACAATCGATTGTAACGCATAAGGTGCACGGGAGTGTAGTGTACTATCCATCCTGATAGTAATGGGGTGCTACTGGAGCATTTGAAATGCGGAGAAAGAGCGGGGACTATCCGTCCTAGCCTTTATAAGAGGCGGAATCACAATAAATGGAAGGACTAGAACTTTGACTCGAATACCAGCTAAAGGCAAGGCCCACATTATGGCAGCCTATACAGCAGCTAGACACATATGCAGATCATAAAGGCACAACAGGGGCTCAAATGGGAGAACATGCCGCATCGAGAGCATAAAGATAGCGTACGCGGTCTCGAAGGAAGCATTGATGGGAACAAGCCAAGCCACGAATAATCACCACAATTTTGTTAGAACGGCCAAGTTTGTCCAGCCACTAACGTCAGTTTGGCTTAATGCTTCGATAACCATAAGCAAGCAGAGGAAGTGGAGGGATTGGCTCCGCCACGTCGTACTAAGTCTAGAATATACTGCCGAAGTCGAAGGAGAGGAGCTGGAAACAAGCTTCAATCAAAGCGAGAAGCAGAAGAACTGGAGTGGATCCAGTCCACGTCAAGTAAGCTCTCAAGCATATTAATGCGCTTGCTTCCTCAGAAGACAGAGAACAGCGAGAACAGCGGAGCTACTGAGATAACAACTGCGCACGAGTTGCTTTTTTTTCAATGACCATCGCAAGAGGTATAATTTCTCACGAGATCAGAGCTGATGGATCGCATGAAACAGTGTTAGCGATTGCATAACCCAGGGACTGGAATGACTTTGACTTCCTGAGTGAAGCTGAGGAAACAAGACAAGGCATTTGCGATGCTCAGAGAATTTTGAAAGGCAAACCGTAAGCGATTACATAATCAAAACGGGAATGAACAAGGCCACGAATTAGTCAATTAGAATGTCAATACGATCTCCGTTGTGTGGTGGTCTTGCACACGTCCTGCACACCTTACTACTCTCCACCATCGCAATGAGCTCGAAGAAGAGAGGCGCTGAAATTCAACTTACAAGAGAACAGGGCGACGAGGATGAAATCGAGGTGGACTAGCATGAGGCGTATTATGGCTGGTCGTCGGAGAAATTTGAGAATGCTGTCTAAGGGCTGGGAGGTATGTCGGATGACGAAGTGGGATGAATTGAGGGTTTGTATAGAACTAGAAGGGAAGTGAATGGCTTGACTGTAAGTTGTGGTTCATTTATTTTAATGAAATTGCATATTGATTCAGATCACTGTCATAGATGCGATTTGTGCAATATTCAACACTGTATCAGATACATGCCATGTTGTATAACATTTATCAAAGGAGTACATTCATCACATTACATGTAAAGGACATTTTTCAACTCTTCGTCGTGTAACAAGTAAGATTCTGAGGTGAGTCTGGCTGATCTGATCAAAGTAGAGCTCTCACTTCTGATTTCAGTTACACGCTGAACTTATACGAGGATTTCTACATCTTATTTGCAACCTTTGAGAGACTCCCTCCCAGGATCGTCTGACAATGCAACAAGGCGCCTAACTATTAACGTGCTCCACTCCTGCCACGCTACAAAGTACTGCCATCAAAAGTGTACCAGGAGCGGAATGCTCGAAGCCAGATCCGCTGTAATTATTCTCTTCTTTCATTCAGTTGTTCGTATCAGTCGAGTCTCTACCTCCATAATGAGCTTCCTTTAACGTTGCGGACAGTATTGAGATGTTACATATTATATACTCCGGGAAGGTTCTTTTTGGTACTGGTATTAGACTTTTGACAGGCTTCAGATGCATAATTCCATAAGGCGCTTTGTTCGAGACATGACATGTCCTTTTTTATTTATTTTCTATTTCTATTTTGTCTATAGTGGCCTGACGCTGTGTATATTTGAGTGTTGAACGAGCCTAGGTCTTGGAGGTCTATTAAATTTAAGGAAAAGCCACTGCTGAATTAAACTGTTATGGTATCCGAATCAGGTCTTTCAGCATTAATGGCTATTCTGAGGGTAGACTTCTGGCACTAGGATGTCGCGGAGCTCGAAAGCTTTGTGGTTTAGTAATTTCAGTCGCAATACTAGTGACGTTGGCTCCTTGTAACCAGCAAGCTAAAAATCCCTAACTTAATCGACCAACAAAATAATCACAGTAATGATTAAGGAAACTCAGCCTCTGCGTTTGTGAACATGACCGCATCGTCTCAGGAATGGTAATCTTCCTTCTACTTGTCGCACAACTCCAAAGAGCTAAGTACGAGAGCGCCTACGGCATCTGACCCACTAAACTTGGTCTGTCAGTGTCATCCTGAAGAGAAGACAGGAGACGCTCGCAGTGCTAAGGTTGCCCCTTTCGTGTGGTGTATCAGCATCACTGTCTCCATGTGACACAAATCCCTGCTAGGCTACAGTGATACACACTACACCACTTCTGTGATTTCTTGTGGATCCGGCAGGTGTATATTCCCTTCCTTTTGATGTGAATCAAAAGCAATGTTCATTGTATGCTGGGCCACTTGTCACTGGGATCTGATTTCTATTGTATAGAGAGGAAACTTCCTGAAGAACGTTGTCCACAATGGACTAAAGAGGGTAAATGGAATGTATTCATTACAATGTGCAAGAACCAGTTTAACTACACGTACAAAGTCATACACGAACACGATTCAGTCGATTCTAATGCTGATATCAAGATCATAAGAAGTCCATGTCATCATCCGGTTCATTCATACATGCCAAGGAAAGAAGCAAGAAAAAAAAGGAAGTCAGTCAAATGCAAAGAAGCCAGTCAATCATACATGTGAAACTGAATCAAGCTGAGAGCGCATCGTCGTTGCCTCGTGCTCGTGTGCCACAGCGCCTACACTTCCAATACTTCCTACCGCCGTGCTTCCCGCCATTGATGTTGATGTCCAAGGATAAAAGTCCGAGCTACGTGTAGTCGTCGAGTTACTATTACTATTGCTGAACGTTGAACTTGACACGAGCATGATGTCGTCTCTTGGAGCACTGCTAAATCGGGTTGAGAACCTTGATGTGGTCGTATCCAATTTGGACCCTGCTTGTCGTAGGTTTAGGATGAGGCGAGATAGTAAGGTTGAAGATAGGCTGTGAAAGACGTGAATCTTCCTATTTTGAATGATGGAGGAGATTTGAATGAAAGAACGTACGTGTGGGTAAGTACGGAGTTATTCCCGGCGCTCTCCTCGAAATAGGAGATGTCTACCTTCTGAAGGCGTAGGAAATTGAATGAATGAACAGAACCGAGATGACGTGAGGCGAGGATGCCACTTACGAGGAAAAATACGACATTGACCAAGTTAGCCACTGCCAATAAGCTTGATGAAGATCAGAGAGGGGTAGGTTGACTGTTTTTTTGGTTTCTTACCCGAAGAACATTCCACCTGACAAAACGTCAGAATTCGTTTTGAGACAAACTCTAAAGCTCAGTACGCACCGTCTCTGATAAGTAATCGTGTTAAACCCGAACGCATTCCAGCTTGTCTGTGCTCTTTAGAAATATAGCATGTCTTGACGACCGTAAGGAGGAATATTAATATGTCGAAAGCGCCGTTAATGAACCACGAAAGTTTGAAAGCTGAGTGGAAAGGCGGATAACGTCAGGAGATGTGTGTTGCGCGGACAAATACTTCGTACCTAATTTTCTAGATTCATATTCCTGAAATCAGTGTTGAACCGAAGCAAAACTTGAATAGGAATACTGACGACTTAAGGGTTGAGGGAATGCAGGCTTTAAACAAGGCTTGGGGTCCGAACGAAAGATTTACTGTTAGTACTCGTGTCAATCCCCACTGTAAAAATGAGAATTATTTAAACAAATGATATACGAGGGCAATACAGCCAACGTACCGCAGCGATCGCAACACTCAACGCTCCCAGAGGAACAGTGAGCCATAGTATCCAACGTTTGGCTTGGTACAGAGCATAAACACGCATGATAAGAATTACTATTTTAAAAATTGAGTAATTCAGTCAACTCGCTTCAACGGCGCTCAAGCGTACCGACTATGAAAAGCTGAATGTCAAGTATCAGCGACTTGAACACCTGAAGTCCGATTGTGTTTACCTGTGTAATCGTGCTTAAGGCACCAGGAAATCGTGCAAATGCCGTACACCTACGACAGCATATTATTTCTAGCCGGTGGAATTCGGCAAAAACTTTGGAAGGAACGTACGCCTGTGAATAGACGTTAATAGCATGTAAATAACCTTATCCATCATCGCAGACACACCTTGTCACTATCCGGAGAATTAAACAAGAAATAAACGATGGGAATATACCCCAAGCAGGTGAGGTATCTGTTGAGGACGAAGATACAGGAGACGATGGATATCTTCTGCTTCCATATTCGCTGTATCTCCTGCCGGAATGTGAGAGCGAAGTCGTAATAAAGTATCACTGGACAAATGGATATTAATGACAAAGCCAACAAGCGGAGCAAACGCTTACCTATGGCAGCTAGGCAATAGTATTGGAGAGTTGCACTAGTGGTTGGATTGCAAATGGGTCAATCTAAATAGGCATTGGAAAAAGCGAGGCTCACATGGACTCAATCGCTGAGAATGCATAGGTACCAGCGCGGGAGTGTACTGCGCTGTCCATCGCAGTAGGGTGCTACTGGGGCATTTGAAGTGCGGAGTAGGAGCGGAGACCAGCTGTCGTAGACTTTATAAGAGGTGCGGATCGCAATAAATGGAAGGACTGGAGCTTTGGCTCGAACACCGGGTAAAAGCACGGCCCGCATTATGGCAGTCTGTACAACAGCTAGACATATATGCAGATCATAAAGGTACAATCAGGGCTCAACTGAGAAAACATGCCGCATTGAGAGTACAAAGATAGAGTACGCGGTCTCGAAGGAAGCGTTGATGGGAACAAGCCAAGCCGCGAATAATCACCACAACTTTGTTCTTCCCAGTCGTCTGCCAGAACGGCCATCTCTGTCCAATAACTAATGCCAGTTTGGCTGAATGTTTTAAGAACCATAAGCAGTTAAGGAACCATTCGCATAAGCAAGAGGATGTGGAGGCATTGCGGCGTCTCAGCCACGTAATAAGTCTAGAATTTACTGCCGAGGTCGGATACTGGAGACAAGATTCAATCAAAACAAGAAGCAGAAGACCTGGAGCGGATTCCGTCCACGTCAAGTGAGCTCTCAAGCATATTAATGCGGAGCGAAAACAGCGGAACTTTGAGATAACAACTGCGCACGAATGGCTTTTCCCAGTGGTTATCGTAAGTGGAATGATTTCTCACGAGATCAGAGTTGATGGACCGAATGAGATTATGAAATAGTGCCGGCGACGCCATGCCCTAGAGATTGAAAAATGAAATGGCTTTGACTTCTATGTTTCGTTCTGACCAACATGCGCTCGCTGTCGCGGCATTTTGCCAAATTCAGTCAGTGAAAGGCAACCGTAATCAATTACGTAATCAAAGCAGAAATAAACAAAAAACCACGATCGCCGTTTCGCGGTGGTCAAGCACGCTGTTAACAGCCGGACGCGTCCTGCACGCCTTACTACTCTCCACCATCGCAATGAGCTCGAAGAAGAGAGGCGCTGAAATTCAACTCACAAAAGAACAGGGTGACGAGAATGAAATTGAGGTGGGCTTTTTCGTAGTGCTCTTGCAAATCACACTGAGAGTTTGGACTTATTGAAGGAAGTCACTCCCACCCAAGGATTCAGGAAAGCAGATGACTCTGTCATTGCCTCCAGACCGTACGTAAATCGCATAAACAGTGAACTTTTCTGCTGAGCTTGTTGTCTTGCAGAATGAGAGGTCTACCAAAACGCAACAGCACCTTTAGCGTAATGAATGACGCACCGAGCATGGAGAAGAAACCGAACGTGAGCACATTCAACTCATACGTTGAAAGTATTAGACTGATCATGGCTTACACAACTGGAAGTTTGCATTCGGTGCACCAATCTCTTCCAATCCGTTCACGTTCAACGCATCTCTTCCGACATCCGCATCCGCATCATCAACCACACAACCCACACCTGCCAGCTCAGGTTTCAAGTTTTCCGCTCCGGCTGTATCTTCATCCGCATCTGCAGCATCGAAGCAGTTATCCAGTTTATTAGGTTCGGCTCAGCCAAACGGGCTACACGGTTCAGCACCGAGTTCAGGTCCTTCATCAACTGCAAAGGACAATACGGAAACGAAATATTACACTTCGCTTCGAGGCCTCAATCAAACACTCAAAGAAGAAATATCGAAGCGTTTGAATTCTGACCCCTTTGCTGACCTCGAGGAGGTTTTGGATGCGTATAAAACTTACCGAACGAAAATTCAGAATGAATATGACGCTAGCAAACCGCAAAGCTCTTCTCAGACGAATGGGACATCTCCATTTTCCTTTGGGTCAAAGTCAGCGGCGGCTCCTACGCAGCCATTAAGCATGCCAACTCCGCCCAAATCCTTCGCTGGTTTCGGCCCGTCTTCAACCTCTACCCCATCTACATCTTCATCAGTTCCCGCTACTGGTGGCTTCAAACCAAATTTTGGTGCCACATCATCAACCTCAACGCCGCCATCTACCTTTACATTTGGAGCGACGTCAATGGAAACTGAAAAAACAACAGCCGACCCCTCGCCCTTTGCGTCATCGAGTTCAACTACATCCAGTGCAAAACCCTCGCCGTTTGGCGCATCAGCGACAACCAATAAACCCTCGCCGTTCGGTGGCCCTGCTTCCTCCGGTTCTCCTTTCGGTTTCTCGAGCACGAGTACATCAGATAAACCGTTCAGTCTCTTTGGTTCAGGGACCGGTACTTCATCTTCGACAAAGGCAGATACACCCTCGAACACAACGACTGCACCTCCAAACATCTTCGGTGGTACTGGTGGCAGTGGCGCGACTAGCAGCTCCACTTCGGCGTCGTCTTCGGGCGGCTTCAGCTTCGGAGGGGCGAAATCGCCGTCAGCCGGCAACCTCGGGAATCCCGTTGGGTTCTCGTTTGGTAGCAAGGAGGAGAGTGCCAAGGAGCCTGCTGCTGCAGGTACCTCGACTAGCATTTTCTCTACTGTGCCAAAGCCTTTAGGACCATCCGGCTCTTCTGGATTTTCGTTCGGCTCGAGCTCGAGTATAGGTAACTTAGGAGGCAACCAAGATTCGTCCGCAAAGTCATCCGCACCAGGTTCCGTAGTTGATTCGAGGGGTAGTACACCTTTCTCGACTGAAGGCGGCGAGGCTCCCCCGCCGGCAGAAGAAGCTTCCACTCCGAAGCCACTCGGTGAGAATCCGAATGATTTGGAAGGTGAAGGAGAGGAGAACGAGGAGACTGTGCATACCAGCCGAGTGAAGCTTTATAGGTTCGGGAAGAAAGGTGACCAGCCACATTGGGCTGATATTGGTGTTGGTATGTATTTGAGGGCTATCCGGCTGTCTGCAAGTCTGTTTTTTTTTCTGACGAGATTTATATTACTACTAGGGATGCTACGGATTAAAAAACACAAAGAAACTAATGCAATGCGGTTACTATCCAGGAATAGTGCAAATGGGAAAATCATGATGGTTAGCTACTTCTCAGTACCGCTCTATATCTTTTACCTTGGTTATTGACGTACATTCTCATTTCAGAACTTCAGACTATATACTGGGTTCAAGGTCTCTCGTGCAAAGCAGGTACTCAATTTCGTAGGGCATGACGAAGGTGCCAACGTTACGTTCCGAGTCCGAGTAAAGGATGAGGCTGGTGCGATCGAGCTTCAGGAGGCTATTGAGAGGGCTGTATCTTCGCTTTGAGCATCGAGCATTGTCGAGCAGATTTACGCCCCGTTGCATTTCACCTTCCTGTTTTCATTGTTTTCTTCTCTCCGTAGTATCTCGCATCTCTCAGTCAATCAAATCCATATCTCGCGTACATCTCATGTTATTTCCCTGCTCTATTTACTGCTTGCGATACATACATCCTTGTCCAGATCTACCACTGGCTGCAGTTTTTTTCTCTCGATTAGTTTATAGTGTGTAATGAACGTGAATTCCGATAGCAATGAGAACGACAGCATTGACCCGTTATCCGTCATTTTACTCTCCTGAGAACTCCTCGCTAATAATAATAACTGGTGATCCGTGCTACGATCCGAAATGACTTTGTGCATTCTGCCATGTCGAATTTAGCACGAACGCATGACTGAGGAGGAGCTCGATCTCATGGTCGCCCCAGTCTTGTGTAGGTAAGGATTGGAGAAACATGATTATACCCTGTCGAAGTCATCCCACCAAGGAAGGAGATCAGTGAAAAAGAACTTAGGCACACAGAAGGACGGAAGGCAGACACGTGGAGCATATGAGCATGAGAACGTAAAGAAGCTCCTATGCTCCCTCGGCATCTCTTACTCACCTGAAAGTCCATATCCTGCAGTTTCTTACTCCACCGCATCAGAAATGCGGAGCAGACGTAAAGATGGAATTGGGAGAATGCATCAGGACCCTCGGCCTAAAAAAAGTGACAGGAAAAACAAATGTAGAAGTGCGATGTGTTAGGAGATTATGCTCATAGGAATAGGAGGGGGGTAGTTAGAGGGACCGTACCAAGTAGGTATCCCACATCCTTATGGTATTCTGTACGCTAATCTCGCGCATCAGAAGGCAGTTCATCCAGCGGAATGCGAACTGCATGAACTCGACGTTCTCGGATTGGAGATGCGCATATAGGGCAGCTAAACGTGGTATCGTAACATCATCATCATCATCATCATATGTCCATATGACATATGACATATCCAAGCGAGCCAAGAAAGAGAAAATGAAGATGAGCGCTGTTGTCAAACTCAAACAAATGACAATATCGATGAAGGAAGAAGATATGATACGGAAAATGGAAAGAAGAAAGAAAGGGGCTACTTGAACTTAGAACTTACAATCTATGCGCGCGACTAATTCTGCCATACGTCTGACACTTCGCTGAATTCCTGGCTGTGCAAAGATGTAGTTGTCTTGGATACCATCTAGGAGACGTGTGAGACACCAGAAGGAGTCTGCTTCGATGGCGCTTAAGACGCTTGGTGGGAGTTGACCAGGATCGAATTCTTCCGGGTCAGATGCTTTTTTTTGCATTTTTCATCATCATCAGCACGAACGAAAATAATCTGTCTCGTTAGAGAGAGAACAAGGACATACTGATATATGCGGAGAGGAAGACTTGGTAGAATGGAGTGACTAGATCATTGATACCCTGAACGTATCCGCTGGCAGGATGACGGATTGCCCAGACATAGAGAATTCTTTCGATACTCTAAAAATAAATAAGTAGATTCAGCATTTAGCGGGAGAATGTCCATTCCGAAAGGAACTACGGACTCTTTGTGTCACTTCACGCATCCATAATTTAACACCTGGTCGGGTCCGTGGTACGTCAATTTCAATCTGATGCCAGATTTGTTGGTCAAGTCCGTCTTTGCCCCTAGCGAATGTAACGTCGACGAGTGAAGCATATTCCGCTCTTTTTCGGGAAAGAGTGGAAGTACGCATGTCCGCAGGAAGTGGTAAATAGCCCTATAATTTATTCGATAAGGCTGAGGAGTTGCTTAGATTGTAAAAATTACTGACAAGTAGCAATTGCCACGAAACGGGTCGCAAATCGCTTGGTATCCCGTTCCATGCAAGTTTTCTCAGTTCCACTGTACATGATTTGTTGAGTCGCTATGAGTTTACATATTTCTGTCAGCTTTGAGTCTTACCAATGTTGACATCCTCGGCCAGAAGACATTCGATGAACTTATTCCGCCGATTGGTCTTGATGGATGTCTCGCGCATTAGTTGAGAAGTAATGCTCTTTTGCTGACCGTTTCCAGAGGTTTGAGGGCGTTTAGATCGACTCGAATGCCTACGGCGAATATTCGATAAAGGGTCTAATAAAACTCGTTAGATTTTTTTGAACGACCTAATACGTTAAAAAGCATTGTAATGAATACCTTGGACAATCTCCTGCGCATCATCCTTCACGAACTGTAGCCCATTTTTTGATACTCTTACGTCGGCATCTGTTTCTGCAACATCGATATCCTCGATATCAAACTCTTCGCTGGTCCTGCCTAATGTATTATTGCTAAGCACTCCTTCCTTGGTTGGTTGAACCCCATTTTCCGTAGTTCTGTTGACGATCGTCCAACTTTGTTTATTCGAATGCAGGTTATCCGACCTTGGAGAGTATGAGCTTGGACTTGGTGCATTGACGTTTGTGTAAGAGAACGTCAAGCTGCTTGCGGAAGGCGATTTCTTCGGCTTCGGAATCGGTTTGGCTGTCGTCGTAGACTCTAGTGAGATTTTGCCGATAGCAGACTTTCCAGAGGGAGGTTTTGGAACAGACGACTCAGAGTCGGACGCACTGTCCCATGCGTCCTCCTCTGCCCATTCTACTGATGCGTATGACGAAAATCGCGAGGGAGTGCTGATGCCAATATGAGGGCGAGCGGGAGGCGGCCGAGGCATTCCTATCATAACAATATGATACCCAGCATTCAGTGAAAAATATATATATGAGGACGATAGGCACGACAGAGGAATGTAGTAGCAACAAGAGAGCAGAAAGAGAGCAGACTGTGCGAGGCAGTGAGCGGTGAGCAGTGAGCAGAGAGGTGCAGATCTCACCATCAGCCGAGTTTGGCACGCGTTTGTATGCGTGCACCTACTCGATGTACAACGTCCTTGGCCTCCTGCCACCATTATGGCTCGCTCAGTAACGTCAAAGAATATCTTCGTACTGACAAAATACTCTCGCGCAACGATAAAACAGTCTAGCAACACGCAGGCCTCTCAAGGCTCGAAGGCAGACTGCGAGTGGCAGCACCATACCCAGCCTATTCTCCGCGTCCTTCTCGAACTCAGCAAATCTGCACAAGGTGTTCCCGAGTCCGTGAGACTCCGTGTCGTCTGGTCTTCAGATAAAGGCCATGCTCCGCCGATTACCAAAGCTCTGCAGCATGAAAATACAATATTTGTATTCATCTTTGTAACTATGCTGTCTTGTTTCTAACTTGTGCAATACCATCTTCTAGGAGGATGTCGACCTCCTTGTGGTTAGAAAGCACATCCACCCGTTTCCGACACAGGGTCTTCCGTTGAAAGCAGTCTACCGTGACAACACGGTCGGAATTCGCTACCTGCCCCCGCAAGCCAAGTCAAACGCACCCTCTGTAGCCTGATGTTTTGTTCGGATCAATCTGTAAAACTGCTGACTCTCGGTCTTGATAGGAATATCGCCGATTTCAGATGACATTTCAATCCTCCTCCGATTCTGCTACACTCATTGAAGCTATACGAGACGTTTGTCCCTGCAAACTAAGCCCTGTCGGTAATCCTGCTCCTTCCATGCAACCCTCACTGCCTGGTCCAAGTTACCCCGGAACGTTACTGTCAGGTTCTCAGCAAACACAAGCAAGCTTCCCTGCACCATTACAGTCTTCTCAGCTATTCGAAACTTCTTCGGGATGCCGACCTAAACTGGCGATGACACAATGCACAAACGATCGTCCCTCCACATCTTCTCAGATGGGCCACACTTCTGATCGTCCTATGGAACTTTCTCTGTCTCATCTCCACCAATCTCGTCAGAATAACGCCACCGTTCCTTCAATTATTAACCATATTAAACCCATAATACATCAACAGCAAGCCTATCAGCCCATGGCATCATCGCTTTCTCGTCATGCGTCCCTGTCGCACCACCAATCGACAACTGGAACGGAACGCTCTTCGCCTTCTTCACTTTATCCAACACAGGCACTTCGACGGTCCGAAAGTCAACAAGCACTGCTACTCCAACAACATCATGCTGCTCAACGGCCATCCATGGTCACCTGCGACGAACGTCCACATCCAATGAGCATTGGCTCTGGTGTGGACGAAACCCGATTCGACCATAACGTCCCGCATCCCACGTACATGCCGACGCCGCCTGCCTCTTCCCAAAGCAATGCCAATACCAATAGCACCACAAACTATCACACTATCTGTTCTAGTAGCAATATCGGTACTATCTCTAACAGTCCTGCTCGGTCTTCGCGCAAGCCGCCCGCGGAAAGTGCCGTTACTGATGCCTTGTCCCCTCCTGTGGCTGCAAGTGAAACGACTGGCTTACTGCACTCACTTTACGATGCGACCCAGCTTGACTTGCTCTCCCGTGATGAACTGGAACGACTTGTGGCTCACGTAGTGCGAGAAGATGGGTTTGCTGAACTAGTAAGTTCAACCAGCTGCTAAATTTGGTTTTATTTTGCAAATTACTGAAGAATGGTGTGTTGTATGCTATTCTTAGCTTGAAAAACTTGATAATCTTTGGCAATTGAAGGCCATAGTCAATATGTAAATTACTAGATATCGCTCAAAGATGCTCATCATTACTGTATTCAAGGCTTCGCACTTAACACTAATAGCAAACTCTTATCTACACTTTCGTCACGCGTAAGTTAAGCAAAGCGCCCGTAGCATATTTGTAGTGTAAGATAGTAAGAATGGTTTATTATCTCCACAGAATCACATATGATGAATCTGTACTTCGCGGATTTACATATACATCTCTACAAACAGAATGTCCGATCATTTCCGCCCTGCGTATCTTAGAGTAACAGGACCACCGAATATAAACATCTATGGACAAGTGAAAGAAGGGGAACAGAAATAGAACATAGAGTATAGAGCATAGATAGGGAGGATCTCATCAAGCCGCTACCTTAAGACGGCTAGCAATATCTTCCCATGGAATGTACTGCTGCGCCATCGAGATAGCTGAACGTGACGCGTACAAGGCCCAGCCGATTGCCACTGTAAGAGGGAAAGTCAGAACAAGTAGTTATTTTTGGACGAACAGTGTCGACTTACATAATAAAATAGGAATCCAGAATACAAACAACATTCGGTCTTCTGTCGGAGTAAAAAAAGTAAGCATTAAATTAACTCGGATGTAAAATAGGAAGTGAAGAGGACTTGCCTTTCTTTACAGTTTTCGTGAGTGCCTTATTCTTTGGCCGATACGTGTATGATTGAATCTCTTGCTCGGAGACTTGTACCGGTCTCTGCTTATACCGGAAGCGTCGAAGGATTGAGCGTGATGCTGTCGGCGCTGGTGCAACGGGTGGCTCAGGAACAACTTCGTCTGCATCAAGATTTGCTTCCTTAGACGAAAGAGGTTTTTCGAGTCCTTCCGCACCCATCTCGCCCATCTGGGCCATCCACTCCTCCCACGTCGGAGGAGACGAAGGCGCGTCATCTTCTTCCGCAAGCTTCTTCTCATCATTCCCTCTGTCATGTCTCCCATTGCGGAATGGTGGCCAAGCTTGCATCGGAACGAAGACCGGGAAGACCCATGCCGGCATTCCCGGAAGTTGTGGTATCGGTGCCCTCAGAGGTGGAGGATGGAACTGCGCCCAAGCCCGTTGCAGGTACGCTGCGAATGATGCTGCCTGCTTCTCGTCAATAGTCGCGTCCTTGCCCACCGTATCGGACATGGGTAGGGCTTCGGGGGAAACAACGGTAGCATTATCATCGTCTTCGGCCGCCGCATGTGCATCAAAAGGTTCTTCCACGTCAGAAACATCCGACGCAACAACAGATGCGGGTTTGCTTGAGCGACGCGAACGGGGAAGGCGAACTCGTCGTCTTGATTGCATCCGGGACCGAGACCGGCTTTCGCTACCGGAGTCCTCCTCAACATCACCAAAGTTTGACTCGTCGTCACTAATTTCGCTTGGAGTCTCATAATATTCCCGCGGAGCTCCGAAGAAATCGTCGGGTGCAAGTTCAAGCGCTGTATAGCCCATATTAGTGCAGATGGTAGTATCAGCGCCGGCATTGATGATTTGACGTGCACAACATTGCGAGCCACGAAGAATAGCAAAGTGCAGTGCTGTGTACCCATTTATGTCCTGAGTGTCGAGTAAAATGTCCCGTTGAATAAGGAATTCGACCAGTGAAGAGAAATTCAATGATGCTGCCAGGTGCAGAAGCGTCTGTCCGGTCTTTGTCTGGTGGGAAACAACGGAAGATAGTGAGAGGGGTTCTCCTGAGCTGCCACGCATATCCAAGGATGTTAGAGAGTCCATTACAATCTTTTCGAACTCGGCGTCATCGCCGCGAGCCAAAAAGAGACGGCGAGAGTCAGGCAGCGCACCATTGGCGAGATGCATCATTTGGTTAGTCGTTCCATTGCCGTTATGCGGGTCCTGTGAGGAGCCAACGATACGCATAGCAATGTCTTTCGCATCCTCGATTTTGCCAGTCATCTTGAGACCGACTACCTGCAGAGCGAGTTCCATACTAGAATACTTATTAGCGAATTTCTTAACAATGAAAATAGCTCGCTACTCACAGCGTTCTATCTGTATCGTCAACGTAAGTAAACAAAGCCGGTGGACCGTTTGTGTCCATCTTAAGGCCTTCCAGTGTGACTGGAACTACACCCGCAGTTGCTCGAGGTGGAAGGACGCAAACAAGAGTGTTCTCACTCCATCGCGTGGTCGAGCTCGCAACTACATCTCCGAAGACGCAGTTATGCAGCACAGACGGATGGAAATTTGAGCCAAGGACAGTCACTTCGATACCACCGAACGTCGGACCAGACGAGGGGATCAAACGATGGATCTTTGGCGCCGGTAAAGATGGAGGGATTTGATCGGGAGACGGATGTAGCATGGTATAGTTGAATGGTGAGAGTTCAGCGGCGGCCGACGAAACGTCCTGCGACGGCGGAGATGAAGGCGCAGTCTCTGGTGGAGAAAGGGGGAAGAAACTGTAAGGTTGACAGAGCACCTCATGCATGATACTGTCCGCGCTCTCTGAGTAGCTTGTCTGCGGAGACAGGGGAGTATGCATCGAATTCGACGGAGAAGGAAGAGCTGTAGTACTATCTCGCCTCTGGTGGTACGATGTTGGAGGTATGGCATCCGTCAATCCGGATGGCGCAAACGGACTGAAGGGTGTGATCATTTGCCCATCGCGGTCCATTACGGCGAAGTTGGGAACAGTGGTGTTGACAGTGGGCTGACTATTGTCTCCAGTTGGACCACCTCGACGAGTACGATTTGCAGATTCTCGGTCGTTGTCGTACGGTTTTGCGCGCCTTTTTGATGGCGCCGCACCGTCTTTTGTAGCCGACTGACGCCGCTTGGAGGGAGCGCTACCGGTCGCCGCAGCGGGCTCGCACGGGGTCGGAACAAAGGAGGGCCGAGAGTTCCAGTCAGAGTCTGCAGAATAAGATGGCATATGTTGGTGCTTGGAGGCACTCTTGTCAATGGATTTGTGATCGTCGGTGATCATGATCGGGGGACTCATGCCTGACCCGACAATACGGCCACTTGAGTCCCTCATCGTGAAGTGAACATTGAATCCCACTTTCTCGCGATGATGTCGGCAATAGCAAGTGATCCGAAGCGGGAGAACTACAGAACCGCCTGAAAAGTCCAGAGTATCGGGGCAATTAAATTGAACAATCTTTGACGAGGAACCATTATCTCCTTCGTTCGAATCGGAATCAGATCTTGCGGGTCTGACACGCGCCGCTATCTTTCGAGCCACTCGTTTCGCCTGAAATCGAATAAGACAAATTTCAACTACATTATGCTATTAAAAGCGGCATACCTCGCGGCCCTGGCACGTTGAGCAACTGAGAACATGCTTGGAGGGATTAGAAGCACAAGTAACTTCCGTGTCCATGAATAATGTGTCTGAGGGTGCCGCATCTAATACAATTAGTTAATCGCCGTTCATTCCAAAATATTGGAAGGCGGGAAGCATAACTTACCAATTTTTCCTTCCTTACGCGAACGTTTACGGGTTGCGGTCCCCTTCGGTAACTTCAGCCATTTCCAACTGCCTACTCTGTCGTAACTCTGAGGATCCCCAGAGGGCCCACTAGGCAGAGCGAGATCGAGAGCAACTCTGACCTGAGTCTCGACGCGGGACTTGGTCCCAGTAGGAGGGACGTTCGGCGTCAGAATAAGTAAGCTACAATAGAGAACATTAAGGTCAGTCAACAAAGAATGGTGAGTCGTCAAGGCACAAAGGGAACGAACTTATAGCAAGAGTCCTTTGTCGGGAAGATAATTCTGTGATGCATTGTGTTGTCTACCTTACGAGGTTGAACTGGGGGAGGGGGAACAACTCTCGTAGGAATAGCCGTCGTAGAAATAGTTTGCGGGATCAAATCGGGGACAGGCGCACTCTCAGATGAAGAATTGTCGGAAGAGAAGTTGGAAAATGCGCTCGAGTTAAAGGCTGTTTTAAGCTCTGACTGCGGCTGGGACGGATGAAACACGGAAGGATTGACGGTGATTGGAGATTCCGGTAAGATAGGACTAGAACAAAAACGTGTTTGAGTATGTTCTTGTCTATGTAAACAAAACAAAATCTCAGGAAAGACATACTTGTGAGTCTGGGCTGTGAGTAATTCTTCAAGAATGCGGAGGCTTTCTTCCTCCAATTTTGGCATGTCCTGCTGTTCCTCGGTGTTCCAAAGCGAGGCTTCGGTCTCTGCCTCAGGCTCGGGTGAGAGATGGCACCAGGCTGAGAAGTCGACAGTATCTGAGTTCCCTTGCTCGTCCGACAACGATTCAGACGTCGCCGGCGACGGAGAGCGCGTGCCACTGTCGTCGTTTGCAGACATTGGCGAGAAAAAGCGCGAGTTTACGGTGTGCAGCTGTTAGTCTCCGGGTGGAGATAATAATATACGACTGTGAGCTCACCAGACAGACGTGGAGATAGCACAGAGCACGTGCCCAACCTTATGTAACAGTCGCGTTGGTAGGAAGTAGCGAAACACAACTTGACCTCTGTTCTAAGAGCTATCAGCTAGTACAGGACTTCTAGTAGCATTGGCGCTAGACTTGGCTCGACGCTTTATATGTTGGTAGAGCATTGCCACTATCGTCGGTTATTCTTTTGAACACAGTCTCGAATATGACTGCGCGATTGCGCGGTTGCCCTTTTGCTCCAAACCTGGAATTTCCAATTTTTTATGAAATCTCGAGTATTATCTACGGGTCGAATTTGGGAAGGGTAATCAGCATAGCTTTTTCCAGGCTATCTCGAATTATTATGGAGGATCTTCAGACCTCTGATGCTATCGACGTTTACAAAGCGGACCGAAGTAAGGCGCCCTCCACAGTCGCAAAATAGCTAGCAAAGCTTCAGTATACAATTAAAATGCTTACATGAATCGAGATTTAGTCCCTGCATATCTTATGGATGTTTTGTCTTAGGTGGATAAAGCAGTTCTGCCGTAGCCTCCGGCTGAAGCCAGTTCAACATACATACATAGCTTCGTGCTCCATAAATGATACCGCCCACAACGTGCTTCGCGACTGCCCTGGGCCACGTTTGCTTAAGACCGCTATCGTCGGGCGTAAGCTTCGCTCATGGCGGTTATCGGCCTTGCCATACGTATGCGCGCAATCTGTCACAATGACCCGTGTAACCGCCGGTACGCTGGGTGTCGTGCTTTCCACTATATGCGTTTCGTTCGTTCGCTCATATCCCATCATTATCTTTGTCATATAGGCGCTATGATGACTTCAAAAGGGGCGTGTCAAATCCGGAATCCATCGTGCGTTGAATATGAACGGCACTGCAGCTGATGGATTCTCACGCCAGATACAATTGCTTTATGTCTGTTCATTGGTTTCGTAACTTCCATTGGCCGATCTCCTGCCGTAAGGGGTCAGGTTAATAGCAGTACTGCATTGAGTAACTTATGAGGCTGAACTCTCGTAGGCGCTAAAATGCTTTGCATGAATACGAACTGCGGGACGGCAAGTTTTAACGACGGTCGGCTATACACAGCAATGTCATAAAGCTATGGTCTTGGTATGACCCTGTCCCTTTGCATCTATTTTTTCCCTTCGCCTTCACGAGACTGAACAATTCCTGATATGCACACGTTTGAGACTCTTTCACACTCCGACGCGCTCGCCAATTCAATAACATGTTCATTGACTGATCTTGTCAGATAGGACATCAAAGAGGGTGATAAATTTAGGTGCGGATTTCCGATATTCCGGGCTCCAGTCTGGTCGGAGAACGTAGTTCTTTAATGAAGGCTCGCTTCGTATATGCAACTCAATGTATGTTATATACAAAGTAGTCTATGTCGACGAACATTGAGAATCCAGGAGAACGGGTGTTGCGAGCGCTGACACGTTTCTTTATCCCCCTTTTCATTTTTTCCCCGTTTGCATTCAATAAAAGCTTCCGTTTGTTTGCGATATAAGCGAGTTCGACATGAACCCTCTTTTAGCTGTGCAGTATTGATGGTATGCTTATCACGCGGCAGTATCACGATCAATCCTGTGGCCGTTCCCCTGAGCGGGTTGACTGTGCCCAGAAGAAGATTTTTCACGCCAAGCTAAGCCATGTCAGTGGAGACAAGTCGAGTGAAATAATCACAGTGATCGGATGAGCTAGAAACCTGTCGTCTGCGAGTACTGTGAAAGCCGACTCGGGACAACGCCGAAATTGTCGATATTGCGTTCAGGCCGGCTTCTACTCTTCATCCAGTTTTCCAATTTCCGACAACGCGAGAGTATTGGACGCCACTTGAGATCTCTCTCTAACTGAACTGTTGGCCGAGCTCAGAATATTGAAATTCCATAGCCATTTAAATATAATACTCAGTTTTTATCGCCTGAAGGAGCGTGGAACACTAACCATATTTAAACCACAATCCCAATTCGCAAAAATGTTAAGTGCGAAGGAAAATATGACCAAACCAGTTAAATGACATCGCCGTGGTGTCGCTCGATAACCGATAAAGATCCGTCTATGTTGTAAAGAGAAACGCAAACGCCAATGAGTTCTAGACCATCAAATCGCGACGCATCCCTGAGCGAGGAACAATTATCGCGAGCGTTCAATACAGCAGTGATAGTGTCCACAGTCGTCTCGTACCTACCGACGTCAGACTCCGCTTAAACATTGAGTAGACAAATTCTCATGTGGAGCTTTGAGCCCGTTAGTCCAAAAACAGGTATTGAAATTCTGTGCACTTCATATCAGCAAGGTCTTATACATAGGACTTTAAAAAAATGTAGGACCTTACCCTGACATCCCGACAAGTTTCAAGACGGCGCTGGACATCTTCAGCTTAGGCAAAAAAATGATCTTGATTCGCACCCTTCTACGAACCTATGGGTTGTTATGCTATGGAGACGGAGTTGATTCCGTGAATATGTATAGCAGTCGTCACCATCCACGAACTTGAAACGAAATGGAGGACGAAAGTGTTCACGAGCAGGGATAAAGTGGGTTTAGACACGCACCGGAGATAGCATCATGTGCACTTGAACATAAAGTCAATATCATTTAGAATCTGGGTCAAACTAAACCCACCAAAATCGAGATGTATGTCCTTCTATATGTTTTGCTGGGTGCAGGAAGCTGCGCTTTCTCTATTCGCGTGTGCGTGGCGCTCGGCAGGCCCACGGATCTCTGCATACCTCCGCTCTATCAGTTATCAGTTATTGACAACCATGAGGGTTGAGTCAGTATTGGGATGAGGATACTCATGAAGACACGATAACACGTACAACGAGCAGCGCTGGACAAGCACAAAGTTTCTTTCCATCAGAAGTCATTGCAAAATAACACGGAATCGGGTCAGCTTCCGTGTCGCGCTCGACGCAACACCGCAGACCTCCTCCAATTCATGTAAAGGACCGCCAGCCAATCGTTCGTTCACTATCTTCCTTCAATCGGAATAGATCGACAAGACATGAACGAGATGCCCCCCTCTCTTCCCAAGTACCCACACTTCCCTCTTTTTCTGTGCTAAGATTTTCTTACTTTTGAACATCCCTACCACTGTTTCGCTGCTAGAGTTGGCCGTGTGGGTCAAATATATTTTGCAGGGACATCCAGAAGGTATCCAGAGTCAATGTCGTTACGGACTTTCAAAAACAATGCCGTTGTTCCCTCTTCTTGCCCGTTAACGGCGGAACAGTGATAAGACCGTCGGTCTGGTTAAGGGGACCATAGCTACAGGATCAGCAAGAAGTAGGGCCAGGAGTGATTGATATGAGCTCTGGCTATGCCCTTCTGTCGCTGGGAACTAGAGAACTAGCCGGCAGACGAGCTTTGAAACGGAAACCGCGATTATCAAGCCCCTGGTTGATGTAACTCGACCTATACGTCAGAGTTGTGCAATTAATTCGAACGGCCGATGAGAAATATCCATGCGTTTTCCCGAATCCGTGGTATTGTGCTAATTACAAAAATGGCCGTAAAAATAGTTGTCTCATCGATAAGACTCAGAAAAGCCGAGTGGGAAGTCACGTCTCCAGTTAATCGCAACAAAGAGACACGGCTTTGTTTACCCGCAGTTGGGATGCACTTCCATGTCTAGGACAAAGGAAACTAAGGCAGTTGACGTGTAGTGTAGTCACTGTAATGTGAGTTGAACACGGTTCCAAGTGTGTGTGTCAGAGACAGTCAAGCACGTGAAAAGCAGTGGTAATCTTAGGCGCGTCAGGACTTGGTGAATTCACTCGACTTCGCGCCTCCATGTTCCGCTCTCGGGTGTTCCTCAAACCTGCTCGGACGCTGGTATTTTCTCGCACATACGCCACTGCCAATTCTCCTCATGCTCTAGTCTTCATTGAACATCACGGCGGTGTCATTGAGTCGGGATCGCTTTCGGCCCTATCTGCCGCAAGCCAGCTGGGTGGGAATGTCACTGGGCTGATCATCGGGGCGCCCAACGAAGTCAAACAAGCTGCCGAAAAGGCCAGGAAGTAAGACCTTAAGCAATGTATTTCAGTATCCTATAACTGAGAGTCTCGCAAATAATCTTATCTAACAGGCTCAAGGGACTTACAAAACTATTGCACTCAAGCTCCGAACAATACGTTCCCGCACTTCCAGAAACCGTCTCACCTCTTTTGAAGCAGATACTTGGAAAGGATTCGCCATTTACGCATGTCGTCTCTTCGCATTCTTCATTAGCACGGTCAATTCTTCCTCGCGTCGCTGGCGCACTAGATGCCACCGCTGTCTCTGACGTCACTTCTGTCGAACACAACTCGAGTGACGGTACCACTACTTTCACGCGGCCCATCTACGCTGGTAATGCAATTGCCACCGTAAAAACTCCTGCAGCACCACTTCCGACGTTCTTCACCGTTCGTTCAACTGCATTCGACGCTGTACCTGCTGCAGAGGTGGAGGTTGAATCCGAAGAAGTCGCACCAGTCAGCGTCTCTAACCCCGGAGTTGAACATATCCGTACAGAGCTTACAAAAAGTGATAGACCGGAACTCGGCGCGGCAAGTCGTGTAGTATCCGGTGGACGTGCGTTGAAGAATGCAGAAACCTTTAAGGCGACCCTTGAGCCGCTTGCGGACGTGCTGGGCGCGGCGATTGGTGCTTCCCGTGCAGCAGTGGACGCGGGCTACGCGGACAACTCGCTTCAGGTAGGTCAAACCGGAAAGGTTGTAGCACCGGAATTGTACATGGCCATCGGTATCTCTGGTGCAATTCAACATCTCGCTGGGATGAAAGACTCAAAGATGATTGTTGCGATCAATAAGGCGGGTTGCCTTTTTCAAGGATCATTGTGGGATTAAGCCACTTATGCGTATTGGTTTTTGTTTTCTTTTAGGACGAGGATGCGCCTATCTTCCAGGTAGCCGACGTAGGCCTTGTTGCAGACTTGTATGACGCAGTCCCGGAACTTGTAGAGAAACTCAAAGAATAATTACAACAATTCATTCATATCTCCTTATTTCTAATACTTCTGGCCCGAGGTTCTACAGTAATTCAAAACTCAAATCCTTCGGCGCGAAAGGCTGATACATCACCCCCCGAATGGGCCCTACTAGCAAGATCTTCACGACCCTACACACATATCCCAACTTAGCTGTATTCATAGATGGAATTTTTCGAGTACGGCAGACTTACCATTGAGAGAAGTGCACGACGAAGAGTGAACCATAACTGCTCACTCTTATCACCCGACGGCGACTCTTGCATAGAAAGTGCGCTCAAGAAGTGTTCTGCAGCTTCCTTGTCAGCACCGATGTTCAGACCTGCAGGGATGTGAATACAATTAATATTTGAGAGGTGTCCCCGAATATAAGATACGTACAAGCGACTCCAACGTTGTAGATTGCGCGTGTATATGTCGGTCGGAGTTGCAAGGCCTCCCTGTACGCGCCCAACGCTTCTTCTGGCTTGTTTCCGTTACTCAAGGCCGAGCCGTACCGGTTCCATAACAAATAATCGCGCGGGTTTATGGCAAGTGCTGCGGCAAAACAGTCCTTGGCGCGCTCAAAGTCTCCGTTTGTGTAGAACAGCACCCCAAGGCCTACTTGGACATCTGCGTCCACTACGCCTGCTGAGTGTTGTGCGCGTGCGACGGCCAGGAATGCGTCTGTTACGCGTTCGCGTGAGGCCCAGTGTGATTGCCGGAGCCATTCGGCAGCATCCTCTGCTGAAGGAGAATGTTCCGGGTAGCGAGCAGTGAGCCAGCGAAGGAGCATAGCATGCGAGCCACGTTCGTACCCTTCGTTCGTAAATGCTGTGGCAAGGGACTAGCGAAAGCGCGTCAACAGGGAAAGCACAGACAGATCAGAACAGGGAAACATACCAATAAGCCGACACCCCTTTCTCCAGCCTCCGCTGCTCGTCTCGAGCCTTCCACGAGGGCCCGCATCCCTGCTTCTTCCCTCTCATCCATACATCTCGTTTCACCAAGCAAAATCCAAGCTTCATACCCTCCTTCCCCGAGCTCTCCTTTCTGAATAGCTGCTTCCAGAAGCAATGCAGCTTCCGTTAGAGAGCCGTTTTCCGCCAATAGACGTTTGGCTTGTGAGAGACATGAAGTTGCATCGAGGTTTGTGAGGTTCCAATTCTCTCCTTCTGGGAATTGAACAACATTTCGTCAAAGATACATCATACCCTCTGACTAAGATAAACTCACCAAAAACATATGGCCCTAACACGGGAACTCCTTCGTCATCGAACTTCATAGCACCTGCCATACTGTCACCATCATACTGACCCACTCCATTCTCCCAGGCTTCTCGCAGCGTTGCTCCATAATCAAAGTCTGTGTCTTCCCTTTGAGATTGTAAAAAAGACTGAAGTTCAGCTTCCCATGTTGCGGCATCTCCATTCGAGTTTTGCATCGTTTCCTGGAAGCTAGAAGAACCGAAAGAGGTAAGTCGATTACCAAATGTAAAATGCGCATGTGAAAGTACCGATTCATAATATCCTCAACTTCGGCTGGCTTGTCATTCCTTGTCGATGCTCTTTCCTGATTGGTTGAATCTTCATGTACTTCCTCAATCTTAGCTTGAGGTGGTGCCTCAATTGAAAATTGAGCGAAGGCAGCTTCAAAGGCGTCATCCCGAGCCTTGCCTTTTCCCTTCCCTTGCTCTTGGACGGGAGAGAATGATTGAGGAAAACTTGAATTGTACATTCCAGTACCATATCCCATGGGCCGGTAAAATGATGAAGAGGTGTATGCATTCTGTGCAGCTATGAATATTGCGTGAGATATTTAGAGTCAGCTAGGAATCTAACGTAACACACTGTCTATTGTCGCACTAGCTTGTGGCAGGGACGCTTGGGAGAGAGACATGGGATGTCCACTGGCGGAACTACTAAATTCAGATGACCAGACAGATGAGGAGGCACCTTGAAGAGATTGAGAAGCATGGGAGAAATTGTGAATCTCTGCCTGCTTCCATAAATCTTGCATGTTTGCACTTGGTTGTGTCTGATCCTGAGCTTGTGGAATGGGTCCTCTAGTCATCTGCATCCTATGCGCAAATTCAAGGGCACGGGCGTGGCTGGGCTGCATGCCAGAGTGTAACTCTGGCTCAGCGGCGTCGAAGAAGTGGCGTGCCATGGACATGTCACCCTCGGAAACATTGTTAGATGCAGTTGAAGGCAAGTGTTGGAGCTATGTACACACTATAAGTCCAATATTTTTAACTGGATAAGTAATGAACATACTCTAGAGGATGATGGTCCAGCAATACGATCGCGCTGAACGCTGCGGTCGCCGTCTGTGTGCTTGAGAACCTGAGCAAGCGGATTGTTCGGGAGTGCGCATTCGCTTCCGGAAATTAGGCCTTGAAGAGACATTGTTATGAGGTGCAATAGGGCAGTTCTTGTAAAACGGCTGTAATAGAAGTGCTTGACTCGAAGTGGTCGAGAGTAACAAGCAAGACTTGAGTTTGGCCAGGCCAGGAACTGTACTCAGCGTCGGACAGCCGTCGGTGTTAGAAGCCGGGAAAATCACATGATTGGTAATTATTTAATCTGGTCTAGCGATCTGCGTTCCATCTCGCTCAATTAAGTCCGTGATCGTCTACTACCATGACTGAGATATTTAACTGTCGCTGTATGCCTTTTCAACCAAGTCTGTGCACTGGACTATCAAGGACCTGTCGAATTGTTTGGTTTTCTCAGTCCTGATAATGCACTGCGGTCTTATATTACTTCTCCTCGGTCCTTGCGCTTGATATTCCTGTCACACAACCTTGATCCTATTATCCCGGATCCGGACCTGCTATCCTCCCGCAGGCGACTTACAATGACGCTCTAGCATCGAAGATTCAGTATGACATCCTATTGGTTCCAGGAGGTGCGGTTTACCTCGAAGTCGAAGTTGCTTGTTTAATCGTGACAAATGATCGTAAACCTAGGGGTGGATGCACGCCCGGACAGAGTCCATGTTGATCTCTTGAACTTTCTGAAGCAGGAAATTCCCGTAGCTCGCTATGTTCTGAGTGTTTGTACTGGCTCTTGGATCCTTGCTGGCACGGGTGTTCTTGATGGAAAGCAGGCAACGACAAACAAATTCTCGTTCAAATCTGTTAAAGTTTGTCGAAGCCTAGCTTGACAATTAATCTCAGACATCTCACTTACGGACAAGCTCTGGTGTAACTGCAGGTAAATCATCTTAGGCAATCTGGACCGATCACATTAATTAACACGATAAAGGTGCGGACATGGCCAATGCCTTCCTTGTTCATCTAGTTGGAGAGGACGTCGCAAAAACGATTCGCGGCGTTGTTGAGCTGTCTGCTAGGGCCGAAGATGAAGACGAATTTGCATCTGTTTACGGCTTGCTAGACTAAGACCGCCGAAAACATGTTATAAGCAGTACCTGTATAAATAAGTATGTAAGCACGCAATTTTTAAACGGGCTCTAGTAGAGCTCTGAGGACTTTTCTGTCACTTTTCTTAACAGTTCAAAAGAACAACAGACAACAATGTTGAATAAAGCATTTTCAATGGACGGGTAATAAAATACGCATTACTGAGGCACACAGCCAATCTCTAGACAATCCGTCTGCCTGGAAGATCAGCTTATAATATTCTGGTGGTCTTTCTCAAGGAATATGCATGATACTTGCACAGAGAAGACTATGGTGACAGTACAGGCACTCTGGATGGAAAGCGAGCTACAACAAAAAAGTTCTTACTCAGGCCTTGTAAGGTTTGTCATTGCCAATTCGTAAAAATTACGCTTAGGCCTATAGGATCTTAATGCATTTACGGTTTTTCAACTATAGGTCGCCACAAGCGATCAAGTTGAATGGGAAGCAAAAGCACGGTGCGCGCATCCGAAGTGTAGCTGTGGCTCAGCGGCGTCGAAGAAGTAACACGCCATGGACATGTCACACTCGGGGACATTATTGGATACAGTTGAAGGCAAATGTTGAAGCTATGTGCACACTGTAAGCACAGAAAATCTGGTCATACAACCACTGGACATACTGCTGAGGACAGCGGATCAGCAATACGGCCGCGCCGAACGCTTCTGTCGCTGACTGTGTGCTTGAGAACCTTTGTTCGGAAGTGCACAGTCGTTTCCCAAAATTAGGCCTTGAAGTGACATGGTTATGAGTAGAAAGAAGTATTCCACATTTAATCGCTGTAATAAAAGAACTCGACTCGAAATGATCGAGAATTATGAGCAAGCAAGACTCGAGTTCGACCAGACTGCGCTCGCCGCTCGTAGTGTCAGATAGACTAATAGCCCTCGGTACCGATATTAGAAGCCGATTTGGTCACGTGATCAATAATTACTCGATCTGGTCTTGCGATCTGCTTGCGATCTCGCTTGATCAAGTCCGTGACCATCTACTCAAATAACTGTCATGACTGAAGTACTGACTATTGCTGTATGCCTTTTCAACCAAGTCACTGCACTCGACTATCAAGGACCTGTCGAATTGTTTGGTTTCCTCAGTCCTGATAGTACCCTGCGGTCTGAAATCAATTCTCCTCGGTCCTTACGCTTGATATTTCTATCGCACAACCTTGATCCTGTTATCCCCGGAGCTGGACCTGCTATCCTCCCGCAAGCGACTTACAATGACGCTCTAGCTTCGAAGATTCAGTATGACATCCTATTGGTTCCAGGAGGTGCGGTCTGACCTGATGTCAAGCCTGCGTGTTTAATCATGACAAATGATCATAAACTTAGGGGCGGGCGCACACCCGGAGAGGGTCCACGTTGACCTCCTGAATTTCCTGAAGCACCAAATTCCTGGAGCTCGCTATGTCCTGAGTGTCTGTACTGGCTCTTGGATCCTTGCAGGCACAGGTGTTCTTGATGGAAAACGGGCAACGACAAACAAGTTCTCGTTCAAATCTGTTAAAGTTTGTCGAAGCCTAGCTTGCTAATTAATCTTAGACATCCTATTTACTAAACTCCTTCCTTCATTATAGGAAGCTACAAGTGACAAAATTGAATGGGTGGCAAAGGCTCGGTGGGTTATTGATGGGAAGGTATGGACAAGCTCTGGTGTAACTGCAGGTAAATCATCTTAGGATCTGGACTGATCACATTAATTAACACGATGAAGGTGCGGACATGGCCAATGCCTTCCTTGTCCATCTAGTTGGAGAGGACGTCGCGAAGACGATTCGCGGCATTGTCGAGCTGTCTGCTAGGGCCGAAGATGAAGACGAGTTTGCAGGCGTCCATGGCTTACTAGACTAGGGTTCCTAAGTACATGATATAAGCAATACTAGTATAAGTAAGCATAGGTAAGCACATCACTTTTAGCCGGGCGCCAATAAAGCTCTGAGGACTGTCCTGATGCATTTCTGTACAGCATAAAGGTCAATAAACAATGTCGTTGAATGAGGCATTTCAATATGCGGGGTAAAATATGCATGACTTAGACTCATGGACAATCTCTGGACAGCCCTTCTGCCTGGACGTTAAACTTGGAATACTTAGGTGCTCTTTTTCAAGACATGTGCTTGATACGCGCACGGAGAAACTGCGATGACTATCATCTCCTTTCTCACATGTTGCTGAAAGTTGTACAATGTCCTGCAGCTTGGTAGAACATTGGTAAGATATTCATCTGAAGGCAAGTGATCCCAATGTGTCAGGTAAATAATTTGACAAGAGGACCAAGTAATTCTGGATTGCGTGATAGGGAAGGCATTTTGTGCTGACATATTATTAGACTGCTCGTGTCTAGGCCTATTTGCTTTGTTGAAAGTGTGCACTGACTGGGCACACCTGCGCTTTAGTGAATGATTGAAAGTGTGCTTTCCCCTCTTGAAATTAGGCAACGAAGAGATCTGGTCGTGAAGCACTACGGAGTATTTCTCTGAACAGCCAAGTACAGGAAGGACATTAACTCGGAGCGATCGGGAGTTACAGGCAGGACTTATGTTGGACGGGGAATGTCGGATTACCTGGGCTGGTCATATGATTGGATCTATTCAATCTGGAGTTATCATATAGCGTTCATGTCTGTCTCATTGAACAAGTCCGTGACCATTTTCTGCATTGTCCGCCATGACTGAAGTACTAACTGTCGCTATATGCCTTTTCAACCAAGTCGTTGCGCTTGACTATCAAGGACCTGTCGAGTTCTTCGGGTTCCTCGGTCCTGATAATCCATTGCGATCTTACATAGACTCTCCCATATCCATGCGCTTGATATTCCTGTCGCACAACCTCGATCCTGTTATCCCCGGATCCGGACCTGCTGTCCTCCCACAGGCGACTTATAATGATGCTCTAGCGTCAAAGATTCAGTACGATATCCTGTTGGTTCCTGGAGGTATGAATTTTCTTCGAATCAAACTTGAGTATTTATTCCTGGACAATGGTCTGCCAATTAGGGGCGGAAGCTCGCCCGGAGACAGTCCATGCAGACCTCTTGAAGTTCCTGAAGCAGCAAATTCCTGGAGCTCGTTATGTCCTGACCGTTTGTACTGGATCGTGGGTCCTTGCTGGTACAGGCGCTCTTGATGGAAAGCGAGCTACGACAAATAAATTCTTATTCAGGTCTTGTAAGGTTCGTCAGAACCTGTGGGTTCTCAATGCTTTTCCGAATAGCTTTTTAACCGTAGGCTGCCACGAGCGACAAAATTGAATGGGTAGTCAAAGCCCGGTGGGTTGTTGACGGAAAGATATGGACAGCTTCCGGTATTGCTGCAGGTATACCACTTTGCCTGAACTCGAATGGTTTCATCCGCTAACACAATGAAGGCGCGGACATGGCTAATGCCTTCCTTGTTCATCTTGTTGGAAAGGACGTCGCGGAAAGGATTCGTGGCATTGTCGAGCTGTCCGCTAAGGCTCAGGATGAAGATGAATTCGCAGGCGTCTACGGCTTGTTGGATGAAACGTCTTGAATAATGTTGTAAGGAATATCTGTAAAATAATTATATATTTAAATGTAGGTAAGTGCATCGACTGCTATCACAGTACGTTTATTATCCTCTGGGAATGCCTTAACGCCTCTCCCCCCTTCTGTGTAGTATAAAGAACAACAAAGAGACGGGAATTCTGAATAAAAGAATTGCAATTGACAGAGTAAAAACCATTTATTGATTGAGCACGGGCCAATCTCCCAGTCGATCCTGTTGTCTGTTTAGCTTAAAATGGTTTAGTGCTCTACTTCAAGAGACGTGCTAGAGACAAAGTCGATTGTTTCCTTGATCATCATCATAGATCTGCACACATGTTGCTAAAGCGTGGACATAGGCCTGCAGATCAGTAGTGCATCGGCAAGCTATTCATCTGAGTGGAATGGGCCCTTACTTCGGCATGCGTATTTTTCAGACAGCGAGCATTAAGCAAACCGGAATTCAAAAAAAGAGATTGGAAAAGAAAGCAATTCCGGATTGTCCCTTCTGTCCTTTTTTATTGGTTCATCCTAGATGGCTGTTTGAATCACTAAACAGAACACACTGTACGACTGGTGGTATTGGCAAACACTCACGACAGATCACTAGGGGACTTCAGCCCAGGCCCACTGTGCTTCGTTGACAAAGCGTACTAAGCACATTAGCACTGTGGCAACGGTGTGTTCGGTACCTGCGTAATAGCCCTTGGCCTGGCACACGGGGATTGTGTTGCTATCCCTGAGGTATTTATACAACGCATGCAACTCAGCAAGAATTGAGTCCAAAAAGCACTCTCAGCTCCCCAACGGCTATCGAAGTCAAAGTCAAGGAAAGGAAACTATCTTGCAAACTACCACGATGACAGAGAACTATGTGGCTGGACCAGTAACTCCGAAGAACCGTAGTTCAATATTTACTTCTCCGCCAGTTATGACAGTATCAGCTATTCATCGGGATATGCTGCTCCTAATAGATGGAAGACGTTCTCCTACCTTGGATTCCAAGAACAATGTACGCAGAGAACAAGACTGTCCTACGACACTGTTTCAGTAAGCATATGTCATTAATGATGGTATTTATGGTGGATGTTTATTGTTCCTTTACTTTGTGCAGATCCCAGCGGCATGAGGATATGAAGAAGGAATATAAGCCGCAGAAGCCCCTACGAAAGACAGATACCAGACAGGACCAGGTTCTCAAAGAAATTACAGCCTCCGATGGCCGGGAAGAGGGTAATTGTGATATTTCATGCCCCATGTAAGTCGAAGTCGAGTGCTTGTCAATGATTTAAAAGGTCAATTAAAACCGGCGATCATCTAGCATTCACTGGAGAAAGTTGTTTCAGGTTGAGGAAAAGAAGCAATAGACTTATTTCATCGCCATTGTCCATGCAGAATTATGAACCTGTAGCATAAGGAATAAAGCTTGTAAAAACCTCGTTCTGACGAAATATGACAGACCATGGACGGCCCGGAGCGTGTATCAAATTAACCAAAATTAGCAGTGCCGATCACGCAGAAGCCACGACGCGTCCGCGATATTTCTTCCTGCCAGTTCATCTCCTTCATGGGCCTGCGCACCAGTTCGTTTTCCCATATATTAAAATACTCCCGCGAGTGATTACAGCGTCAGAAGAAAGGCGGTCAATTTTCTTTAAGCACGACCACTATGTCGTTCATGTCGGACGTGCAGCCTTCCGCGTCGACGTCTGTCCCACTGCACGATGCCACAGGCACGACTTGGTCTAAGGTGGCTAGACACACGCGTTCGACTATACGGTTTGCCTCGTTTGACCCTGCCACCGCGTCGGGCGACCATACGAACGCGTCAGCGTTCAGGAAACTCACGCTAAATGAGGAACTCTGTCGTCCGAAACGCGTCGTAATTGAAACCGCGCCGGATGGACGAAGTACATGGAGGTTTGTGCCTAATGCGCGTCGAGAGGATGGGGTTGAAAATGAAGGTATTTGGCCGAGGGTTGTGGATGTTTGCGGGTATGTTTATTGTCTGTCATTCGTATTTTGCGGATCGATCTAATATTCTAATTCCTTTTGGTAGCCAATTACGGACTTTAACGCAGGATCAATGGGACGTATATAAGCTTGATCGGGACTTTGATTGTCTAGTCCGCCTACCACCTCAAGCTACAACGATAACTAGGTCAAATAACGCAAATACCTATTCCCCCTCCAAGCCGGCTACAGTGGAGGAAGCTCCTGCGGAAGACAACATTGCTCGACACAAACGGCGGTTATCGGAAAGCGCGGTTGCTCGTCGTCTTTCCGGGAGCAATGACGAAGGTAAGAGGAAGAAGGCTCGCTCAAAAGCTAACGATCCGTCATCTTTGTCTTCCGACGAGAGTGACCAAGCTGAAGAAGAGGAGGTCAGCGGGATGGTCATCGATGATGACGTTTTCTCGTCTCAGACTCCACGAAAGCGCTACCAGACGAGCGAACGATTGAAGAAGGTCAAGGCAAACAAAGAGGAAGCACGGCGAAAACGACGGGAATGGAACGCACAGAGGCGACAAAAGATAGGTCTGAGTCAACTGGAGGAATACGAAGAGGACGAAAATAGGATGTCATGGACTGATGTTCCTCTTTCTTCGCCTCCTCGGGCCCAACCAACTGCATCTCCGTTTCCAAAACGAAAAGGTATATCATTCCAGATATCTCTAATGTGCAGCATATTCTAACGTTAAAGTAGTCGATGCATTTAGTGATCTCGGCGAGGCATTCAGCGACGAAGACTCGGATAATCCCAAGCCCACCTTCAAACCGTATGAGAAAACTAACGCAGCAAAACGTACACGGACTGTCTCCCCCGTCGTTGCTAGACGTGCTGCGGAAATAAAACGCAACAGGCGAGAAATGAATCGGAAAGACGAATTGGACAGGCGAAACAGAGCACGACAACAGGCCCTGCATGAGAGTGTGATGAAAGAGATTTATGAAGAAGCTTCGAGGTCTCAACCTACAGCTTCTCAGACTTTCGAGACGTATGGTAGGTTTACTACTCTCTACAGTTAAGTGAGGAGCGAACTGACAATACGAACAGATGCGTCGCAGTCGTCTCAATCTCAGTCTTCTCAATATTCGTCTCAGTTCTCGTCCCAGTTTTCCTCAGAATATTCGTCGCAATTTACTTCGCAGACCGCCGAGCAGCCCAGCCAAGAAGTTCACGTAGACGAGGAGGAACTTCGTCGACAAGCTACTATCGAAGAGTCTAGACGCAAACTCGCGGAACTCGAGAAGGACAAGCCCATATGGGAGGAAGCAGCTCGAAAACGCGCTGCAAAGGAGGCAGAGGAAGAGCAACGGCGCACCGAAGCTGCAAGGAAAGCTCATGCAGCCAACGAGACTGCTGCTAGGCAACCATGGCAGAAGCAGACTGAAAAGGACAAGGCGAGGCAAGAAGCTGCTGAACGGGAGAAGGAGAAAGAAAAAGAGAAGGAAAGAGAAAACGTGAAACGAAAAACTGCAGAAGACGAACGACACGCACGGGAGAAAGCAGCAGACGATGTCCGCTCGAAACGCAAACACGCACGCGAAGCAGCTCAACGTGATACTCGTGCATGGATCGCAAAAGGCTGGACGGGTCGTCGTGCATTAGAACGCTACATATCATTAAGCGACACCTTCGACGCATTAAACTTCTTCAAAGGCGACGTCATCGTCTTCGAGACCGTCCCTTGGCCCGTCCTCATGCGTCCCGGTTCATTCAGCGTAGAAGATATCGATTGGACAGCCGTCGAAACTTTCTTCAGGCAAATTCGTGTTTACCTCCCAACTCCTGAATATAGGAAACTAGTGGAGAAGAGTCATAAGAGATTTCATCCTGATCGGTGGCGCTCGAGACGCGTGTTGATTAGTGTGGAGGATGAGGAGGAGAAGGAGTGCCTTGAGGTTGCTGCGAATACTGTTGCGCAGGCCTTGACGCCTATTTGGAAGGATGTGACTGGGCGATAGGAGGTATTTTCCTATTTGTATTGTTTTATGGCCTTATGGTCTTCGTTGGATACACGGATGCACAAACAACTGGAAGGAATTTGGCTTGTAATGCTGACAACTAGAGGAGAAAGATCAAGGAATTTATAATTGTCTGTCTTTTTGTTTTAAATTGCTTTCTTTAATGTATCGCTATGTACACGCTTTTGAATGCTTTCTTCCCATTTGCATTACTACTCTTGCATTATTTGTCATTGTACATAAAGGACACACAATAGACTCGTGGAATGAGGATACTAAAGGAAACAAACATGGTGAATGTCTTGATACACATGCTAGTTGGGGAAACGGAAAGGACGAAAGAGACGAAAATTTGTTCAGACAGCAAGAATAACTAAGTACGACCAAGTAACGGAAGAAACGACGAAAAGAAGAGGAAACAATGGATTACTTGGTTTACCGCGTGTCAACACGATTTGATTTCTTCTTTGGCTCCTTTGGGAAAACGACTGGTCGTTGACAAGTTGGACATCGGCCGGAAACGTCCGTTAACCAGGGGTCGACGCACGTTTTCTACAGTTTGATTCATCTTTTATTAGACAATATACTGAAATAGTCAATGGCTATGATGACTTACGTGGAAAGCATGTCCACATTGAAGGAGTCGAAGCGGCTGAGCACCTTCACCTGCTTCTTGAAGTCGTAATGATCGAATGTCCGCGTCACTTGAGTTATCAGAAGAGGAAATCGTGTGTTGTACTACTTCAGGTTGATTTGTAGTAGTCGCTGGATCCTGATCCTGGGCTTGATTTTGACTTGATGAGGAAGCGCCTTGAACTTCCACAACAACATCGGAAGTTGTTGAAGGTCGTCTCATTGGCATTTCCTGGTCCTGCGAACGTCTGCTCCTAAGAGATTGGGTATCCCCTTCTCGGTTCTTCTGTGCCCAGGAACGAATCACATCCCGTGCAACGCGCCGTTTCGGTTCTTCAAAATCAAGCAAGCAAATCGCACATGATGCACGGTTTGCATCAAGACGAACAAACGGGAACTCTCCACTTTCCCAACAATCCTCCCAAGTCGCAACAGGTTTCTCACCCTCTTGACTTGCCGTCTTCCCCGAAGTGTCAACAGCTGAAACCGATTTGGCAGCTTTGCGACTAAGGAAAGCAAATCGCCGTTTCGGCGGTGCTACTGCCTGTTTAGGAGGATATGTGTGTTCCGCTGTTCCTACTTTTGGTGTAGTAGCAATTTCGGTGGGTTTCATCGTAGTGTCTGATACTCCAGTGAGACTGATATCTTTCTTCTCGTCCGCACCGTCAGGTGGAGCAGGAATGTAAAGCACGAGGGGAATCTGGTCCACTACGTTCTTTGGTATCTTACCGATTTCGGGAGAAATGAAATGTGGGTTTTGCATCGGATGTCGACCGAGGCAGATGAGTATGATGTTCCAAAACAACTACATACCAAAGAAATCGATAAATGAATATTAATGATGTTCGTTTCGGAATAATTACTCACGTAAATGAGTGGTCCGATGATGAACACGATTACGGCCGTGGCAAACACTTCGAAAAGGACTAGATACTGGAGGCAGAGGAAACTGAAAACTAACCACCATAGATGAGGTGCATCCTTTCGGCAAGTAGGAAGGGAGGTAAAAATGAGGATTTGTGCCGTAAGGAACCATGAGATTATTATTAGTGATAGGAGTAATGAGAACCTATGTAAATTATGAGGAGGCTAGTCAAAGCTTTGATTTTGAGAACCTGACGTACCTAGAATACAGTCTTGCGTGCTGAGAATTAGTCTCGAGTCGACGTCTTTGTCTGTCCACAGATCCAATTCTGTCCCCGGAACCAATGGTCGGTGGATCCATATTTGTATCTACCGGCGTAATGGTGTCCAATCCAGAAGCGCCTGTTTCAGCGTCTGCCTCCGGACTGTTTTGTGTACGCTGGCGGCTCTTCCAGTCACGTCTCCAGCCCCAATAGGTCATACAGCAGTCTAAACCAACTTTTACAATCCAGAAACACGACCATAAGCCCAGCGGCTTGTCGCACGCTTTCCATTCGGATATCGACGGATGTCGTGGACTTCGATGCACAACGGAGTAGATGATCATGGATAAGGCAATAGCAAACTGGACAGATACGATAAAGATATAGACGATGCAGGAAAAGAAGACCAAACGCACTTGAATGAAACCGAAGATCAAAGTCCATAATAATGCTACTAAGTCTTTCCTATATCTGTTTCCTGTTCCATACCCAAAGAAAGCGAATACCCTTCTAAAACCATGAGGTGGAGGACGCGGATGATTCCGCACGTCCGCAGCGAGGTTAAAGTTCGGGGCATGGTCATGCTGCGGCCATTGATGCGTGGCATCAACCCCTGGATTACGAGGACGAAATGTTGGGGGTTCGAAGCCAGTCTGCCAAAGATCAGGCCGGTCATCGACAGGAGGCATCAGAGGGGGTAAGTTAGGCATGGACTGAGAGAAGAAACCACTGGTCCGATTGGTGTGCATATTTGTATCAATGCCTGAATCACGAGGGCCTGCTTGGCGCAGTTGGTCATATTGCCGCGTGCGTGACGTGGACGATGACGGGGACGGAGGAAGAGACAGTGCACTAATCCCAGGATCAGGAGTGTAGAAGGCGGAGTACGACACGTCTTCAGATGGACGGCCTTCGGGGGAAGAACTGGTCTGTACGGGATCTACGCTATTTGTCGGGGACGCGGGAGTTGGAGCATGCTGCAACGAGTGCTGTGACTGGCGAGCCTCAGCCTCCATAATATTTATACTTTAGTATAGGAATACTCGAGGCAGCCAGGCAGTAATCGTGGAGCAGAGTAAGGGGGCTTGCCTAGCACAGAGCGACTCGCGGCCGTGCTCGGCTTGGTCGAGCTGATATCGCAGATATAGTTAATGCCAGATTATAGGATTGGCCCAGTTCCAGTAACCGCCTGCTGCTGCTGCATACGATCAACACATTGCCACTGCTGGCTCTACCTTGGAAGCAATGTCGAAGAGATTGTGACTCAATGTGAGAGACCGGTGAATTTGATGAAACGTGCTGCCGCACTGCCCAAAGGCATGTCATTCAACGCGTCAGGGGCAGAGCATAATATTACGTAATAATACAATGAGTGCTTGACTAGGGGCTTACTTATCAATCATAACCTCCCCCACAGTTGAGATCATGGCCAAAGTACGATTAGTAACTCTGGGTCTTAGATAGACATCCCCGTCTCGGGCCTTTATATATAAACAGCGAAACTCTCACAACAGCTTCAGCCTGCACATTCATACACATAGAATAACAGAAATGTCTCTCCAAGTGGATTCACTGTTCAACGTACAGGGCAAAGTCATTATCATAACGGGCGGTGGCACGGGTATCTACAACCGTACTAGCAGTCTAAATGCGCTTTAATGATTTGCCTGCATAGGTATTGGCCTTATGATGGCCACTGCCCTGGAGAACAACGGCGCTACCGTCTACATACTTGGTCGGCGTCTAGAGGTACTCCAAAAGGCAGCCAAGGAACATGGAGTAAGCACTCTTCTACCTGTGCATATTTGATAAACTAATAACGGTGATCATAGAAATACGATAAAATAATACCGTTGCAATGCGATGTTACGTCTAGGGAAAATTTACTTTCCGTAAGCAACGACAAGTGTGTGTCCAGGAGTGATGTACTGAGCTATGTGTATGCGTAGGCTGCCGAAACCATAAAGCAACAACAGGGTTATATCAATGCCCTTGTTGTCAACTCAGGTGTTATGTACAATCATATTAAGAAAGCCTCTCCTGATGAGGATATCAAGGCTGTCCAAGAGAAACTCTGGACTTCTGGAACACCCGAGGAATTTATCAAAACATATGAGGTCAACGTTTCCGCCGCGTACTACACATCTGTTGCCTTTCTCGAGCTGCTTGATGCTGGTAATAAACGAGCTCTCCCGGCGAATGAGCCCGCAAGTCAGATCATCACAATCGGCAGTATCGGAGGACTGAGGCGGGATGGGAACGTCTTTAGCATTTCCTATTCAACGAGCAAGGCAGCTGTGATGCACATGGGGAAGATTCTTGCAGACCTACTCAAGCCCTGGAAGATTCGCAGTAACATCATTGCTCCAGGGATGTTCCCTTCTGGTATGTTGTCCGATTTGCTTGTCCGAAATGATTGATTGATAAGCTGTACATTTACCGCACACATTCAGAAATGACGAACCTGGAAGAAAATGCATCCGTCCCGGCGAATCAGGTTCCACTAGAGCGGTACGGGAAACCTCACGACATTGGGGGACTCGTACTGTACCTTGTCAGCAAGGCTGCAGAATATGTAGATGGAGGGGTGCACGTGCTCGATGGAGGCCGCCTCGGGCTTTTTGCAAGCACATTCTGAATGGTACGACGTAGAAGAGGGTAATGGCGTCTGCAATGCGAGCGAGTTCAATGATAAGAAACAATTATAAAATGTGTAATAATCAAATCGTAACCTGTATGCGGAATTGAGTTTGTGACAATAAAGTTCGGAGGCGACCCTGGTAAATCGTGCGAAATTGCTTCTTTAGAAGGCGCATGACGCGTCACTCCATGGACACAACTTTTTCACGCCCAAGTCCACTCAGACGCGTTTCACCAGATCTCAACTCCTCAACTCTAAGAAAGAAAATTCGCTTACTTGACTACACCTATCACCTCATCATCCAAAATGTCTACTGAATCTGCTCAAAGGACTGTTCCTGGTGCACCGCCTCCGGCCCCTTTGTCTAAAGCTCAGAAGAAAAAGCGTCGGGTCGTCAAGAAGGAAGGCGAGAGCGAGCCAAACACTCCGGCGCCACCAAATGTAGTTCTCCCCGATGCACACGCCGCTGCGTTGACTGAAAAGGCGCCGGAGGAAAAGGACGTCAAAAGCGGCGCCGTCGCTGACGAACTTGTCGCTCATCCTGAGGCGCCGAAATCGGATGCGGGTGACGGCGCTAGTGGGTCGAAACCGAGCCCGGTCGTTGATCTGCTCAACAAGAGGCTGAAGGCGATTGGCAAGAAAATAGTGAGGATATAGATCTAATGCTGGATGTCGTGGATATACTGAATTTCTTTGTTTTGTTACTAATTTACGAAAACAGACTCGCATACATGCGTACTCGAGTAAACCTACATCGGAATTAAACGATGATCAGAAGAAGACACTTGCTACTCTACCTTCGTTGGAAGCTGTCCGTAAAGAGCTCGAGGAAACAAAGAAAGCTGTCGAAGTGAGTATGACATGGTCAGTTCCCTGTCATCTTCATTACTGATGTCCTGTTTATAGACCCTCGAGGCGGACCAAGTAAAAGAAGCTGCTGCTGCGCAAGCTGCGGCTGAACAGGCGGAGAGACAACGAGTAGCAGACTCTGTCGCCGCAGCACAGGTATGTCCAATGTAATTAACTTTCTGCTTCCTTAATCTAAGTCTTGGAATGTATTATAGAGGGAGCATGTAGAGCGTACCGCTCAAATTCTGGACATTATTCGACTACAGTCACTCCTGTCGAATGCCGACCCTACTGTACAGGCTCTCAATCTCATGGAAGCAGAGATAAACGCTATTTATGCAGCCGTAAATGCTCTACTGGCTCAAGAGGCCGAATCGAAGCAGCCAGTACTCCAGGGACTTCTGCTCGGCGAAGGTGATGTGGAAGGCGTCTCCTGTGAGTAAGGTTTTGTCTTAAATAAGATGTCTTCATAATCTCTTCGCAACCTGCAGTTGACCGTTTCTTTGAGATATTGGATGCATATTCACAACCGACAGTCCAGGAAGAGGCAGAGGCAGAGGCCGAAGCTATTGCAGAAGCAGTCGTTGAAGCTATTGTGGAGGCGGAGGCAGAGGCAGAGGCAGAGGCAGAGGCAGAGGCAGAGGCAGAGGCAGAGGCAGAGGCAGAAGCAGCTGAGCCAGAGATTGAAGAAAGTGTTATTCAACCCGTTCTTATCGGGATTCCTGGTGCATCTGGAGGCACGACCTTCCGTTTTGTGCAGGACAGTGAGCTAGACGCAGATGCAGTCTCATTTGAAAATGGCACAGAATGGGTTGAGAAGGAAGAAGCTCCTAAAGAACCTGTTGAAGTAACAGTTTCGGTTGAAGTGAAACAGACCATTGTTCCGGATGAAGCTGTCGAGGTGCACACTCTTTACACTTGTTCAGTGATGAATGTGCTAATTACTGACAGGCACGAATGCCCGAGCAGGCCGGTAATGGAGGCCTGAACTGGGCTGAGGCTGAAGACGAAGGGGAATTACCTTCGATTGATGGCCTGCACGCGACCTTCGGAACTTCAGGTTCTGGAACTCCCGCCCCTGCTCCGGCTGAATCTCAGAAGGGATCGGCAAGGGGTCCCGCTCCGGAAGGCGAGGCTGGGGCTACTGCTCCTCCCAATGGCCATACGCATGCGAGCGCAACCGACGATGATGGGTTCACGCAAGCGCGAGGCGGTCGTGCTCGAGGACGTCCACGAGGATTCAGAGGTGGCGAACGCGGCGCATACCACCGGGGCGGTGACAGAGGTGGCTTCAGGGGTGGACGAGGTGAGTTATCCGGTGTAGAAGATCATCAAACAGTCTGATGAGTGATCCGTACCTCCACAGGCTATCGTGGTCGACCCAACCAAGGAAGTGAGAGCGGAAACTGGAGGGAGGGTGATCAACGAGGTCGTGCCCGTGTTCGCGGACGGGGTGGATTTGACCGTGGTAAGTGAAGCGATGTGGGATCTAATCTATAATCAGATGTTTGACTGATTCTGTCGGGATAGGCGCACGCGGCGTTAGAACAGGTGGTAACGAAGAGTGATCGGGATCTGTCTAAAATTGGCGAATGTTAGCCTCTGCTGACGCCATTTTCCTCCATCTATTTTCCTTTGTCCCTGCATCTTGTTTCTTGCTGTATGATTGCAACTGTTTTACTTCTATTATTTAATGCTATTTCTCTTTTCTCTACCAACCTGTCAGCTTTATATCAGCCCTGGGACTATTCGGTGTTGATCGTTGTGTATCCACCTAGCCCCGTCCGTCTGAAGATCATCGCTCATTTTCCCCTTGGACAACAATCATATCATCTCCAAGTGGAATAGTCTTGTCCGCGATTCGGCTCTGGATTGTTCGGCAGAGAACATCACATGCAAATATTTAGCTGGGGTGCCCCACATTAGTGGGCACTTTTCTGCTTTCCGTGATTCTGCATCGTATCACCTAGGCATCGAGTGTGGTCGTCGCGACAGCGTAGTATCCGCATTGCGGAACAGGCTCGAATAGATGCCGGCATTCAACACAACTATTGATGACGTTAGCCCTCTCATAACATATCTCCCGCTGGAGTCGTGGCACTTTAACACACAAGAGAATGATAACTACTCAACAGCGTAAGTTGAAGTATCTTTCGCAATGTGATACCTTTTGCTGAGGTAATATGTTTTTTATCGATCCAGTTATGCGAATGGTACAGCTACTTTGACAAGCACACAGGGCGCCACAGCGACTTTTACGTTCAACGGCACTGGCGTGTGGTTATATGGTGCAAAAAGACCAAACCACGGAACCTACTCGGTGCTACTTGATCGGGTCCAGAAGTTCACAGGGCTTTCAGGATCAAGAAGTGATGGATTGCGGGATCTTAATGCCAGAGGTTAGTTCATCTTGACGCAGAGCCACATTACTGTAACAGTCCAGTACTAACACGGGGCCCAGGCAATGAGTTTCAAGCAGTGCTATGGGGGATATCCAATCTTAGCCCTGGTCCTCATGAGGTTGTCATAACGAACGAAGAAGCTGCGTATCTTGATATCGACTTCGTATGTTATTGCGAATTCACCGATCAGTGCCGCTATTCTCATCTTCTTCGCTTAACGTTCAGATCACCTGGGAAAGTGTCATAGGCACTGTTTCCTCGCCGATGAACTCATCAGTACTACTACCGAGCGACTTCAAGACGAACGGTGCCGGATGGGGAACTGCCTCTACAAACAGTGCTCTCAATGCCACCTCGGGGATGTTAGTATCTCCGCAACATGTACCTTTGGAACATTGACCAACTGTTTTGAGTAGATACACCGATGCACCGGGAGACTCGGTGATAATCAATTTTCAAGTATGTACTGCCCTGTATGTTTCCCTGATACTGCTGTTCTTATTTTGGTCCGCTTTGTGATTAGGGTGATTCAAAGATGTTTTTCATCAAGTCTCGCACTGCCACCCATCTTATGTTTCATTACTAACAGGTGATGGTGTGGAAATATATGGGTCAACTGGAACGATGTGTGGTCTCTACGACGTTCAACTAGACGGCGGGGCTTCCACTACATATAACGCCTCCCGGTATCTTACCCAGTCGAATCAACTACTATTCGTCGGTGCTGGTCTGGGCTCTGGACAACATACTCTCGTGTTGACGAGCGACCAAATGTCGAACGGGAGTCTGGTCATCGACCATGCGCAAGTAAATGTTGCCGAATCCTCGACGAGGTATGTTTTACTGCTTACAGTGTTAGTGAAATGGCCTCAACTGACATCATTCTGCCCCAGTACAATCAGTCCTCTAACACCGCCTTCGACTCCGGGAGCTACAAATACCTCTGATGGAGGGTAAGTATCTAATTATTCGTCTCTCTTCAGCTCCTCATGCCCCCGACTAGCACCAATAAGGCTCTCGTCGGCGGTTTAGTAGGAGCTCTGGTCACTTTAGGAGTGCTGGTTATGTTGGCTGGTCTCTATTTATGGTTGAGGCGACGGAAACGACAAGCGCCTCTCTCCACAATGGGTACCATCTCAAAGTTCGAAGCGTTTGGTAGTGATCGGACTTCACCACCTTCGACGCAAGGCTCGATACGTGCTGCAACTCTTTCGGAGCTATTCCGAGTTAATCTGGATGATGAGGATCATTCTGATGTCTCCAGGGCTTCACGCAAGACGGGCTCAAGTTCGGGTTCTCGTAACCACTCGAACCACTCGCACCATTCGCACAAGACAGCCGACTTGGGCTCACCATATAAGTCACATGGAACGAAATATAGGACGAGGTCCGATGACAGTGGAGGGAAAGGAAGACATACACACAGCCCGAGGCGCGGATACGACGAACAGCCACGAATCGCATCTCCCAATCATCTATCGATAGACGTACGTCTTGGAGAGGCATCAAGTAGCAGGATACCAGACGTATCCGGAAGTAGACCAAGCAGTCGATCGCACGGAAGTCACAATCGCTCGTATCAACACTCACCACACGATATCAACCCCAACAGAGCCGCCCGTCCTCTTCCCACCGTCCCTAAAATAAAATCTAAGTCCGACATGAACGTGAGCATCGTGAATTTACCTCGTCCCGCTCCACGCCCTTCGCAACCACATAGCCGCGCAAGTATTATGAAGGGAGGACGACGACGATCCACTCGCGATTCACGAATCCTACGCGCCGGTTACAATTTCTTCTTCGCTAAACCCGGATCGAGTAACTCCGGTTCTGCGTATGCTCCGTCAACTGTGCTGACCAGCGAGATTTCGGAGCGCCCGACAACAACTTTGTCTCCAGTCACAGAGGTAATTGTTTAATACAGTAATTTTTCTAATTAAGTGCTTTGTGCTTACTTCATTTCACTTAGATACCTCCTCCACCGCCTCCCGTGCCAGCATTACCACCTCAACCCTCACGACCTCTGCAAATTGTCAATCAAGTGGACGAAGAGACTGAGACCGAGCTAATGTAGTATCCGCATCATTTCTTTTTCTCTTTTTACCTTTAGCTCTTTCGCGTTTTTTATTATTACTTCTTTTGCATACTTTCATCCGCTCCAGGCTTGTTCGGACTTCATTCATTTCCGATTTCCGTTGTGTCTAAAAATCCGTTCACATGAAGTTCCTATTGCTGTATCTACTAGTATATTTCTTATTGGATTTGGATGTACTTGACTTTGGAGAGTAGAAACAAACAAGAAATGGGGACGAAGTTTGTCAAATCTACAATAACATTGACATGGGAATGAAAAAGTATGCATGTGTGTATCTATCTATAAAGCCCAATCTTGTATGAGGTGCAAAATTTGTATAAGTCGTTAAAGGGGTAAACGCTCTTTGAAGACATTGAAGTGTCGTTATGCCACTCTAGGTAAGACCTATAACGTCCTTATCTATCTATCAAAGTGCATCCGGCGATGTATCACCTAATGATGTGTGAGGCGTCTGTGGGAATGCGGACTCATCCCCAAATTCAGAACGAGAGTCGATATGCTCCTATATAGGATATTAGCATCTCGTGAGAATGAGTGATGAGTGTCACTAACATCGAAGTAATGTTTCGCCATACTGCGAGGCGCTGAAAAACATTGATGATTATTCGGGTGATAAAGTTGATTTGAAGCGAATATGCTTACTTTTAGGTGTCCTCGGCAGACGGCAAGTAACCCCACTTTGCATGATGTGGAATGCGACTAAACCTGTCCATCCCGTCTGATGGGATGCACCAAGTCCACTTCCGTCGTCAGCATGGAAGAACTATACGATAGATACAGTTAATGAACATGACGGAGGACACCATCAATAGGCTCACTTCATAGAATTGCAAATAGTCTTTGAAGTTCGGATCAAGGTCGAATTTATCATTTCCGCTATTCGTTGCACGTCTACCTTCCTCGTCTCGCGCAAATATATGAATTATGCGATGCTGAATTTCTTCTGCAACTTCGGCCAGATTCATGTATTCGCCACTGCCAGTCGGACATTCCACCTGCAGGTCGTTACCGTAGTATTGATGGAATCGTTGCAAGGACTCGATCAGGAGGAAGTTGGTCGCAAGCTGAAGTTGTCAATTAAAGAAGAAATCACAACATGATTTTTTCTTCTTCACTTACCCAGATAGGTCCACGCCAGTTGGAATTTCCTCCGAACATTCCTGACCGAGAATCACCAGGCCAGTAGTTTACTTCATAACGTTGTCCGTGAACGTCCATTCCCCAGGGCGCTTCCTTGTGTACTTTCGAAAGGCTGTAATCGAAGGTTAGTTATTCAGCGACAAGGAAAATCGTAATCAACATATCACTCACGAGCGGATACCATGGTCGCTTAAGAACTCATCCTCATCCAGCATCTTCTCCAGAATGCGGACGAGGCGCTCTTTACTTGCAAGAGCTAATAGCCTACGGTCACCCTTGCCACTCCCTAGTAAAGCGGGAATAAGACTTCAAAAAGCGCAGATGTTTGAATTGTTATACTCACGCTTCATGTTCGCCATATTTCTCTTCGAAACCTCGGGTCTATTCTCAATAAACCACTCCATTCTCTTCTTGAATCCGGGAAGCTTGTTAATTACCGATGGCTCAAGCGTGAGAGTTGCATACAGCGGAATTAGACCGACGAGACTCTTGACCGGGAGCTGCATGGAGTCGCCTGGACCGAATGAGATTGCGTCATAGTAAAAACCATCTTCCTCGTTCCACAGAGACAAATCTTCGTCACTGGAGCCCTTATACGTCATTGCGTCCGCTATGAATATGAAATGCTCAAAGAATTTGGATGCAATGTCCTCGTATACCGGATTGTGCTTGGCGAGCTCCAAAGAAATGTTGAGCCTAACGAGGAAAACATCATAAAACGCTTGTCCCGCTTCAGTTTAGCATAACTCACATGTTTAAGCAATAGAAGGCCATCCATGCAGTACCATCTGCTTGACGTAGTACACCTCCGGTCGGAAGCGGCTCCGACCGGTTGAAAGCGCCGATATTGTCTAGACCAAGGAAACCTCCCTCGAAAACGTTCAAACCACCGGCATCCTTCCGATTGACCCACCTAACAATATTATTTAATAAAATAACTGAGTAACAAATAGACGCATTGACTTACCAGGTGAAATTGAGCAGCAATTTTTGAAACACACTTTCAAGGAACGTGAGGTCTTCACTGCCAAATAGTTTGCGCTCGATCTTGAAAACACGGAATGTAGCCCTGTTGGTATATCTGTTAGACTATTGCGGAGTAGTGCGTGTAGAAAGATACATACCAAGCGTGCACGGGAGGATTGACATCTCCGAAGTTCCATTCGTACGCGGGAATTTGGCCGTCTGGCTTCATGTACCACTCGCGAACTAAAAGCTTGAGCTGGTTCTTTGCGAAAGCCGGATCAACCATGGCCAGCGGGATGCAGTGAAATGCAGTATCCCAAGCAGCGAAGAAGGGGTACTCCCATTTGTCAGGCATAGACAAAATATCCGCTACATGCATATGGCGCCAATCCTGCGCACATTAGTTAAGCGACAGATTCACGAAACGCATACCAACTTACTCGATTTCGAACCCATTTACGTTCCGGTGGTGGGGGAGGTTGTGCAGGGTCACCCTCAATCCAAGGCTTTTGAATGAATTGGTAGTATTGTTTGGTCCAAAGCATACCAGCGAGCGCCTGCCGCATGATCTGCCTAATGTCTTCCGGAATTGCATTTCCGGCCAAGTTGTGGTAGAACTCATCTGCCTCCCTGCGGCGCTCTTCGATAGAGTCATCGAAGAGACCCTCATCGTCAAGTGAATCATCTTTCTGCGGTTTGTTCGGGGTAAGCTTCAGACGTACGACAGCACACCCTCCGTTACCGGGAACGTTCTCGAAAACGTAGTATGCAGCAGCCTTCGTTCCCTTTTTCTGCGGGTTGACAAAATCGTTCTCCACAGGATACGGAGTTCTAGGTCCCTCCTCCTCTTCCGATTCCTCGCTGCCGGAGAAAGCGCGCGAACGTATCCTACCATGGAACCCGTAGTCTCTGACCTTGGATCGATGAGAAGGGACGACGTGGTCATGGAAGGCGTCCTTCGCGTATTTACTTTCATTCTGACCGCCGTACAGGCGTTGGAAATTTGTCTCATTTTCTGTAAAAAGAAGTGTAGGGAAAACTGAATTATCTTCATCTTCAGCATCAACTTCGGTCTCATCGGAAGGACCAATCGGAGGGGGTGAAGGCAAGCAATAAAGGTGAGTCTTTCCAAGAGTCGGATGCGTAGCTGTGATAACATTCTCATTATGACCAACCAAAGAAGGCTTCTCTGGACGAGGAAGTGGCCACGACCATGTGTTTGGAAACCATAGGTGAGGCAAAATATGCAGGGTCGCAGGGTCTGGTCCTCGGTTATAAGCTGTTACTCGGATATATAGTGAGTCTGGGTTATCTTCTTCCTTCGCATACTAAACAAAGATATGTTAGGCCCGTATTGAGACTTCGAATTAATATCGATAACAAACTTCAACGAAGATATCCCAATATCGATCGTCGTCAAAGATCCCAGTGTCGACGAGCTCAAATTCTGGGACATCGCGAGATCTCGCTTGGTTTTCTCTGACAAGCTGCTCGTATGGGAAAGCGCGCTGAGGATATTTGTAGAGGTATTTCATGTAGGAGTGCGTAGGTGTTGAATCGAGATAATAATAGAGCTCTTTAACATCCTCTCCATGATTTCCTTGATGACCAGTAACACCAAAAAGGCGCTCCTTCAAGAAGGGATCCTCCCCGTTCCAAAACGCCAGTGCAAAACAGAGGCGAAGGTGATTATCGGAGATACCAGCGATGCCATCCTCACCCCATCTGTATGCTCGCGAACGAGCTTGTGAATGAGGAAAATGCGACCACGCGTCACCATTTCCCGAGTAATCCTCTCGGACGGTCGCCTAATAACCAAAGGACGAGTAAATATCGACGCATATATTGATTAGTTAGAATAGCACTCGCCCATTGGCGTTCACTCAAATATGGGCCCCATCTCTTCCAATGCTTTCCCTTCTTTTCATCTTCTTCCAAGCGATAACGTTCCACACCATCGTATCGCGTCCCAAGCTTCCTTAGAAGCCTTTCTTGATAGGTTGTTGCTTGTCTACTGGTACCACCGGATGAAGTGGAGACACCAGACGGCCCGGATTGTGTACTGGGAACTTTAGTTTTAATGGACGGGGCCTTGTCCTTTGGAAAATCAGGCGGCTGGCTCTTCGGTATCTGTATTGATAAAGATGGGGGATCCGATGGAGGATTTGAGCCTGCTGTCGAAGAGCGAGTGCCATTCGGAGAGGAGTCCTGTCCCCCAAACACCTTCGCTTGAATGCTCTTCGCCGTGCTCATCGTGGGTGGCGACAGCGATGAAGCGAGCGTCGGATATACAGTAGACTAAATGCCACGAAGAACCTAGCCGAGAGAGGAGAGGCGTGGATGTAGAGTGAGGATAAGACGGGTGGCAGACGCGTCATTCAAATACGCACTGGTGTAGAACACTGACCTTAAGCTTCTTGAGCGCGTCATACGGTTCCTTTCGAAATAACACGGGCTCCTATATGGGGTTGCCTTGGGTTACTTACTTTTCTTCCGGCATGATTGTGTTTTTGCTTTCTTGCAGATATAACGTTGATGCCTCTTGTATATAAAGTACTATGGATGTAAATCCGTTCCTGCTACTACATAACGCAAAAAGGGCCTAGACAACAGCCATGTGTGTGTGAATGAAACCGATACCAGTCAATTCTTCAAGCCCTGTCAGCCGCTATTTCAGTATCGGGAGTGTCGTCTCGTCCGAGACTGTGACCACGCAGTTGCTCCTCGTGGTAGGCCGAATTTTGCGTGTAGAGGTTTGAGCTCGTTAGCATTGCCGGTCTGGTGAAAACAGATCAGTCCAGTGATGCTGGCTTTGGTGCAAGTGTCGCGCCACGTGCTGAACGAATGCTGCAGAACTTTACCCATCGCTTGTTCCATCATTGACTTCATTTTTCCATAAGTCTCAGGCAGGAATGGGACATACAAATAAGAATCACAACCATCCCGCGTACATTTGATTGTCTTAATTAATACATGATGTATTCAGTATCTGTCTACCACAAGTCGAATACTCTAATGCAGTCCTTCTGCTAACATACATAAATTGTTTTCAGTTGCTGCTAATATGTCCTGCCTCGAATTGACTTTGTCTTAGGATCAAGACATTCCATTCAGCTTGAGCCTGTCTTCTTTACCATCTCCTTTATCTTTGACTGCCACAATTTGTCCAGGAACAGATGGATTTGGTTGGAAGTATTTCAACACAAGGTCCCTCTCTGTAGACAGACGCAGCTTTCTCAGCAGTGGGTTCAGAGAATAAGGTTCCTTTATCATCTTCCAGAGCGACACAATGGAGAGATAGATAACGTAGCTCTGAAAGACAATGCCGAAGGCTGACACGCGTCCCGATAGCGTACTTGAGAAAACTGCGAATGTGAGAGCAATACACTCCGAGAGGTGAGTGGGACTACTTGAAGCGCACAAAGGACTCGGACAGAAACGTTGATGTGAATTGGATTTATTCGAGCACTTCAAAGCAGTTTCTATGCTAATGATGTCCATCACTTTCAGCGTTATTGTGTCCATGGTGTTCCCATGGATGGCTTAAGCCCTGTTCAACAGAATCAGTTGATATGAACAGACGACATTACGGAACATATGTAAGATCGCACCAATAATTTAGCGCCGTCTTGTCTAAATGTTTATGCAACATATAAGTTGCATGTACAGACAGCAATCATCACTGGTGTACTCACCGAGCACGGTAGAAAATGAAGAACCACATCGATGCTCCCAACCCCTTCGCTAGCAACTGGTATCCCAATCCAGGCAAATGCGGGTGAAATCCGGCTCCTGAAGCAGTTGTGAGAAATTGGCGATAGCAGAATATTGTGCTTAACAGTATTACCTGGTGGGCCGGCCATACCTGCGAATATCTTTCGTGAAACTGTAGTGAAGTGGACGAATGGCTGCACGGCGGCAAGCACTCGTTATTTCGCTGATGTAATCTCACGTGCTAATTTCTGGGAAACGAGCACACGCGAGATAAAGAAACATTTCAGCAGCATACACCGTCGCGTCAGGAAGCTTGCGGCTGAGCCCCGATGGTTCATTTCTGCGGGGCATTGCGCTACAATGTCATCAATAGGTTCGGGAAAGCGCAAGCGCGAAGAAGATCCGCCGCGCATAACATTCAGTGCTCCAGGCCGAACGTTTGAAAGACTGTTTAAAGGTGCTTATGGGTGTTTCAATATCGGGTGGCACAACATAATATATTTTTCTTTTATGTTTAGAGCAGTCTCTTGAAGAACTGAAGACTACCGTTCTTAAGAAGCTCGGCTTGAGCTCAGGTCTCCTTGAATTTTCGCAGATTCGAGATGGGAAAGACATAGACTTGGAGGACGGTAGGTATCTGAGACATCCCTGCTAATCGATTTCTCACAAGTTGTAGAGGACGACTTTGATGCCTTCAAATCGTTCGCTGTATCAAATGGCGTTGCTCGGGTCAGCGTCAAGGTGCCTTCTGTTCCTCCACGATCTGGGTTACCTTCTCAACCTCAAGTAAGCATCTACGATGCCACTTGGTTTGCATTATCTAACTTGCGAGTTATATTCCGTTTAGACGATAACAAGTTGTGAAGAGACCCAAATTGATCCAGCTGCTAAGGATAAATCTAGCCATGGTGGTCAGGACACGCCAATTGAGGGTCCCATGACGCTTACACAATTTCTTATGGCGGGAGGCATGCCTCTTTCGATGAACATCGCGAGAGTCAGCAGTGCATTTAGTGCAGATGCTCCGTCTCAATCCGGCAATATTTCCGAACAGGAGAGTGCTATGCCGAATGTCATGGGGAGAGCTAATGTATTGCGAGCAAGGATACCAAAGCGGAAAGACAAACAAGCTTCTCAAGGAACTTTGGATGATACTGGTTTCGGTAGTACGTATTGTGTTCTCTGACCATCCACTGGATTCAGCCGGTTCCTTGAAAGTTTGACTCATTTATCGGTTCAGGCAACAAGCATTATCCTGCAAAGCCCCACAAAGATGACAATGAAATGAACAGGGATGTTGAAGAACTCTTGAACAGATTGGACGGAAGGCTTTGCGAACATCTCAAAGGTCGACCATGGAAGGATGTCTGGCAAGCCTCGGAGGATACACAATCCCACTATGCGCAATTCATTAAGAACCTCATAATTCCTCAAGTGTTAGGTCGCCCCGCACTGCTCCTCCATTGTCTAGGGGATGGTGTGGTTAACCCGGAAATCCTGTCGGAGTTGGCAGATGGGTCGTCAAAGTATGTCTCCTCCATTTGATCTCATTGATTGCTCATTTCTTGCTCATGTTGTCGTATCCGGCTCAGAATACTAATTAACACTTCTGGAAGTGGGAAGACTCGGCTATTGCTTGAGCTCCTGGCCATGAAATGGGGCTTTTATTTCACAACTGCTGTTGACTTCGCCAACCTCCGGCTCGGATCCCAGGATGTGTACGATGCAATATTCATGCGGATTCCCAACCACGCAAACTTTACCGAGAAACCCAAGGATGTACACAGCAACAACTCCCCAGAGCTAGAACCTGCATACCGCCGCAACCATAACATTGTTGCACGTTTCGTGTATCAGATCCTCACAGCTCGTGTTATTGTCTTTGAGCACTTTTTGACAAAACTCCGTACCCTTTGTCCGGGTCGAAATACAGACTTCAACAAGGCCAAGCTGCACTGGTTGTCATTGCAATTGAATTCCTCCGAAATTTTGGGATGCGATGTATTCAAGGATTTGACAAAGATCCTTGATGATGCCAGCAACAACTTTATCATGATGGATTCGTTAGAGATCCAGAATCGCTTATACAGAGCAATATCGGAGTTCAAGCTGGATAGTGACATCTTCTTAGTACTCGACGAGGCGCAGGTGGCGGCAGAACAATTGGTCGGATGTTTTAAGTCGTACCGATCCCTGGAAAAGCCACATGCTGTCCTGAGTCCGATCATTAAATCGTAACTTCGGCAGTTGGGAAGCCGGCTACTTTCTCACAATTCACCACGACTGGCGCGTTTGATGACAAGGTTCGACAAGAGAAATATATTCGTCGGTACACACCTCCCGGCTTTCTTGACAGTGATTCCGGGAAGGAATTTCTCCAGAGAGCATGGAATTTTGCACGCGGAAGGTGTGTTTCGTATGCATATATAATGTTTATCCCACAACTTATTCAACTCTCCTTCAGACATCGCTTTACTGCAGCATTGTTGACTCAACTTTTAAGAGCATCGTTTCAGTCGCCTCACAGGACGCTGAATGCCTTTGTCAAGGCCCTATGCGGGTATACTCCTTCTGATGCTGAGCAGATCATAAATGCAGAGCCAGAAATTAGGGAAGACTTTGGCGCTATCATACCACTGGATTTCACAAAAATCACATCAAGTGTGTTATTTCATCTGTGCTCTTCAATTTAGACCTTACCTGTTCTTATCAGGGGCTGACATGCTTTGCAATGTTAGTAGAGCATTGTATAAATGGCTCATGCTTCGAATCAGGCTTCCATTTGAGAAGGAGAAAGACGACCTGATAGGACTAGGGTTTGCACGATTTGTCAACGGCCCCGAAAAAGGATACATTGATGAACCGCTTGTTCTGCTTGGAGCAGCGCAGGAATTCAGCGAATCCCACTTTCCACTAGAACTTGAGGCTTTGAGTGGCCTTCAGTCACACGAGGGCCGGGGCGAACATTTCGAGGAATATGTCGCATATTCCCTCACGTATGCATTTGACGGGCGGAGGAAACTGTGCGAAATATTTTCCTTCGGGGAACATGTCCCAGACTGGGCGCAACAATGTGCTGAACTAGTTGTTCTCACCGTGGACAATGGAGTGGTAGTGTCCAATCGCTTTCATCTACCAGAATATCTGGGCTCTACAGCATCCATCGGCAAGAGGTGTGAGACAGTCGATGTGACGTTGGAATGGTTCCGGAACCCATCATCGGTGATCTGTTTCCCCGACAAGTATATGGGCCCATCCATTGTTTTATTTGTCTGCCTTGACTCTGGATTGATCCTGGCAATTGAAGTGCAGTGCAAATGGGTCAGCAAGGGAACGTTAAATAATGAGACATGGGAGAATACAGTCTCGACCCTTGATCTTGCACACCTGTACAGACGAAAGGTATGAGACAGGACGTTGGATAACACTGCACAACTGACTGTCTTAAATCGCAGAGTTTGGGTGCCAAAAACAGTGACAAGGCCAGGGGCGCTGTTTTGGATCTGCTCAGCCGTCTAAACCCAACAACCACTCTTCCAAATGATAAATGGTTCCAAAACGGATTACCAGTGTTGCGGGTCATTGCATCATTCCCTGCTGCACCTTCTGAAGCTCAACGTCGAGGATCAACCTATTTTGCAACTCTTAATATGGACTATTGTGCAGAAGTAATGCATGCAATAGGTTTGCTAAAGAGTGTGAGCTTTTCGCTTCTTAATGCCAGAAAGTATACAGGAGGTGGTAGTACTATTGTTCCAGCCAAGAAGCAGTATACATGATCTAATCTATCTTGGTTGAAAATATTGTGAATTGAATAGTTATTGTACTATGTTGTGTATCCATACAATTGCTTAACATTTTTCTATACACAATCTGTCTTATCTACCTACTGAGCAGAATATATTGCATATTTTTGAATCCAGCACACGTCTTCAGAACCTCTATACCTGGTGGACTGGCCGTACCTGCAAATATCTTTCGACTGTAGTGGAGGTAGACGAAAGCCGCATGGCAGGGAGCACGAGTTTCGTCCCACTGACGTAATCTTAGAGTGTGCTAAGTGTGGTAACGATCACACGCGAGATAAACATTTCAGCCCACACCCGTCGCGTCAGAAAGCCTGCGGCTGAGTTCTTGACAGTCCATTTTTTCGTGGCATTGCGCTACAATGTCAACGATAGGTTCGGGGAAGCGCAAGCGCGAAGAGGATCTACCGCGCATAACATTCAGTGCTCCGGGCCGAACGTTTGAAAGGCTGTTTAAAGGTGCTTATGGGGTGCTTCAATATCGACTGGCACAACTTAACATATTTTTCTTTTTATGTTTAGAGCAGTCTCTTGAAGCACTGAAGAATACCGTTCGTAAGAAGCTCGGCTTGACCTCAGAAGCCCTCGAATTTTCGCAGATTCGAGATGGGAGAGACATAGACTTAGAGGATGGTAGGTATCTGATACATTCTTTTTGCTAATCGATTTCTCACAACTTGCAGAGGATGACTTTGATGCCTTCAAATCATTCGCTGTGTCGAATGGCGTTGCTCAGGTCAGAGTCAAGGTGCCCTCTGTTCCTTCACAATCTGGGTTACCTTCTCAACCTCAAGTAAGCGTCTAGGTTGCCTCTTGGTTTGCAACGCCTAACTTACGTGTTATGTTCCTTCCAGAGGATAGCAAGTCCTGAAGAGACTCAACTCGATTCAGCTGTTAAGGATAAATCTAGCCACGGTGGTCAGGACACGCCAATTGAGGGTCCCATGACGCTTACACAATTTCTTATGGCAGGAGTTATACCTCTTCCGATGAACACCGCGAAGGTCAACAGTGCACTTGGCACAAACGTTCCGTCTCAGTCCAATAATATTTCCGAACAGCAAAGTGCTGTGCCGAATGCTACGGGGAGAGCTAATGTATCCCGAGTAAAGACACCAAAGCGAAAAGACAAGCAAGCTTCTCAAGGTGTGTGAAAATATATCAATCCTTGCGATGCACGCTTTTAGCTGATCTACTCGTTTCGTTTTGACCACAGCGGAGCCAGGCACTTCAATACCAGAGGTGCCTGCTGATGTCCCGTCTGCAAATGAGGGGAGACCAGAAGAGACGTCTGAATTGCCTCAAGGACCGAAAGGGAGGTCAAAAAAGCCGCCTTTGTCAAAAGCAAAGCATGGTATGTCAGATATTACCCTCGCATATTGGCGATCATGCTGAAGATGATTCCTATTGCCCAGTTCCTGAGACTGCGAGTGCTAATACGGGCCTGCAAGAGGCTTCAGATCTTCCTGGTAATAGAGGGACGGATAAGGCGAAGGGGTCGCAGGCGAAGAACGACGCTGCGCAACGTGCAATTATTCTACTTAACGGAACGACGTCCGCTGAACATCATCTTACCAGCTCAGCGACACAGGACTCGCTCTCTAAGCCTACAGCCGCATCGCAACCCACTGCAACCCTTGCCGAACCACAGAAACCAAAACGCAAAAAGAGAAAGAAATCAAATCCTGCAAACGGCGAGGTCTCCCCGTCAGAACCGTCGCCCGTTGACTCTCCGGCAACTCCATTGCCACGTGACGAGTCTGGGAAGGGAAAGCCAATGGAGGAAGGGAGTCGACAACCCGCGGTTACTACTGGAGCACCCATTCTGGATAATAAGAAGGGCAGGAAACGCAAGCTTGACTCAGGCGAAAAGGTTGGAATTGACGCATCCTCCATAACGGACACTGGTACGTCACCGTTCAGACAACTATCTCCCTCGACGGAGAATATAGCAATGGATGATGCTTATCACATTCGTTAGGCAAAACCAAAAAGCAGAGGACCGCAAAAGGCAGTGCAGCTCCTAAAGCGGCGCTATTACAATTCGAGACAGGCAATACTAATGGTTCTAATGTGTTGGAAGGTGTGTCCGCTCCGATAGATTACATAATGACCTTATTCACTTACCGCGCAGACGCTTCTACAAGTTCCAAGGTCAGTAACGCTGCAATGAAGAAAGCGAAGCCACCAGGACAGCATGCTACGACTGCCGGCACTGTTGATGCGGACGTTGACGACGCCATTGCACGAGCATTGCGAAAACGCGTAAGCGAATCTTCTAGACAACTTACTTCAACGCCGCCTGTAACGACCGCCAAACCTGCAGCTCCAGTCGTAGACGAGACAGGTTTGGTGGATAGAGCTGTAGAATATTCCGACGACGTATTTGATAAGAGTTCTGCGAACAAAGACGTTATGCAAACGAAGGACGCAATCACGGGGAAAATCATCAAGACAAAACCCTCAGGGACTGCGTTAATCCTCGTTGACTCGGACAACGTTCCATCAAAAACATCATCAAATAGTGCCATTGCCGTTCGTAATACCATAGGCAAGGATTTATCTACCTCTAAACCGAATCAGAATCGAAAGACACCTACCAACGGTAATCTTGCACCAACATTGAATAACGTCCATTCAACTACCACTGCACGTGCGTCAATAGTTCCCACTGGCTCAGACATTTCGGAGATTGTCGTACAGCGCAAGGGCGAGAGCACTAGTTCCGATTCTTCCAGTGATTCGGATGATTCAGACTCGGATTCAGCAGAGGAAGAGGACACGTATAATGGAACACAAATAACGCATCCGGATCTGCTAAATAGCAGAACAGGACTCAAGGTGGACTCTTCCTTGCCGACGGGTAAGACTACTCCTGTTACGGTTATGGACGTGGATAGTCTCCTTCATCCAAAGAGCTCCCAATCTTGGCGGAGCATCATCATGTCACCAGAAATCCGAAGTGATAGTGATGAGAAGTTCATGTCAGACGAGGATGACCAGGACGAAGAAGCAGAAGGCCATGGTCATAAGAGGCAACGTCGGAGTAGTTTTCTGGCTCGACGTTCACCTTCAACGTCCGTTGATGATGATGATGATGATGATGATGACGACGACGACAGTTCGCGGGATGCTGAAATTGCTACGGAAGGAGGTTTACGTGAAGGTTCGAGTGGGATCACATATGTTGTAGCCTCTCAAGCTGGAACCCCGGTTCTGGATACAATGGAAGGTGATGATAGGCCAGAGGGTCAGACAGATGATCGCCAACCAGATGTGGCAGAAGGTCGAATATTTGAAGACCGGTCTGCAATATCCAAATCGAACAGGTCGAAAGGCAACGCACGAGCTAGTCTTGTTCGTGCAAGTTCTCAGATGCCTGGTCCATCGCGGCTACCATCATTCAAGGACGTCAATGCCCGTGGTGAAAGTGTACTTACTGAAGGCGCGGCGAACCGTGCCGTCAACCAGGCAATGGAAGAGGATGATACGCTGTTTTTCTCCGGCTTGGCTGCCCACAAGAGTGATTCATCCTCCACGGGACGGCCGACGCCCAGCGAGGCGAAGAATGACAACTCTCTTGTGAATGGGTTGACAAGTTCTGGAAGTAAACGGGACGGTGACTCAGGGTCGTCGAAGGACTCGGAAGAAAGGATTCCTAGTCCTGCTCCTTATGTGCCGTCGGCACCGACAGGCAGATCTTCTTCTCGAGCCTCCTCAAGGCAAACCGAGAACGTCGAAACCTCGCAACAAAACGTGTTAACCCGTTTCGTCGGATCGTTTTTCTGGTCCACACCAAAAGCCACAGGACCAGGCAGTCCTGGGACGGTCGGACGCATGAAGGATCGTCAAGGGAAAGTGGGCGCACCAAAGGCTCCTTTTACACCTATAACAAAGATGCAGGTCCCCGATGCCGAGCATATCTTTGACGACCCCATCGAGAGCTGGACTGATTCCCAAAAGACAACCGTAGAACGGCAAGGAAATGCTTCTCACAGCATGCACGATGCGGAAACAGCATCCAAGGGTTCACGAGTCGGGACAGAGCAGTCATCCGGGACACGTCGAGTACTTAGACCACGGAAACGATTGGGTTCTTCCTTGTCAACGTCCAAAGGGACGGGGGGACCAGGAAATGCGGATAGTGTTAGCATTGAACAAGGTCGGCAAGATGAGCCTGGGCTGGAGGGCGACTCGGCTCGTCGGTCGCGGAGAGAAGAGGCGGAGACATCGCGAGCTAAGAAACGCAATGCATCTTCCGTAGATTATGTTCCTGCATCCGATTCTGAAGATACTTCCGATTTCGAGGAGAAGGAAGAACCCGTCTCTTACAAGGATGATTCCCATGCATCGGCGGCGTACGTTAAAGCGAACGAAGGTGCCGGCCGGACTAGAACTGTTAGTAGCGGCTCAGCAACGGAGGTCGAACGTTCTATAAACGGAGACTTGGCTATGCTCGACCGCAATGCTCTACCTCGTTCTCAGCCGTCTAGAAAAAGTCAAGGTACAAAGAAGCAGTGCATTGCTTCTCCTTTAGACTCAGAGGTCTCCAACGCGGAAGACGACCGCATCAGCGCATCGATGCCACAAATACGTGATTATTCTCATCGTCCTTCAATCAGTAGTGTTCGCAGTCTGCAGCACATTGCTAGCAAGAAAGATCTCTTCTCTCCATCATCTACGCCTCGACCACCATACGCTAGCTCTCAAGCGATTGCTAAAAGCGGGCAAAATGGACGTATCGACGAGAGTGAGGACGAAGACTCCTCGTCGTCATCTTCTGACTCCGAGACAGATACCGAACGCCAATCTAGCATTCCAAAGGAAAGGCGAGCAGGTAGCGTGCCTGCAAAAACAAACAGTGGAACAAAAGCTAGACTCTCTGCTCTCTTTGGGTTCTGATCTTAATACTTGCTTAATTTTGTTTTGTTCTCGTTGATTATTCACACTAGCTATTTACTCAACCACATGCTATCACTACATTTTTTCACATCACAAGCTTGAGTACCGTGCAATCTATTTTTCTTTTGTTGCTAGATTCATTTGCTATCAATCAAAGTTCTTCCATGTCTATTGTATAATGCAAGGAGAGGAGGAGGGTAATTAACCTTTCGGTGGATCGACACGAAAGCAGTGGTTAGAGACGTAAAAAATTGAAGAGTTAATGCGTTATCATATCCTAGCTAGGATCCTCATTTCTCAGTTATGGTCACGTGATTTATTCGCACGATGATCTTCCTGAGTGAACTGTGCAAACGACTTCGAGCCAGTCTACAACGCTCGTCGCTCACCGTCAACGCTTAAACGATCGAATCTGCTCATCCGTCCCCCATGCTATTCAAACGCAATGGTTATAAGTACCCCCTTTCTGAGTCTCTACCTGTAGGCCCCTTCCTTCCTTCCTCCTACCACCCACACAACGGTTTGGAGTCGCCTCGACATCCTCTGCGATAACTATACGGCAATGGCGTCCATTCGCCATCCTGTCACAACGACCAATCGCTTTGGTCAGCGCGCGCAACCTCGCCCAGCACTATCGCCAGCGTTCGTGAATGCTCACCCCGAGCTATGCCTCGCGCCGCGCGTCGTCACCGTTCCCCTCCCACTGGAGTCCCAGAAGGACTGTCAATATCCTACTCGCACGTCCTACCCAACTGCAGACATGCTGCTACCCGTAGTTCTTGATGGCGGAAATGGAGGGACGTCGTACACTCAGTCTGGGGTTGGAGGCCATGTAACGACTGGTACGTTCCACGTGTGTCGTCCGAGTCACCCCCGTCGACCTTGCTTCAGCTCCGTCGGTAGACCCAGTGTCTGCTAATAAGCCACCGGCTACTACTCTGGTTACCGCAGTCACCCCGCCTTCTCCCGATTTAATTGCTGGACACCATACCCCGACAAATACTGTGTCGTTATTTCAGGCAGTGCTAGTGCCCATTCCTAAGCCGCATCAATCGGCTCCTCCGCCAACACCTACTGCGTCCCCTCCTCGTCCCGCAGTTTCTTCGCAGCACAAGCGCTCTTCCGCGGACCACGCGCCACGTCGTACCTTTCCAACTGCATGAATAGTAAAGGAGCCGCTTCGCAGCTTGTCATTCTGACTGAACCTGTTGCTCCTCACCGACGGGATGTTTGGATGTTTGGTAGTATCTATGCTCGTTGGTTGCTGTTCAGAAAAATCGCAGGGGTGTACTATGACTCGGTCTGCGCGTTCATTCAATAGGGTCCTATCGTCTTTCTCCTGTATCTTGTACAAGTTGTTAGAGTTTGATGTTTTGCTGATCTGAAAGTATTAAAGACTGGTGTATTATATGTACGAGTGATCAGCTCTACTAGCTTTGAAGATGATACCTCTGATTTTCATGTAAAGAGGGAAAGGGAAAATTCTGGTTGAAATAGGTAGGATACCAAGAACGGCTCAACGACAGAGGTCGAACGTCGTGTAAACGCGGACTTCCTTATGCTCGCTCGCACCTCTCTTCCTCCTTATTGTAAATCTATTATTTCTTCATTAAATACATTGCTGTCGACCATGGTTCTTCTGAGTCTATTGTATAATGCAGAGAGGGGTAAACTTGTGCTGGTTCCGTGCGTGTTGCGAATGCAGTGTGCAGAGTTGTGCGTGAAAGAGGAACAAGAAAAGAGTCAATGTCTTAGTAAAAATGCATCTCCGACACCCCAACCACCGTGCCTTCGCCAACAGGGCTGTCGGAGAAGTAGTTTCCAGCCAGTGACGCCTGAGGATCCCAATCTGCATCGGTAGCTGCACGGGAAAGTCCAAAGCGATGAAGCAGCTCAGTGACCCTCTCTTTGTCAACTTCAGCAGGCTCCAAGAGTTCTTTCCGAGGAACAGGTGGAAGTGTAGTAAAAATTTGTCGTGCACGTCGGATTTGTGCGAGGTATGTCTTGATGTCTGGAGGAGTGTAGCGAGTTTCTTTCTTTATGATCTGTTCGATTCGTGCGTGCGTAGAGATGAAGTTCAGAGCGCGTACTGGTCCGACGTTGCGTAGTCTTGAGGAAAAGTCCGTTCCGATGAGAAGTGCGAAGTCCATGAATGCTGCACGAGAGAGTCGAAGTGCACGTCGGACTTCTTCGCTGGAGATAGCGACTATTGCGCCGTGCCGGGATGTCATGTTACGCAGGAGAGTTGCACCGTATACAAGAACGTCCTGGATTGTCAGTCAGTCGATATTTCTTGTTTTACTCACAAAAGTGAAGGTGGACGTACTGTATCTTCACTCGCTACAAAGTGTGCAAGTCCATGTCTGACAAGTGAAGAAGCGAGACCTTCTGCCTCGTAAGGACCATTACATTCGATAGTTGGTACTCCCAGCGCCTCAAGCATCATCTTACTCTCCTCGTATGTCTCTTGCGTAGGAGGTTTACAACGCCTCTCGTAGTTTTCCGACAAGATCTTGCTACGCGTGAGGAGATCCCCAAGTAACACATGCGTTGTTAAATCTCGTGGATTAGTGACCACTGATTGTATGTCGGACCACAGAAGGCCTTCGTCTCGTGTCAGCACCAACTGGTTCTTGGACTCCGATGCTTCATCTGGTTCTGCTGGCGTAGGCTCCGATATGGCTTGAATTGTTTTGGAGGAAGTCTCGTGTGATGCGTACAGAGCACTGAGCTGCTCGGATAGGTCATACTTCAGTGAAGGTGGTGCGCGATGCTCTAGGTCAGTGAAGTCCTGGTCAAGAATTACAGGCTCGTCGGTCCATAACACTGGATCCCCTTCATGCATGCTCAGCTGAGGTAGTAAATGGTCTTCGTTCCGCGTATGAATGCGCTCTTCCTCCTCATATACATCTGCAGCAGGCCAAGGACCGACCGGTTGACCAGCTATGTCATCCGCCTGTTCTATGATCGAATCGTCCGGAACGGAGGGTAATGTCCGTCTTGATTTCCGGCTAGCCTCGCTTATAGAGGATATGAGTCCTGCAGAGGCAGCCCTACGCTCTTGGAGACTAAGTGATCGGTATTTCTTGAGTATTTTGCTGAGAGATTGGAGGCGCTGCTGTCGCTTGACCTCCATGGTCCATCGAGCAAGAGTCAGCTGACGAGCGCTTTGGCGCCTCTCTCCCTAAATAGAGCGAAATTAGACGCGAGATATCTTCAGAATTTCGTGAAGCATTACCTCGAGAACTTTGGCAGCAGAACGACTCGCTCCGTCGAAAACACATATTGCGTTGACATCATTGTTCTTGAGTTCGTTAATTAGTCGGTACCATCCCAAGACGTGTCGGTATTGGTGCGGATGTGGCGCAAAGTGGAACCGATGTGTTATAAGAGTTCCATCACTAAGATTAGTTGTTGTAGTTTAGAAAAACGCGTTCTATGAACAACAGCGATACGCACAAGACGATTGTCTTTCCACCGAAGTCGCGGAGACGTTCAGGAAGCTCTTTGACGACTTGTGGGCTTATGTGGCGAGTATTAGGTCCCACTTACTGTGGTAATATTCTATCTGCTCACCAATGTCGCTGGAGGAAAGGCGTGAGGCCCTGTACTCCCATGCGCTAGTATCTGGAGAGAAAGTGGCTCTTGTCGACACTCATCATTTACGCACGCGTCGATCATCTCCAAATATACTCGGTCACGTGCCAAACTGATCTGTTTCTCATGCTTACTAAGCAGTCTTGAGGCAATAAAATTTCTCTTGATTGAACCACTCTGACGCGCCTTCTGTACATTGATCCTGACTACTTCGAGAACGAGCAAGAGCGTGTAGCTCAGGTTAATGACTTACACGCAGAACACTAGGGACGAGTTGCGTACTCCTGCCTTTCTCTCTGTCGATTCATGTTTGTTTACTCAATCGTTTTGTGCAGTTATCTTAGCGACCTCGTTTTCTCTCTCCTCAGTCACTGAAAGCTTTCCAAACAGCCATGTTTATTCGCTCTATCCCTCGTATCCCCTCTCTGTTCCGTGGACTCGCTACACATGCCTCTGCGACTCCGTTGCCGGCTGTTCTTCACCTTAAGTCCGGTGAGTCATTCACTGGGAGGGCTTTCGGATCACCTCGCAGTATTTGGGGAGAGACGGTATTCTCTACGTCCATCACGTCATGTATGTACAGTTATTCCGTCGAATAGCGGTATTCAAACCGGTTTTTACCTCCTAGACACCGAGTCAATGACAGACCCATCATATCGTGGTCAAATTCTAGTTTTCACAACGCCCCTTATCGGCAATTATGGTGTCCCATTGAACAATGCACCCACTGACCATCGTGATGTCGGCGTGCTCCTCGAGTCCAAGAAAATCCAATGCTCTGCAGTAGTCGTCGCTGATCTTGCTGAAAAGTACTCCCATGCGTCAGCTGTTGAGTCATTGTCATCGTGGTGCGATCGACATGACGTTCCTGGTATTACTGGTGTCGACACGCGAGCAATAACAACGATACTTCGGAACCAAGGAACTACTCTTGGCCGCCTGGCCGTTGGTAAAGATGCATCCGACCCAGCTCCAGCAAAGAATGAGTACTGGGATCCGTCCCAAGAAAATTTAGTTGCTCAAGTATCGACCAAGAAGCCATACGTTCTTAATCCGACAGGTGACGTAAAAATCGCTGTGCTCGACTTTGGTGCAAAGGCGAATATCTTGCGTTCCCTTGTCCGGCGGAACGCCGCCATCACTGTATTCCCATGGAACTTCGATTTCAACACAGTTCGTGACGAATACGATGGTCTGTTCCTGACAAATGGACCTGGTGATCCACAGAAGTGCATGGAGGCTGCTCTTAATCTACGCCGCACTCTGGTAGAATGGGATCGACCAGTGTTCGGGATTTGCATGGGTCACCAGATTATCGGGATTGCTGCTGGCCTTGATGCATACCGAATGACATTCGGTAACCGTGGACACAATCAGCCTGTCCTTGCTCTCGCTTCGTCTGGATCAGTTAAAGCCGGTCGAGTCTATGTAACAAGGTGAGTGCAGTCATTCTTTTTGTGCAGACCTGGCCTGATAAATGTTATCAGCCAAAATCATCAATATGCGCTCACGCTGTCTGATCCTTTCCCGGCTGGATGGGAACCCTTCTTCATCAATTGTAATGACTCATCCGTCGAAGGCATAAAATCTACTGCCGAGTCAGGTAAAAAGGTGTGGGGTGTTCAGTTCCATCCTGAAGCTGCTGGTGGACCGCTCGACACGATCGAGGTGAGTTCTGGTCATCTATCGAGTAAAAAAATGTTAATGTTGTCTAATTCATCAGATGTTCACCGACTTCGTTGGCGAGTGCCGTGCAGATATGCTGCGCAGAGCAGCCTTGGAGGAGGAGATGGCGGAATACGAAGTTGCTGACGTAGACGTTACCTTTGGGATGAAGACAGTGGACAGTCCACGTCCCATTGCAGTTGCTGCTTGATTGTGCACTGGGGACATGCTGAATGCCTGTGTATTTTAAAGTCGTGCTTTTCTGAACCTTGCTCTGATTCACTGTAGTCTATACTTAAAATTGAGATTTGATTCTGCATAATTACCATATCTGGTGTGCTATGATCGACATCTTGGCCTCCAAGTTCACCGCAGCACAGTTCCCTCTCTCTCCAAACCTTTCACTCACGTTCCTCTCTACATTATGAATTTCTTTGACTACGAGTTATCAAGAACTGCAACTGCAACGCCTCCCCAGTCAGGAGGTGAATCTAGCAATACGCAAGAGCCGTCTTTGAATGACGAAGTAACGCAGGTTGTTGGGCAACTTGGTAGACTGTGGGGCGGATTTAGGAAGCAGGTTCGTCTAACCTTGAAGAAAACTTCATGAAACTGGTCTTGAACATTGACCTGGTAGAGTCAAGCGGCACTGGAAACAGCACGCAAAGATTTCTCTTCCGTCGTCGCCCAAGCTCAGAAGGAAATTGGGAAACTCACAGCTGATCCAAGCACTCCCGCTACTACTGACAACGCCGAAGCGTCGACGTCGACTTCCACGCAGGAGACAGGTCCTTCCACGTCCGAAAAGACTGAAACGCCGAAGTCACCTTCAGCTGACGATGAAACCACTCCTCAACCTTCCTCTCCCACTGCCGCTTCGTCAAACTCGTCGTCATTCCAATTCCAATCACTCCTTTCCCGGGTCCAGTCCTCCCTCCCACCCAACATCTCCGCCACGCTTGAACGTACGATCCCTGCGGCTCTCAAGGACCCTTCAGCACATGCTTACGCGGACTTAACGCAACTGCGTACAACTCTCGGTGCCGAGTTCGCACGCGTTCAAGGTGTTACGCGTACACAAGCCGAGGAATACGTGCATCGTAGTGAGGCCTTGTTGCGCGAAGCTGGTGCGTACCTTAAGGATGCCGTGAAAGTAGTACCTCCGGAAGAGACTGTAGACGACGATACGGATGTTGTATTTGATGGTATGGGTTCTGGAGTCGTCGTGATACCTTCGTCTCTTGGCAGTTCGTCGAACAGGAGCGCGGCGCGCGGAAAGGGTAAAGGCCGTGAGACGACCGCTCAGGCGCAGCAACACTTCGCTAGCTCGCGTGCGGCGGCGATGCTTGCTCAGTTGAAACGTGATTCCGAGGCGTTGAAAAGAGACCCACTCGAAGATGAGAATGCGAAGGAGCAGTTTGAAGAGTGGATCAAAGCTGAAGTTACTTCAAGGGAGGGAGGCATTGAGTCGTCTTATTGGCAAGATCGGGTGAAGGAAGAGTTGGGTCATTCGGAAGACGGAGAGGCGTTACGCTCTACCCGAGAAGTGCTAGGTTAGGACATCGACTCCCATGTTTCCCCGTCGTTGGACCTCACAAATTTTGTCTTTAGTACCATCGATATTGGATTCGAATACGTTCTGGACTCGATACTTCTTCCATGTCCACCAGATCGAGAAGGATGAAGAAAAGCGTAAGGCTCTTCTACAAGGTAAGCAACTAAACCTTTCCCCTTACAACCATGCAATGAACTCAGTACACATATTTATTTCCAGCTTCAGGCGAAGAAGGAACAGAAGAAGACTTCAGCTGGGAAGACGACGAGGACGAAAGTATAACTCCTTCCGAATCCGCTGGACAAAGCAGATTCGCAGCAGCTCCTCCCAATACCATATCCAGCAACACATCGGAAAACGTTGAACGCGGATCTCGGGATACACTTCAACCCGGCGGTAACGGTAATGGTGGGAACGCCACAACTCCAGCATCGTATCCCGAATCTCTCGTCACTTCACCATCAAATACGAGCCCAAGAGAGAGTAGCGATGGGTATGACGTCGTCTCGCCTGCGAGTAATACGTCTGCTGCGAAGACGAAGACGAAACCTGCTGTAGCGGAGTCGAAGGATGTGAAGGATGTGAAGGATGTGAAACCGAAGGAGGAGAAGAAGGATGAGGATGAGGCAGATAGTGATTGGGAGTGATTGAAGCTAACTCATGTTGTTGAGTATATGCTTGTATTACTATTATACGGACCACTCGTTTGCTACGCTGAATCTCCGTTACCCTTTTCTTCTTACTTATTGTAGCATTCTGTATAAACAATTATATGCCACCTATCATACTGACTTGTAGACTGTCGCTGCCTGACGTTTGGACGTCCATGCGTAAACTTCCCGTTGGAGGGTCGAATTTCTACTATCTTTCTTCATTGCGAGCTGATAACAATATCCTTTGGAAGTGTATTCTGTTAAAGCTACAAAGTCATGCAATGATTTATCAAAACAAGACAAGTAAGGGAAGCCATGCGTACGCTACTCCAAAGCAACCCATCCAGGGAAAAGTCCCATTGCACTTTCACGTCTACACAAGCGTATCTAATAGTAATAATACCCCTCCTTTCTTCCTCTTCTCGTCCAACTTTGTCTCCGTTATTCATCTCCTCGTCGGACTCGTTGTCATATTCATCACAAGTAGTAGACCCATGACCCATTGTCAATATCTCCACTTGGAGAGGCGGGACACTAGTATGTGCTTCCGTCCAGTGCTTACAAGTTAATTTATCTTCTGCATCAGTACATGATAGGCTTACAGACACCTCATATAAAAACCTCTGATTTATACTGATCCTTCACTGAGGGAAAGAACCTAATTCCGTTTCAACCCCCTCACCAGTGTTCTGTCTTGTCACCTTTGAAGTGTAGGAACAAATAATTTCTACACGACCAACATTATTCACTGTAAGTGTGTTGTCTGAGTTCTGTCCTCGGTACAGATTCTTAATTAACAGTGTCCCTCTCCTTTTTCTCAAAATAGAACCTAACTCCTGAATGTATGACAAAACAAAGTGAGATAGCTCTTTGGAGCAGGACGTGCCAATACTGCGGCAAGAAGAAACTTAGAGTCTGTTACATATGTTCAAGACAATTAAGTATTCTAATTTCTGTGCTAATCCTTTTTCATGGTGTGATAAAGACAAACAACTAGATGGCCTGTGCTCACATTGTGTAAAGAGAGGACCACAGGACATTAATTCCCTAGACAAAATTGCTACGGTGAGTATTATCATTTAGAGGGTAGGATTGAGAATTGAAGAATTGATGCAGTTGAATATTGTCGTTTCTGTACAGATGGACAAAAGGATGGATCTCTGTCTTCAGAAATTGACTGAACAGTTGTATAAGTGTAAAACAAGCCTCTTTGCATAATGTTGTAGTGCATATATGTTGCAATGCAGAGACTTTTGTGCAGAACGAAACGAAACAAAATCCTCGGCTGAAATACATTGTCATAAGTCATAATTTTATTACGCATCGTGCATGGCCTTAACCCGATGTTATGTTATAAGGAAGATCTTGTTGACGAAGGCTGACTTTTTTCTGTCTCTCAATATTCAGAGGCCTATCTGACACGAGCTCGTATTGATGTCTCTACGAAGTAATAGTCTATTAATCACAACTACAAAAACATGTAATAATTTATTAAAACAAAGACAAGTAACGGAGGCCACGCAGCGGCAAGCATGCCATCCAAGAAAATCCTCATAGCACTTTCGTGTCCACCCGATCGTGTATAATACCCTCCTTTCCGTCCTCTTCCCGTCCATCTTGGACTCGCAACTCTGCCGAGTCTCCTATATCGAAGTGCTCGATAAAGTTTTATGAGGGCTTGTTCAAGTAAGGGTGGTACACCTATCGTAATCCGCCTTCGTCGACCGCGCAAGACGAATGTTCGTGTCCATGCTAGACGTCTTCGGTATGGTGCTGATAGGTTGACCGAAGGAGTGAGATACGAGTTGTTATGCATTCGTCGTCCAGCAAATTGTGCTTCCTCGTCGAACTCGTTGTCATATTCGTCACGAGTAGAAGATCCATGACCATTCTCAATGTCTCCAGCGGGAAATGCAGCCAATCCTGCAGGAGGAGCGGACAATAACCCAGGGGTAGCTACACGGCTGTTTGAGGTGACGTTGAAGTCCGGTGTGTAAGGCGTTGAAGGGAAAGTAGCACTGAATGCGCGATACGTAGGTGCAGTGTTGTTATAATCCGAACTCCGAAGACCCGCAGAATGCGGCATACGAGTCGCACTGAATGGTCCCCCAAACGTCGATTCAGGACTCATCTGCACCGACGAACTGTCCGTTGAGTCGATTTCAAGCGTATACGCTGACCATCCTCCGTGACTTCGTACTCTGCGCAAGGTGGAGATTCCCAACACGCATAGAGTGACGAAGAGAAGTGGGAGGTATCGGCCAAGGTAGATTGCAAGCTGATCGGGAAGAATACAAGGTGCGTCGGCATGTGATGGACTACCTGGAATTAGGGACGTTGGGTCCACAAGTGAGAGGAGCTGAAAGCCAGGATTGCGAATGCCCATTGCCATCGAGAATGATTTGACTGTCACTTCACGGACATACTCGATCTTTGGTTCCGGGCCCTCAGAAACGAGCGGAACGCTATGGGTGTATTCACAATAATCGTGGTCATCGCCACTGAACCATAAACGTATATATTGTGAGCGACTCTATCTCGACGGAATCAAATTTGATATGACGACTCACCTGAAAATCGCATTTGGACGAATATTTTTCAAGATAAAATCGGACGTATGCCTTCCGAGCGTGTTTTGATATCCAAAACCGACTCCACGTCGAATAGTACCCCGTTCACGAAGTGGCCCGCAAGAAGCCGTATCAGGCCTAAATAGAGGAATATGACTGAACAGTATCACGGGTTCATCACTTCCCACTGCGCGGAAATATATACATAACCACGAGACATATAAATCAGTAAGATGTCGATCTTCTCCAGAAAAAGGCAAAACTATTCAAAACATACCGCTCGAGAATTTATTCACAAAGTCGATCACACCGCCAGGTGGCGGTGTCCAGTCCTCAAATCTTTGGTTTGCCGAAGCGCGGCGGTAATCTTCTTCGACCAATCCTGGCGCGTCCAGCATCACGAACGTGTGATTTGCCAGCGATACTTTGTAGTTGAGCCGCCCGAAATGCTTGACGTAGCGTGAACGTGTTCGCGGTGAAAATGACCGTGACGTTCCCAGTCTTAATAATCAATTAGAGGATGGAAAGCAAGCTTTTAGAACAAAGATATAATACCCGACGTCATGATTTCCTGGTATATAGTAAAGCTTTGTGAAGGAATCAGTTGAGAAGATTGACCTGAAGCGTTTGTAGTAATCCAAGTACCTGTTGACGCGGCAGTCAGCAACAACAAAATGATTGCAGTGCAAATAATTCAGAATTTCGGAAACCGTGTCTCAAAGAAATGCAAAGACAAGAAAAGAATTTTTACGGGCACAGCACTGCAGAATAGATCAACTCACTCTGTGTCACTATACGCATTTCTACCGTTATCCATCATGTCGCCCAAGAACACAATGGCGTCGTGCTTGTCCACTTCATCGTTCTCTCTTAACAGAAGCCGCTTGACAGCCCACCAGCCTTTGCGCATATTGAGATCAACAACGACCTGCGAGAGCAGTCCCAGGATACGCCCGCGTTCTGGGTAGGAGTGTAAGTCCAGCACTTGAGGGTCAGCGACGAGGAGTCCATGTGCAAGTTGTGAAGCGGGTTCCTATTCGTTTCGATAGACAAAGGAGGGGGGATATTGTGTTCAGAACGAACGGATTCACGTAAATTTAATGACTATTAACTCACCGACTTCGTGCCAACCGCACTGTCATAGACAAACGCCTTATCCGGCCATTGACAGCGTCCAACGCTCCAAAAGAAGATGCCAAGCTCGTACCACGCAACGGCAGCAATCCAGGTAATGCGCAGCACGTCAGCAGCAGACAGGAAACTTGCTTTCTGGACTATGGCATGCAGACTGAGTGTCCGACGAGCTTTGCGGACTGGGTGCATATAGAAAGAGAACGGAGATCCAGCAGTGCTGTGACGACGTGTGATTCTTGTGTAGACTTGGCAGATTACTAAATTCAGGAGTAATTTAATATTAATACGAGCATATTTCTAATTATCCATTCTCGTGCTATCAACAACATCCCAAGTATGCGCACATAATACTAACAGCTGTCTTTGTCTGGCAGAAACTCGTGGCTCGTGTGAGAGCCGTGGGACAACGGCAACGAGATAAAGTCAGAATTGCACCAACGCAGCACTTCCTATTTTGGTTATGGAAGGACAAGCAAGGATAAATAAGGAACAATTAATTACAACAACATGACGCAAACTATTAACACTGCACTAGGCTGTACTCTCTCCACATCTTCATTGAACCATCGTTAGTCCAAGTCACCGCAAGAAGGGACAGTACGATCTTCAGCGCACGATTTAGCATACACGACAAGGTTACGCAAGTCCAGGCACAAAGTGTATCTTATCGTCAAATCATGAGAAATCATTTGCATCTCCTTGACCTCAAGCGGCAGCCGTAACCTATGTTAGGATGTGCTATTTTTATTCTCCTCAGAGTGCTCTCGCTTCCAACTAAATGGCAAAGGCAGAGAAAAATACTTCTGTACAAGGACACGCGATACGGAGCGAGAACGGGATGAGAAGAACAACTAGCAAAAAGAAACCGACGTTACTCGTGCCATGGGAGTACGTTTTACGAATAGGCCTACAATGTGAATGTCGGAGGCCCGTCATTGGCGTACATCGTCCAATTTGCTTCCGCCTTTCGCCAAAGTCTATAATTTGCCGAGCCCGAGCTTATCAACAGAGAAATCGAGGGTCCACCTGTCATCTCTTCCGCAAAATACACGAGAAAATTTAGCAAGCCACACTTTCTGGGCGGTCTTCTTGGATTGCGTATGGTAGAGCGGAGTGATTTAGATCCTGGTGTCCGCTTCGCTCAAGTGAGAACTCTGCTACTATCTTCAGCCCCAGGCTTGGAACACGAGCTTTTCAAAGTCATGAGGTAGGCAACTAAATCTTCTCTACGATCTTCTTGACCAGCTTGAAGGCACAGCCTCACTAGCAAGTTATCGACTTATCGTGCCGAAGTAGGAACTGACGGCGTATGTGAATCATCGGACACGCAATACCTCCGACATTGAGACTAATTAATATTCTATTAAGGAACAGAAAGTAGAGCATTGTCTAAACAGTCGAGGCCCCAATCACGAGATACTGGTCGAGACGTCCACAAGGAAAGAATCGGAAGAAAAGAAGATAGGTAAAACGCTAGCAGATGAAAGATGCAATATTGCACGAAGTGTTTCTCACACATACGGAGCACCTTTCGCTCCTCCGCATCAGCGCCATGAATTTGCAAAGCATCCAGAGAAGCGCAGAGATTATGAAAATGTGCACAAATGTAAGTTCGCACCCTGGTTTTGATCATTCGTCACATCAAGGGGGATTGAAGGGTAGGCTCCATTGATTGCTTCTCTCCGTTGATCGTCCGTGAACGATTGTGTCTTCTCTTGGCTGGAATGAATCCAGTACGAACACAATGCCCCCTGATGAATGCTATCGATGGCGGTGGATGTAGAGTGGAATAAGAGGGAGATCAAGAAAAAAATTGTGTAAATGTACGGCAGCGATAAGCACGCGACTTCATACACTATTAGCTTTTCTATTTGTAAACAGATATGACGAAACGCGGAAGGTTTGCGCCCGTGCCGGGCTTGATTCGCTCATTTCAAGCGATGTGAAAGCTTTGTTGAAGACAATATCCGTTGCGGGGGTGGGGGTGGGGAGTATACTAGTATTCTAGCACAGGAAGCAGGAGCTGTGCAGACGATGTACAGGCACCAAATTTCTCTAGCGGACGGAAACGCAGCACATTTTCCCGATTGCCGTTGTGAAGACACATGCACGCATGGTCCGATATGAGCGAGGTCTCCCGGTTTCGGACTGTTCGGCTAATATAATGAATCCGACCTCTCGTTCGACTAGGAAAAAAGGGGAAAATAGAACAGAACGTGAAACAAACGCAGCGATTCGTTCTCGGCGCAGTCGAGCAAAGGTATGCATCCAGGGTGTTGAGCCTGAGGTCGCACACGATGCCGACTAGAGCGGGATGATTGAGTAAGGATATCCTCGGACTGCGGTCTGTCAAGCCGAAAATGAGTTTACCTTGTTTGGACACGCGCACCCAACACTAGTACCGTCATAACCTAGATCCGATCGGGAACATATGTGGTCACGGCAAGTGGACGGTTTCGGACTATTGCTCTTGCGATTATGGCTGAGTCAACTCAAGCCGTTGGCTCTTTTTTAGACTAAAGATCATGATGACACGCTATTCACAGACGCGGACATGCCGAGCACTGCTGCTCGATGGAGGCGGGCGGTACTACTTGTGGGAGCGGGATAGAGAAGGCGGGGACGAATTACGCAAAACTCCACCAGCGCACCGCGTAGGTCTAGTATTGTGTCGAAGTGCGATGTTACCGCTGTGGAGCTCCGTACTGATCAAGGCTCGCTTAAAGTTTTGTATATAAGATCACCCTAGTCTCATCTGAAATGCCCCCCAGCCTCTGTCCGGGCTTCTAGCTTTTCTCTTTACCCTTACTTTCACTCAGCTCACACTGTGCATATTCACCGTTCACGGTTGTACTTCGCCAGCATCCTTGTCTTCGCTACGACGCTGCAATACCTCTAGCACGCGTCTTGACCGAGCTTCCCATCATGGCGTCGTATAACGAAAAGGAGCTCGAGAAACCCACCGAGTCTTACGCTGATTCCGTTCCCAGCAACGATGAGAAGCGTACCTCCAAGGCCGGTGTTGACCCCGCCATTGAGAACATCAATGCCAAGCTCGCTAATCCGCTTGCCGGTATCCCTCAAGACCAGCTCATGCGTGATGGCGCCCTCTTTGCTCGTCAGCACGGTTTAACCGATCTTGAGACCGAGTTCGCAAAGGGTGCACTCATAGCTCAGGATCCTCTGGCATTCGAAACTCTTGATGTTCTAACAGAGGACGACAAAGCTGTCCTAAGGAATGAGCAACATTCCCGATGGGATCAGCCGCTTACCTTGTACTGGTATGTTATACCTGCATATTTGCAGTACTAACGGGACTGATTCGATGGGCATTGTCAACTAGGCTCGTTGTCATGTGTTCAATCTGTGCTGCCGTTCAAGGAATGGATGAAACGGTTATCAACGGTGCCCAAATCTTCTATGCTCCACAGTTCGGTATCGGACCGGACCAAGGCGACCCGAGTCGAAACGAATGGCTTGTCGGTCTCGTAAACTCCGCGCCATACGTATGTATAATGTGCCATGTACTGTACTGTTATTTTTTACTAACATATTTTGATTCAGCTATGTTGCGCAGTTCTCGGTTGCTGGATAACAGACCCACTAAATAAACTATTTGGGCGACGAGGCACCATTTTCATCACAGCAACGTTTTCGTTCCTTACTTGCATCTGGCAAGGTGTCACAAACTCTTGGGAGCACCTCTTCGTCGCGCGATTCATTCTTGGGCTTGGCATCGGACCCAAATCGACGACTGTACCTGTTTACGCCGCTGAATGTGCCCCGACTCCAATCCGTGGAGCTCTCGTTATGATGTGGCAAATGTGGACGGCCTTCGGCATTATGTTGGGTTTCGTATCAGATCTCATCTTTCTTAATGTTCGCAATACGCGTCACATCACGGGTTTGAACTGGAGGTTGATGCTTGCAAGTGCTGGTGTCCCAGCATTATTTGTGATGGCTCAAGTCTGGTTCTGTCCCGAATCCCCGCGTTGGCTATTGGGCAGGGGTCGTTACGCAGACGCTTATCGCAGTCTTGCACGATTGCGCAAGGATCCGCTTCTTGCAGCGCGTGACCTTTACTATATCCATGTCCAACTCGAGGCTGAAGAATCTCTCCAACGCGGACATCGCTTCCTCGAATTGTTTTCTGTTCCGCGTAACCGTCGGGCCGCTCTCGCGAGTTTCATTGTTATGTTTATGCAGCAATTCTGCGGAGTCAATGCAATTGCATACTATTCGACTCAAGTCTTTTTGCAAGCTGGCTTCACCACCCAGGCCGCATTCCTGGCAAGCTTTGGTTTTGGTACAATCAACTGGCTATTCGCTCTTCCTGCCGTGAAGACGATTGATACGTTTGGACGTCGTAATTTGCTTTTGACAACGTTCCCCCTGATGTCACTTTGCTTGCTTTTGACGGGCTTTGCGTTCTTCATCCCCGAATCAAACAAGGCGCATATTGGTATCGTTGCTCTGGGTATCTACCTTTTCGGTATGGTCTACTCGCCGGGTGAAGGGCCTGTACCATTCACGGTACGTTTTTTCAACTCTTAGTCCTTGAACATTTATTTATGTTTGCTTCATTAGTACTCCGCTGAAGCGTTCCCGCTGTACGTGCGTGACATTGGCATGTCTTTCGCAACGGCAACGACATGGTTCTTCAACTTTGTCGTCTCGATTACTTTCCCACGATTGCTCGGTGCTTTCACCCCGCAAGGCGCGTTCGGGTGGTACGCAGGGTGGAATCTCATTGGTTTCGTGCTTATTCTTCTGTTTGTTCCTGAGACGAAGGCGCTTTCGCTTGAGGAACTGGATCAGGTGTTCTCAGTTTCGACGCGCAAACATGCATCGTATCAGCTGAAGGCGCTCCCGAGGAACATCAAGAAGTATATCTTCAGAATGAAGGTCGAGGAAGTGGAGCCTTTGTATCAGTACGAGGGTGAGAAGACGTTCGCACCGACCGCTGCAGCGGCCTAAAGGCCATTTCCGTCGTCACATTGCGCGTATATTGCTCGACCATTCGAACCTATATCAGGTTCTCTCCCATGTTATCCTAAATGAAAGAGTTAGACGGCTGTGTTTGTACTCTGCTCATGATGAAAGACCTTTGTTGTCTGTTGACTTACTTTTCTACCCCCTACCTGTTCGAATTCCCTAAATCTTGTATTTCTAGCATGCCAGCCTTATATTATTGTTTTTCTTCCTTTTTCCTTCTCCAACTTGAAAGTAGGGATGCAGAGTGTGTATGTATCTGAGTAATACTAATTGGCTGGCTAATTATGTACGTAAAATCTACACCACTCTATGCTGAGGCTTGGTTTGTGTACGTGAAAATGAAAGGGCTGAAAATACCTAATATTTTACAATTAAAAAAGTCATCTAGGCAAGATCTTTTAATGCACTATGGAGTAGCATTTATTAGTATTCTTAACTCCGTTATCATAGCGGTTATGTGGACGCATTAAAGCGTTATTATGTTCCATGACTGTATGCATTTAGAGGAACATGAGTTACCATATTTGAATAATTTCCTTTTTAGGTCATGGTCTAGTGGGCATTTTAAGCTTCCAGGAGTCACCATCGTTACTTGGCTCTGCCACGCCGATTGCACGTTTGACGTAGGGGTGCATTGCCACGCTACACTGGGATCGACAAGATTGATCTCACTTCTTGGAGGGATTTGCTTCCCTTGCAATTAATTTTGATTTTCTTGACTTTTGCTGGGCACGTCAATCTTTGGTCCCTGCGGAGCCAAGTTTCGCCGAGTGTTATAGGTTTTCTTGTCTAGAGTTAACCTTTGTCTTGGGTACGTTGGATCGATGTCGGCCTGAAGTGAGTAAAACCAAATAATGTTATTCATAGCGAAACACATTACAAGAAACAAGGACAAAGGATAAGAGGGGCATGAGAAGGGGTAAAATAAGATTATGGTCATCAGTCATGATGGATACAATTATCATTACCGTAACCCGAACGGATTATGTACGTTGTGTTTCAACGTATATGCAATGATGTGGAAAGCAAGCCAGAGCAAGTGAGGGGAGCTACTCTTCTTGCTTTTCGTGCTTTCCATGTATGAGGTCGCTCTCGCTTTCAGCAACACCTTCGAACTGGTAAAGCGGTTGAAGACGCGCTGACTTCTTCCCGAGGATGTAGCGCTTGATGAACCACGGGAGCCATACTGTGAGCTGGTACGAAGCATGCTTGTTCGTCGGGACGGCGAAAATGTAGTCAAGCTCCTCGAGTGTACGTTGCTTCGTCTCGGGTACCCAGAAGAAAATCATGACGAACGCAACCATGTTGAGGCCGGCGTAGAAACCGAACGCACCTGTTGGAGTCATTGCGGCCAGCATGCGAGGGAATGTGATCGAAAGCACGGCAGCCCAGAAGAGACAAGTTGCGACTGCCCAAGCCATTCCGACTTCACGGTGCGACAACGGGAATACTTCTGCAGAGTATGTGAACGGCACTGGACCTTCACCTGGTGAGTAGAAAGCTGCGAAAAGGAAGACGAAGAGCGCGATGAGACCAAGGTGCGCTTTGCTCTCCCTTGGAATGTAGAAGCAGAAAGCAGCAGCCAGAAGAGTCCATGCCATCTGCGGGAAGGTGAACAACAGGAGCGAGCGACGTCCAAAGGAGTCGATCGTGCGAAGTGCGGGGAATGCGAATACGAAGTTGACAGCACCGAAACCGAACGACGCAAGCAACGCTGCCTTTTGGGATGCGCCGGCCTCCGCGAACACTGTCGACGAATAGAAGGCGATGATGTTGATACCACACATCTGTTGTGCCAACATGACGACGAACGACGCGAGGGTGGCGCGGCGGACGCGGGGAATGGTGAAGAGCTCGATGAAACGGGTAATGTAGTTAGATTGACCAATGAATTCAGATTCAATCTGTAATTGCGCATGAACATAGTACAGGTCACGAGCCGCCTGCAATGGATGATTGCGCAATTTCAGAAGGGATTCGTATGCATTACGATAACGACCTTTCTTCATGTACCAACGAGGAGACTGTTGGACAGAAATAAGGAAGGGGAGTGCGATCGGAATAAAGTGGAATTTACCTCTGGGCAGAAGTAGACACCAATGAGGAGCGGAAGAGCAGGAATAAATGCTGACCCGATCTGCAGGCGCCAAGCAATCCTGCCCGTGCCTTCAATAGCCAAGTTAGCTGCAGTACCACTATAAAGAGGATGTCAGATTGCCATATATCGACGATCAGGCTGAAACCCACAGGAAAATACCAAATGCAGTCCACAACTGCCATGCTATATGGGAATGGCGAGATACGTCAGTAAGAACAAAATAAGAGGTTGGGTTCAAGGTACTAACTCATAACAAGACTGCCGCGAATCAAGGCTGGCGAATTCTCGGCTGCGAAGATAGGTACAGTAGATGCCTTAGCACCCATTCCAATTCCGAGAAGTAGACGAGTGACGAGAAGCTGCTCCCATGTCTGGGCGAAGGCACCGCCGATGACCGGTAGGAAACAGAAGATAGCCGCGAAAAAGATTGCGCCACGACGACCAAAGAAGTTGTTAAGCGGATCTGATAGCCAACAACCGCTGTGGAGTGAATATAATTAAGTTCATGAAACTATCTCAAAATGACATAACGTAAGGAGAGAAAAACGCACATCAACGCCGAGCCGATGTAAGGACCAGCATTTACGAGACCAACAAGGAATGTGTCGCGCTCCGACTGTGTGCCAATTCCAAATTGGTTCGGGAATGACAAGTTGGCGGCATTCGATCCAGTTTGGTCCCACCCCCTTTGATGGAAGGAAACGGGGGACGATAAGCAGACGCTCGAAAAATTCGGCTATCAAATAAATCACTTACTGGACAGCAGCACCAATAGAACAAAGGACGATAGTGAAGTACAGCGCAAATGGTTGTTTCCACTTGTGTGTAACTTCGAAGCGGAGCACATCGCGCTCCTCATCCGTCAGTCCTTTTTGTGTCTCGTATTCAGTCGGGTTCTGCGCCGCAATAGCACCATGCTTAAGCAGCGGTAGAATATCCGTTAGATCCTTTTCTTCAGCAAACCGCTCGACATCTGCCATAAGCTGTTCCTCGGGGATCCCAAGCAGCGGGTTCTTGATCCTGGAATTGAGAATGTTCATCAGCGGCCGCAGACATAGATATGGCTAGCAGAATGAAAGCACGTACTTGGCAGACAGATTCGAGTTGAGGTTGGGGATCTTGCCATTGCCCTCCTCCTGGTAGGAGTACTCCTCTGCGGCCTTCTCGCCGACCTTTTCGCTAGACATGGTAGACGTATGCACACTGAAGGGCAGACGATAGCAGTACGACGATGGGATACAGACTGCGAGATAGGAGAAGGGCTAAGAGTCCAAGACAAGGACAGTCTCTCTACTCGGGAGACGGTGGGAGGAATGGATGAAAATATGGCGTTTATATAGATTGGATAGAGCGGCGCTCAGGGGGGATGTCAATTCATTTCGGGTTGTAAATACGATGGCACAGCCAGGTTCATCAAAAGAGGTGGCTTCTTTCTCCCGATTGCACGAGCACGACTTGTCGTCAATCAAACCTCCTTTTCTGCTCCTGTCCATTTCCTCCGACACTCAATTTCCTATGCGGTTGCTCGGAGATCGCTCTGCTTCGATTGCCGAGTAAACTAGGAAGACTCTAGTCGAAGAGTTTCACAACTTGGAGAGCTGAGGAGCGACATATCCTAATAAAAAATTCACTGTCCTCGTGATATGTTCCGTAACAAACGGACCAAGCAAGCCTCTCTCAAATGCATGTGGTCCGGCATCAGTTTAGGTGAAGGATTGATAGAAGCCGAGCGGCCATCAAGGGCAAAATAACGACGGGAAAACGTTGTTTTAAAATGACAAAAAGACAGTAGCCAAAATCCCCACGGGGCTTAGTCAGTCATCCAGGTCAATATCTCTATTATTGCAACGACTGCTCGGATTCAAAGGTCCGATGTTACCGATCTCACTCCGTTACGAGGCCTTTATTCCATTTTTATAAAAATGTGCTCTTAGGATGGACGTTTCACATATGACTGGATCTAAGAATTTTTGTTGCCAGATGGATTCGCTATTTTTAACTCAATTGGTGCTTAGCCATCGTTTCAAAATACATAGCCACTTTTTTAAAACAAGGGAAATCCCTATTTGCTCCACTACTACAAGTACCCAGTTCCGTCTCCTATTTCCCGTATTTGTGAGAAGTTTACTGTGCTATTTGCAACTGAGAAAGAAGAGCGCTCCGTTATTACACGACTGACCCTATCCAATTAGCTAAGCTTCCTGGATCTCGCATTCCCAGCACACTGCCTTACATAGCTATTATCCTCTTTCTTCATTAAGCAACGTGGGCTAAGCCTCTAATCCAGGCGTACACAGAAAGAACTGTATGTGTTGTTGAATAGATTGGGTAACCGATTTATTCTTGCAAACTAGAAATAATGGAGAAAAGTGCAAAGTATGAGCAGTGCACATACATCCAGGACAACTGTCCCCCAAAATGAGAAAAGGGGAAAGCGAGCTACTCGAGTTGAACCTTCTCCTCGACTCGAACTTGTCTTAATGGGTTTCCTCTCTGGCAAACATCGGGAGTCGCCAGTTGTGCTTGGCTCTCTCGGGGAAGATAATTCAAGCCAAGCATGCACTGCCACTACACTGGACACACAAATGATCGGCACGGCGAGATTGATCTCACCGCGGATGTGATCTACCTCTGTTCAATTTCTAAGACCTCTGGGCATGCTAATCCCTACGGAGCCAAGTCATGCCGAGCTCAAGCCTTTACTTCGTATGGAGATTGAATGTAAACGACCAAATAATGTTATTCGTAGCCAGCTAGCTAGTACAAGAACATGAGACGAGAGACAATAGCACTATGCAGAGATGAGGAGGGAAAAGTTAATAAAATACGGTCATCTTTCATAATCATACTTAGTGTTGGTAATGGTATTATCATTGCTATAACCTTCAAGCTTTGTATATGCCAAATCCGAAAGACCTAATGTCGACCCAAGTTTGCGGGAGAGGGAGCTTGCATTCAATGTTTTCCACGTACGAGGTCGCTCTCGCTTGCGGCAACACCTTCGAATTGATAGAGAGGTTCGAGACGCGCTGACTTGATCCGGAGAATGTAACGTTTGAAGAACCACGGAAGCCATGTGCCAAGCTGGTAGGCAGCGTGCTTATGTGTTGGCACGGCGAAGACATAGTCGAGCTCCTCAAGTGTGCGCTGCTTCGTCTCCGGTACCCAGAGGAAGATCATGATGAATGCCAGTACATTTAGACCTGCGTAGAAACCGAACGCTCCAGTCGGTGTCAGCGCAGTCAGCATGCGAGGGAATGTAATAGAGAGCACGGCAGCCCAGAACAGACAAGTCGAAACCGCCCAGGACATTCCAACTTCACGGTGCGACAACGGGAATACTTCTGCGGAGTACGTGAACGGGACCGGGCCTTCTCCTGGAGAGTAGAATGCGCCGAACAGGAAAACGAAGAATGCGATTAGTCCCAAGTGGGCCTTGCTCTCCACCGGGATGTAGAAGCAGAATGCAGCAGCGAGCAGCGTCCATGCCATCTGCGGGAATGTGAACAACAGGAGCGAGCGACGTCCGAAGGAGTCGATTGTGCGAAGAGCAGGGAACGCAAACACGAAATTGACAAGACCGAATCCGAACGATGCAATCAACGCATTCTTCTCTGATGCACCGGCCTCCTTGAACACCGTCGACGAATAGAAAGCGATGATGTTAATCCCACACATCTGCTGGGCCAACATGACAACAAAGGACGCGAGAGTAGCGCGGCGAACACGGGGAATAGTGAAGAGCTCAATGAATCGAGTGAGATAATTAGACTGGCCAATAAACTCAGATTCAACCTGCAGCTGCGCGTGGACATAGTAGAGATCACGAGCCGCCTGCAAGGGATGATTGCGCAACTTCAGGAGCGAGTTGTATGCATCACGATAACGGCCCTTTTTCATATACCAGCGAGGAGACTAACACAGAAGTTGGATGAACGTGCGGTTGTAACAAAATATGGAACTTACCTCAGGGCAAAAGTAGATACCACAGAGGAGCGGGATAGCGGGAATGAATGCAGAGCCGATCTGCAGACGCCAAGCAATGCGACCGGCATTTAAAACCACCAGGTTGGCAGCGAAGCCACTATTCAAGCGCTATCAGACGGCAGAACCGATTGAAGGACTGACGACTCACAGGAAAATTCCGAATGCAGTCCACAATTGCCATGCTGAAAACGATGGAGGATAAATTACCGATACATTTAACAGCATAGTGAGTGACTAACTCATGACCAGACTACCGCGAATCAAAGCAGGTGAGTTCTCAGCTGCAAAAATCGGGACGGTAGACGCCTTAGAGCCCATTCCAATTCCGAGAAGTAGACGAGTTATGAAAAGCTGCTCCCATGATTGGGTGAAGGCACCACCAATGACTGGTAGGAAGCAGAAGACAGCCGAGAAAAAGATGGTACCACGACGACCGAAATGATTGTTAAGAGGATCCGAGAGCCAGCAACCACTTGGAAAGGAGCATTGGGGTAAACAAGGTAAGCCAGGTATAAACGGTATAAACGACGTACAGGACCGCTGATGCAATGTAAGGACCGGCATTGACGAGACCGACGAGGAATGTGTCGCGATCCGAGTCCGTGCCAATTCCAAACTCGACTGGGAAGGACAAGTTGGCACCGTTCGAACCCGTCTGGTCCCACCCCCTTTAATGAAGAAAAGGTGGTAATAAGCAAAAAATAACTCTGAAGATCTGGGCTATCAGTTGTATGGCTTACTGGACAGCCGCGCCGATTGAGCAAAGAATGATTGTGAAATACAAAGTCTTTGGTTGTCTCCATTTGTGTGTGACCTCAGTCCGGAGGACATCGCGCTCCTCGTCTGTCAGTCCTTTCTGTGTCTCGTACTCAGTCGGATTCTGTGCTGCTATTGCGCCATGCTTGAGCAGTGGCAGAATGTCAGTCAGATCTTTTTCTGCGGCAAACCGCTCGACGTCCGACATGAGCTGCTCCTCAGGTATCCCGATCAGTGGGTTCTTAATCCTAAGGTCAAGAAAGCAGTGTCAGCATCTGCGGGTATGCATGTTTCAAGAGGAAACAATGGAACATACTTAGCAGACACGTTCGAGTTGAGGTTAGGGACCTTGCCGAATCCCTCCTCCTGGTAGGAGTAGTCGTCCGCCATCTTCTCGCTAGACATGGTGGGCGTGTGCACAGTTAACGGCGGACGATAGCAGTGCGGGGTGAGGGCGCGGGGTGCGGGGCGAGAAGAGGATCGAGACGGGGACAGTCTCGCAGGGTGAGCGAAGCTGGGTGAAAGGATTGGATGGAAAATATGTCGTTCTTATAGTTTGGTTTTAAGGATGTTCAGGGTGCATTACCACTTTAGATTGGATGCGATGGCACTGCCAGGTTCATCAAAGGGTGTTGTGGCTTCGTTTTCCAAGCCCTCATGTCGCTAGCGCGATTTGTCGTCCATCAAACCTCTACTCAAATTTTCTTCGATACTTCAGATTCTCCATGTGGCTCGGAGATCCCCTTCACCTCGGTTACCGAGTGACAGAAAAAACTCTGCTCAAGGAATTTCGGGTTCAGAAATCGGGGACCTGAGGGGTAACGTTGAAACTCCAGACCTTGTGACGCTGGAACATGCCAAACACAGGGCGGACACAGAGATAGAGTTCAACTGACATTCATAAATTCCGATAGCAAGATGACAGGTGAAAAACACGAGCGAGAAGAAACTGATGCAGTCCCAACAGGTTCATTCCGGATAGCCATTTTGATATGCTAGACCCCAATCTAGATAGGCGGAATTTTTTTGGCGCGTAGTGCCACTGTCCTTGGCATTATCCCACAATCCATGGAAATTTTTTGTGCAGTACGATCAAGCAGCAAGTGAGTCCAGTGACCAAGAATGTAAAAAAAGCGAGTCGACGGATCATTGACCTCCCAAATACGGTAGGCTTATGTACAACCAGCCATGGCCATCCAAATCGGGATACAGGTTCGGTCCTGCATGTGTTTTGACAATGAAACTGAAGTATTGTTATCGAGAATCAGACTCGAAATAGGAAAACAACTTATAGCTAATTATAACTTTGTCAAATATACTCTTGGTTAGTTTTAGCCTCTGGGCAGGGCGATCCTGACGGAGCCAAGTTCATGCCGAGCTTTCAATTTTCTTGAGCTGTGATTGAGTAAACCAGAAACCATACAATCTTATTCGTAGCCAGCTAGTAAAGCGTGTTACAAAGGGTGTGAGATAATAAATATTCGAATGCAGAGAGAAGGGGACAGGGGGAGGGGAGTTATAAACATAATATGAACACCTTCGTAATCGTGAACAGGAACGGGACTATTTATCATGACCTGATCTCCACGAACCATATATATACGTCCTACCAACATCTGCAGTGTCGAGCACAGAATGCGCATGTCTATCGCAAGACTGGCGAAAGACAATGTATGGGAATGATTCATGTATCTAATTCTTTCCGTGTAAGAGGTCACTCTCGCTTGCAGCAACTCCTTCGAAATGATAAAGGGGTTCGAGACGCGCTGACTTGATCCGGAGGATGTATCGTTTGAAAAACCACGGAAGCCACTCTGTGAGCTGGTAAGAAGCATGCTTGTGAGTAGGTACAGCGAAGACATAATCGAGCTCCTCGAGCGTGCGCTGCTTCGTCTCCGGTACCCAGAAGAAAATCATGATGAATGCGAGGACGTTGAGGCCAGCATAGAACCCAAACGCTCCAGTCGGTGTCATTACATTCAACATGCGAGGGAATGTGATAGAAAGCACGGCAGCCCAGAAGAGACAAGTTGCGACTGCCCAGGACATTCCGACTTCACGATGAGACAGTGGGAATACTTCTGCGGAGTACGTGAACGGGACCGGGCCTTCTCCTGGAGAGTAGAATGCGCCGAACAGGAAAACGAAGAATGCGATTAGTCCCAAGTGGGCCTTGCTCTCCTTTGGAATGTAGAAGCAGAAACCGGCAGCGAGAAGTGTCCATGCCATCTGCGGGAATGTGAACAGCAGGAGAGACCGACGCCCGTAGGTGTCGATTGTGCGAAGAGCGGGGAACGCAAACACGAAATTGACAAGACCGAACCCGAACGAGGCGATCAATGCTGCCTTCTCCGATGCACCGGCCTCCTTGAACACCGTCGACGAATAGAAAGCGATGATATTAATGCCGCACATCTGTTGCGCCATCATAACGATGAATGCTGCAAGGGTGGCACGGCGTATACGGGGAATAGTGAAGAGCTCAATGAATCGAGTGAGATAATTAGACTGGCCAATAAACTCAGATTCAACCTGTAGCTGCGCATAAACGTAGTACAGATCACGAGCAGCCTGTAATGGATGATTGCGCAACCTCAAGAGAGAGTTGTATGCATCACGATAGCGGCCCTTCTTCATGTACCAACGAGGAGACTGAGACGTGGATGCAGAGAGGTTCAGTAAAGTTCGATTTCAGCAGCGAAAGATTTACCTCCGGGCAAAAGTAGATGCCAATGAGGAGTGGCATCGCAGGAATGAATGCCGATCCCAACTGTAGACGCCACGCAATGACTGGCACGTCCATGACTACCATGTTAGCGGCAAAGCCACTGTTGACAAGACTGTCAGATAGATGGCTTAACGAAAAGGATTGGCAGCTCACAGGAAAATACCGAATGCGGTCCACAATTGCCATGCTATGAAATGCAAAAATTAAGTTACGTTTTTTTAAATCAATAATATCGAGACTTACTCATGACCAAACTTCCACGAATTAGTGCAGGAGAGTTTTCAGCAGCGTAAATAGGAACGGTAGACGCTTTGGAACCCATCCCAATACCGAGAAGAAGACGAGTGATGAAGAGTTGCTCCCACGTCTGGGCAAGGCCGGAGCCGATGACAGGAAAGAGACAGAAGATAGCCGAGAAAAAGATGGTACCGCGACGACCGAAATAATTGTTAAGAGGGTCCGAGAGCCAGCAACCACTTGGAAAGGCGCATCGCAGTAAGCAAGGTGATCCAGGCATAAACGGTATAAAACGACGTACAGGACCGCTGATGCAATGTAAGGACCGGCATTGACGAGACCGACAAGGAATGTGTCGCGATCCGAGTCCGTGCCAATTCCAAACTCGACTGGGAAGGACAAGTTGGCACCGTTTGAACCCGTCTGATCCCAGCCCCTTAATGATAAGGAAAGGGGTTGGTGAGTATGGCTTATGGAAATCACTGAATCAAAAGGATCGCTCACTGGACAGCAGCACCGATTGAACAGAGGATGATTGTGAAGTAAAGAGACGTTGGTTGCTTCCATTTGTGCGAAATTTCATAACGGAGAATATCGCGCTCTTCATCCGTTAGGCCCTTCTGGGTCTCAAAGTCCAATGGGTTCTGCGCGGCAATCGCTCCGTGCTTAAGAAGCGGAAGGATATCAGTTAATTCCTGATCTCTAGCAAACCGTTCTACGTCTGCCATGAGTTGATCTTCTGGAATTCCGATCAACGGATTCTTAATCCTGTGGACAAGTGAGCAGCATGAGTTCCCGTGCATAAATTGGTATATCTTCCGAAACTAGAACGATGGAACATACTTTGCAGACACGTTCGCATTGAGGTTGGGGACCTTGCTCATGCCCTGCTCCTGGAAGGAGTACTCATCTGCAACCTTCTCATTAGACATGGTAGGCGAGTGCGCTCTTAATGAAAGGCGACAATGGTTGGGGGAAGGGTAAAGAGCACTCAATGAGAAGAAGGTCCAGAAGAGGACCGTCTGGAGGGGGAGGCAAAGACGGGTGGGAGGATGGATGAAAATTCGACGTTTATATAGATTACTCCGCCCTTCGTTCAGGGTGCAATGCCCATTTCAGATGGCATACGATCGCACTGCCAGGTTCATGGGGTGTCGTCTTTTCCAAGTTGTCTTGTCCGAAAGTCTTGTCCTAGGGCTTGTCCATATTTCTTGTCCCGAATACAATTGCTCGTCCATCAGACTCTTTCCTCTTCCTGTCTTTTTTTCGGCTCTGAAGTTTCCTTATGCGTTTCGGTGCCCCTCGCCTCATTTCTCGAGTAAGTGGACGTCTTCTGCCCATGAATTTTACAACTTTCAAGCTGGAAAGCAGGCCACAAACGCCAAGAAAGGAAGTCTTCAGATCCCGTGATACGTTCCTCTAACGAACGAGACTTGATCAGCGCCAGTTGATGAGAACTAGTGGTTTTCAGGGGTCAGGAAAAATATCTCAAACGGAAAGGGAAATGATTTCAAAGTTAGAAATTGATTGTGTCACGTGGATCGGTCACCAGTCCCAGGAAGTCAAAAAATTTAGCGGTAAGGACAGGAAACACCCCAATATCTGGAAATCAAGTCCGGCCCGTAAGACATGCGCCCATGTGGGCTTTTCAGCAATCATATCAAAGAAATATTTCTCTACGAATATATTGGAGGTCCAACAACTCAATTCTGTATTTGATAATAAGGTTATACGTTCTCTCGGCGTTGAACATGCGCTCACTTCTACACCGCGGGTGATCAAATTACAGATGTAACCTTGAGTCTATTTTTTGCATGTTGTTATCACCGATCAGGTCGAAATAGAACCAAAGCTTCAAAGCACATGGTGAGCGCTGCACAGGCCTAGACGTGTGTGGTCCAGTGCAGGATGGGTAGGGAATCATGTAAGTATCATAGAACCGAGCATTGTACACACCAACCTTGGATGATTAATATTGTACTGATCCACAGCCGAACCGAGGTCAGGAGTAAATCCTAATCCCAGCGTGAATTTCCTGTGCAATTTTTAAAATATAATCTCCATGTTCCGAATACCTCCAACCTAGGAAACCTAAAAGATGGAAAGCTTGAAACATAAAACCACTTCGGATACTGAAGGCCAAAAAGCCAAGAGAATCACGTATGTCGGACAAGTTCGAACCAAACCAGAAAAGGCAACAAACGAAACAGTTTTTCCAGTCGGTTCCTGGGCATTGTGGGGGTTCGGTGGGGACAGGTTTCAATTCCGGTCTCTTAGATCTTGATGGGCCTTCCGAGTTCCGCTCACAAACATAATCCGAAACTACTCCTTGCCTTCTATCCCGACAGTCCGAAGGTGAATGCCGACATATGTCGGCGTTGGCGTTCCTTGGTTCCAATAATGAAACATTAATTACCGAGGTTTACCTGATCACCTTTGGTGGACTGGGTGGGATTCCTTCCGGCCTCTCACTTTGTACTTAGAAACCATTGCCTCAGCCGGAAGCCTGTATTTGCACTTCCTGCGTTTTTTTTTCTTCCCCCTGTGTTCGATATTGCTATAGAGTTTGTCAAATTCTGGTCACTGTCACTCAGGGTCACAGAGCGAATTTCGACGCACCCGACATTCTGAGGGCAACCTCAAGGGTGATTATCGTGCAATCAAAGGGACGAAATAGGAACAGTCAGATAAATGCAAGGCGCGGGGATTCGCGGGGGAGGGGAACCAGCGTGGAGAGTCTGGGACCAAGGGCCTGATTCCTCCATGGCATCAGCATTTCGTTATTGGAGAAGGATACGCCACAGGTTCCGTTAGCCAAATGTTCTCAAACTCGTTATTCCTCTACACCTGCTAGGAACGCTTGGTTCCATTTGTTTGTGCCTAATGCTTGATAACCTGCGTTTTGATGGTACGTATGTTGGGATGCCATGTCAACGGAGACATGATGGGATTCGAGACGAGGTATTATTGCTTGCAAAAATGCAAGGTGAAACAGGAGTGATGGAAAGCGATGAGGGTTGAGAAGACTAGGACAAAGGACGGGACACAGTCGTGCTCGTCAAGACAAGCAAGATGGAGCAAATGACATCGTAATATCTAAGATGGTGTTCTTGTGGAACTTGAGACTCGAGCCTGTTGACGTGGACACACAACCTACACGTTCTTCCGCAAAGCTTCTTCGAAGCGTCGATGGTTTCGATGGAAAGTGCCACAAGGAAGAAGCTTGACGATTCTAGACCTCTGGGAAATCATGTGTTTGCGCAGCCATGCTGGCTGTGTATTGGAGCGTCCTAAAAGGTTCATCTTCTTTTCGCGGGCATGGTGAAACAAATATGATCGAGACTAGGACGAAGACTAGAGCATAAAACTAAGGCAACTCCTGTCAGTTTTATCGGAACCCGATCAATTGTTTGGCGAAATTCAAATTACCGTTGGCTGTGATACCTGTATCTTTTGAGTGTTGCTGTGTGGCTTTTCGGATTCATGGTACACAAAACACGAGTGTAGACGTATCGACATATGCACTCGGAATCTCATAGCAGTTCACTGGATCTTTGTTCGTGGGTCGTGTCCCAATGATTAGCCACTGTGCTTCACCACGGCGAGAAACACAGCGCATCTCCGTAAGTGAAAGAGTGCTGCTCACTAGCGTTCTCACCTTTCCCGATCTCGGCATGAAGACCACTCTCGAAGTACGATGATCGGAGGACCACCATGACACACAAGCCAAACACCCGGAGAAAACCTCTAGAATGAACAAAAGAGTACTCTCCGGCGAAAAGCGCATTCTCGCACAACGATATGTAACTGTGCCAAATCCATATCTCTGCACAAACACGCTGGTCAGTTACGGCCGTCTAAACTGAGAAAGGACCAACGGTTATCGCTCGCATCACTTCGACTAGCTTTTTTACTCCCCTCCTTCGACTTAGCTTTCCTGCTAGCCAAACTAGGCAATTTATCAGTGAGAGTATCCACTTGAAGTGAAACCCCTTTGTTGAAGATAGCTACGCGAGATACGCTAAGTTTTGTTCCTTACTCTGCGGAGATAGTAAGCAAGAAGCGAGTGAGTCGACTGGCATCTGTAATCCCAAAACGAACACAATCGCTTTCAATCTTTGTCGGACATGAAGTTGGAAAAGTCCTCTGACACCACTCGCGTACAGTACGACTCTTAAAAAGAAACACGAATTCACCATACTGCTTACACGGTGGACGTTTCGCACAAAGTCGTATTCTGCAAGTTGTGTTAGACAAAAGGCATCTAACCGAGGAAAATTAGACTCACCAAGTATGTAATCATTGAAGAATGTGGCAAAAAGTAGTTTTTCACCTACTCGGCCATCATCTCAAAGGAACCTTGCAAATAGGAGGACATGGATATATTTATGTTGTGTACAGCTTGTATGTGAAGAGAGGCGTTTGGCTAGCTTTGAATGTGGATTCCGAGAGAGAAGAATCAAAGCTGGAGCAATACTCGTGAACATGGACACATGTTGAATGCAGAGCCTTTCTCTGCAGTAAATTGTTACTTCAACTACTGTAGCTGGTCGCCCGAGGATGGGAACGAAGTTAATGTGAACGACTTGCACATGACAACATGCGCACGTGACTCGAGTCAAAGTCACGTCGAGGCGTTCCGTGACAAATAGTCACGCAAGTTTAGTCAAGTTGTAATATTTCAATTTCAAAGGTTTCCTCCGTCGTTGGTGACAGACCACTCTTTAATCTCTTTCTCTTTCCCTATATTCCTCCAAAATGCCGACGGGAAAGCCTGATCTGTCTGGCTACAACTATGGGGCCATCTCGTCCCTCGTACTCACCGCAGACAAGTCAGGACTGCCACGACGAGACCGTGAACCTGATGGTGCTCCCGAATCTCTGGTGGGACGTATTAATCCGAAAGAGATGGGCTCGCGCGTACAGCGCTCGACGCCAAAAGATTTGGAGAAGAAGAAGAAAAAAGCGACGGAACGTCAAGAGGGTGCTGAGCGACCAACGCGACGGAAAGCAGCCGAGGCAGCTGGCTTTGGGTTCACGGATATCATCGAGGCAACGCAGGACGTAGAAGGTCTGACCTATCGACCTCGGACGGCTGAAACGCGGGAAGTTTATGAGCTTATTCTTGCAACCGTACATCAGACACTGGGGGACCAGGCGATGGACATTGTACGCAGCGCTGCAGACACTGTGCTTGAGACGCTCAAGAATGAGTCGCTGAAAGACTTCGACAAAAAGAAAGAAATCGAGGAGATTTTAGGCTCGGTTCCCAACGAAGCTTTCTCACAACTCGTCAACTTGTCGAAGAAGATAACTGACTATGGTGTCGAGGATGCTGACATGGTGGATCCGGATATGGAGCGCAAAGACGCGGAAATTGATGATGAGTTAGGCGTTGCCGTTGTCTTCGATGAAGAAGAGCAAGAGGAGGAGGAAGATGAGGGATTCGAAGTTCGCGAGGAATCAGACGAAGATGAAGAGGAGGCCGAGCAGGTTGAAGCACCCGAAGGTGCTGAGGAAGAAGAGGAACTTGTTTTCGGCACGGGAGCAACTGGTGACCGTGCCAAGAAACAAAAGGAGGACCAGGAAATCGTTGCTCCACATGAGATAGATGGATTCTGGGTACAACGGCAGGTCACTGAGGTGTACCCCGACCCCGTAACTGCGACCGAGAAGGCGACTGCCGTGCTGTCCATTCTTGGTTCAGAATCGTCTCTCCGAGATTGCGAAAACCAACTCATGGAGCTCTTTGAGTATCAGAGCTTCGGGTTAATCACCAAATTCCTGAAGAATCGTGAGGTCATTGTCTGGTGCACCAAGCTCGCTCGCAGTGATGCAGATGAACGTGTTAATGTCGAGGTAGCAATGCGTGAGAAGGGCGTGGGCTGGATTCTCCGTGAACTGGCTGGAGACCGAAAAGCAAAGGCGGCTGCAGCTGGCGAGGTAATGGATGTCGACGAGAAGCCCCAAGTCCAACAAAACGTACCCAAGACAGGTACTCTGGCCCCGGGTTCTACAGCACAACCAAGACAAATGCTGGACCTGGAGGGCATGGCGTTCAGCCAGGGCGGTCATTTGATGTCAAACAAAAAATGTAAACTACCTGAAGGCTCGTTCAAACGCTCAAAGAAAGGCTACGAGGAAATTCACGTTCCTGCCCCGAAGAAAAAGGACTTGGATTCTTCTGAGCAAGTGCCGATTTCCTCTCTTCCAGAGTGGGCGCAAGCGGCTTTCCCGGGAATCAAGCATCTTAATAGGGTGCAGAGCAAGCTGTACCCTATTGCTTTTGGTCAGGACGATCCGATTCTTCTTTGTGCCCCCACTGGTGCCGGAAAGGTCTGTCGAGAATGTTTGCTCTTATTCCGCTCTGATCGCTGAACTTAGCATTTTAGACGAATGTCGCCATGCTCACATTCCTCAATGAACTGTCAAAAGTTCGTGACGAAGAGACTGGCGAGTTTGACCTCGATTCGTTCAAGATCGTTTACGTTGCGCCGATGAAAGCGTTGGTCCAAGAGATGGTTGGCAACTTCGGAAAGCGCTTGGCACCTTATGGTGTCAAAGTCAGCGAACTTACCGGTGACCATCAACTCACGAAGCAACAGATCGCCGAGACGCAAATTATCGTGACCACACCTGAAAAGTGGGATGTCATCACCCGTAAGAGCACGGACATGAGCTACACGAATCTCGTACGACTCATGATTATTGATGAAATTCATCTACTCCATGATGAGCGTGGGCCTGTTCTAGAGAGTATCATTGCAAGGGCGATTCGTCGTATGGAGCAGACGAACGATTACGTACGTCTTGTTGGACTTTCTGCTACGCTACCAAACTACCAGGATGTTGCTACTTTCCTTCGCGTCGACGAGAAGAAGGGTCTATTCTATTTTGACGCTTCTTTCCGTCCTTGTGGGTTGCAGCAGCAATTCATCGGTGTCACCGAGAAGAAAGCCATTAAACGATATCAGGTCATGAACGAGGTTTGTTACGAGAAGCTTCTCGAGCAGGCCGGGAAAAATCAGACACTTGTCTTTGTTCATTCGCGCAAGGAGACCGCGAAGACGGCTAAGTTCATCCGCGATATGGCTATCGAGAAGGAGACAATCACGCAATTCGTTCGAGCCGAAGCCGCTACACGCGAGATCCTTGAGCAAGAATCCCAAAATGTGAAGGATCCTAATTTGCGTGATTTGTTGCCATTCGGTATTGCGATTCATCATGCTGGGATGTCTCGTGAGGATCGTGGGCTTGTTGAAGATCTCTTTGATGATGGCTCCGTTCAGGTTCTCGTCTGTACTGCTACGCTCGCGTGGGGTGTCAATTTGCCAGCGCATACCGTCATCATTAAGGGTACGCAGATCTATAACCCGGAGAAGGGTCGTTGGGTAGAGCTGTCCTCGCAGGATGTATTGCAGATGCTCGGTCGTGCCGGTCGACCACAGTACGACACATTTGGTGAAGGAATTATCATCACCAATCATTCAGAATTACAATACTACCTCAGCTTAATGAACCAACAACTGCCGATCGAGTCACAGTTCGTCTCGAAACTGGCCGACAATCTTAATGCTGAAATCGTCCTTGGTACCATTCGGAATCGTGATGAAGCCGTGCAGTGGCTTGGTTACACATACTTGTAAGTTCATGCAATTCATGGCATTTGTTAAGATAGCGTTAACCAATATTTCTAACAGATATGTGCGGATGCTTAAGTCCCCGAGCCTGTATAGCGTCGGACCAGACTACCTCGATGACGATCCTATGCTCATTCAAAAACGTGCGGACATCGCGCATTCTGCGGCAGCGCTCCTAGAAAAGTGCAACTTGATCAAGTATGAACGCCAGTCTGGAAAGTTCACATCAACAGAGTTGGGAAGGATTGCCTCGCATTTCTATGTGACGTATAACTCGATGGCGACATACAATCAGCACCTGCGACCGACAATGACCACCCTCGAGCTCTTCAGAGTATTTGCACTGTCAAATGAGTTCAAACTCATTCCGGTTCGTCAAGACGAGAAGGTGGAGCTTAGTAAACTCCTTGAGCGTGTCCCGATTCCGGTGAAGGAGAGCGTAGAGGAGCCAGCAGCGAAGATCAATGTGCTATTGCAGGCGTATATCTCACAACTCAAACTAGAAGGATTTGCACTCGTTGCTGACATGGTGTTCGTGCAGCAGTCTGCCGGACGTATTCTTCGCGCCATGTATGAGATTTGCCTGAAACGTGGCTGGGCTATTCCTACACGTGCTGCTCTCGACCTTTGCAAGATGGTGGAGAAACGTATGTGGGGTTCAATGACCCCGTTGCGTCAGTTCAAAGGTGTCCCTGCGGAGGTCATACGCAAAGCTGAAGGAAAGCAGTTCCCTTGGTATCGTTACTTCGATTTGACGCCGCCCGAGATTGGTGAGCTGATTGGCATTCCAAACGCCGGCAAACTAGTCCACCGCCTTGTCCATAATTTCCCGAAGTTGCATCTACAGGCACAAGTACAGCCTATCACGCGGTCGCTCTTGCGTATAGATCTGTCGATTACGCCTGACTTCCGCTGGGACGAAAAAGTACATGGCGGTGCTGAACAATTCGTAATCATGGTTGAAGATGTCGATGGGGAAATCATCCTCTTCCACGATACGTTCGTCCTTCGGCAGCGCTATGCAGAGGATGAGCATAACGTCACATTGACGGTGCCGATGTTTGAACCAGTGCCACCGAACTACTACGTCTCTGTGGTCTCAGAACGCTGGTTGCATTCAGAGACGCGCCTTCCGATTTCCTTCAAACACTTGATCTTGCCAGCCAAGTTCCCTCCACCCACATCGCTCTTGGATTTACAACCGCTTCCGCTTTCCGCTCTTCATAACAAAGAGTTCGAGAGTATCTATTCATCGACAATCAAGAACTTCAACAAGATCCAAACTCAAGTGTTCCAGGCCCTATACACAACTGATGACAACGTCTTCATTGGTGCACCGACGGGCAGTGGCAAAACCATTTGCGCTGAGTTCGCGCTCTTGCGATTGTGGTCGAAACGCGACCCTCCACGCGCGGTCTGTATTGAACCGTTCCAAGACATGGTTGACCAGCGAGTTGCGGAATGGCGGGCTAAGTTCGGCAATCTTCAAGATGGGAAGGAAGTAGTCAGCTTAACGGGCGAAACGAGTGCGGACTTGCGCCTTCTCGAAAAGGGTGATGTAATTGTTTGCACTCCGGTCCAATGGGATGTATTGTCCCGTCGGTGGAAGCAGCGAAAGAACGTACAGAATGTCGGTCTGCTCATTGCAGATGAAGTGCAGCTCGTTGGCGGGGAGATTGGACCTGTATACGAAGTCATAATCTCACGAACGAGATACGTATCTGCTCAGACCGAGACTAAGACGAGAATTGTCGCTTGCAGCGTATCTCTTGCGAACGCTCGGGATCTAGGTGATTGGATGGGTGTACCAAGCCATGCCATCTTCAACTTCCCGCCTAGTGCTCGTCCGTTGGATATGGACATCCACTTGCAGAGCTTCTCTATTCCGCACTTCCCTTCGTTGATGATAGCCATGTCGAAACCGGCATATCTTGCAATCTCTGAATATTCGGTTGTCAAACCCGTCATTATCTTCGCGCCGTCTCGCAAGCAGTGTGCCATGACTGCAAGTGACATCTTACTCCACGCCTTGGCTGACCGAGACGAGAATCGATTCCTCAATATCGAGGAAGAGGATCTCCAGCCACACTTGGATCATGTTACTGATCGTTCGCTCGTGGAAAATTTGAGACACGGAGTCGGCATCTACCATGAAGCTCTGAATAAACAAGACAAGAAGATCGTGGAACGATTGTTCCAAGCGGGAGCAATCCAGGTTGTCGTTGCTTCCAGAGTACGTTCATTGTCCACGTTTGTAGTGCTTATTCTAACTTTTGAGATAGGACGTTGCCTGGAGTATTCCATTATCCAGCTATATGACCATCATTATGGGTGTTCAATACTTTGAGGGCAAGGAACATCGCTATGTCGACTATCCAGTCACAGATGTCTTGCAAATGATGGGCAAAGCTTGTCGACCATTGGAGGATGATCGTAGCCGATGTGTTCTGATGTGCCAACAGACGAGAAAAGACTTCTACAAGAAGTTCCTAAGTGAAGGCTTGCCTATAGAGTCTCACTTGCCAACACACATGTTGCACGATTATTTCCTTGCAGAGATCGCTGTCAAGACCATCGAGAACAAACAGGATGCAATGGTATGCTGCGTATGTTCCTTTACTAGCTGCAAATGCTGATTTTTAAAATTATAGGATATATTGACCTGGACCTACTTCTACAGGCGGATGACACAAAATCCGAACTATTACAACCTGAGCGCTGTTAGCCATCAGCATCTCTCAGACCATTTATCCGAGCTTGTGGAGAATACGCTTAATGATCTTGTTCAGTCGAAATGTATTGCTATTGGTATGTTGTGCCACCGAGTCGTCGAATATGCTGCTTACATCATTTATAGAGGATGAAATGGACGTTTCGGCACTGAACCTCGGAATGATCGCTGCCTACTACAATATATCCTGTGCGTGCTAACATGTTTTTGACGTGAGACTTGTACTTAAGATCATTTGCAGACGTCACTGTAGAGGTGTACACTCTTTCGTTGAAGGAGCGAACTAAGCTAAAAGGTCTACTCGAAGTCGTCGCTTCTTCCGCAGAGTTCGAATCCATTCCCATTCGTCGACACGAAGATGTTATTCTCCGACGCATTTATGATCGTGTTCCCGTCAAACTTGACCGACCCGACTTTGAAGCACCACACTTCAAAACCTTCTTGCTCCTCCAGGCTCACTTCTCGCGATTGCAGCTTCCTCCCGACCTTGCGTCAGATCAGGCGCTCGTGCTCGAGAAGGTGTTGAATCTGCTGTCTGCTTGCGTTGACGTTATGTCATCAAATGCTTGGCTGAGTGCCCTTGGGGCTATGGACTTATCGCAGATGTGCGTGCAAGCCATGTGGGAAACAGATTCACCCTTGAAACAGATTCCGCATTTCGAGCCGGATGTACGTATTCACATTCATTTGATTTTTGCTGTAATGCTTATGATTGTTCTAGGTCGTTAAACGGTGCCAAGAAGCAGGCGTGGAGTCCGTATACGATATTATGGACATGGAAGATGACAAACGCAACCAGCTTCTGCAAATGGACAACCGCCAAATGTAAGGGCCTTTTGCTGTCTTCTTGATTCACTTTGAATATTAATTTTCGAATTTTAGGCGCGACGTCGCTGCTTTCGTCAATTCATATCCGACGCTAGAGGTGGAGCCGGAACTCGTGAAAGGTGACTACACGGCCGGAGCATCCATTGTACTCCAAGTTGCTCTCTCCAGAGATGCAGACGAGGATGACGAGGACGATCAGCGCGTCGTTGCGCCGTTTTATCCAGGTCGTAAGATGGCGAACTGGTGGCTCGTTGTTGGTGAACCCAGCACAAAACAACTGTTGTCAATCAAGCGAGTCACAGTCAAGAAGAGTCTCGGTGTCAAGCTCGAGTTCACACTTCCTAAGGGCAAGCACTCGCTCAAACTCTACGTTATTTGTGACTCCTACATGGGTGCGGACCATGATATCAACCTGGACCCGATTGACGTTGCAGAAGGTGAAGACAGCGACGAAGACATGGATAGCGATGAGGAGATGTCGGAGTAGATTAAGCTTTGTAGGGCGGGAGTAACTACTCCTTTGTCCCATTTGCTTGTGTATTATTTTTTATTCATTGAGACGTACTACTTGTTTTGCAATGTGTAATATGAAACTAATCGCAATTTCGGTGCGATACGGCAGACGATTTTTGCTTGGAGCCAAAATAATAATAAGCAAAGTTGTGTGGATAATGTGTATTATTTATTTCGGGAACGCGGCACCAACTTGTTGCTTTTATGCGCTCAGCGCGCCAACGTCATCGGGCCAGCACCCCAGCTGCGCACACGTTTCTCTATCTTTTAATTGTATTTTATCCCGTCCTTCAGGGCATCGCTGAGGGTTGTACTTCTTCTTGAGCATGCCTGCTTTCCGGGGCACAGGTATGTCACTCGTTTATTGATGGCGGTTGGCTAGAAAGCTGACATTCTTGCAGGCGAAGGTACAAATAATGAATATTACCAGGGCACAAGCACACTTCAAGCTCGCGCAGAGAACTCTTCTGAAGCCGCAGCACTTCCAAATGGGTGCGTCGTACTACTATTCATATGTATCGAATTCCGTACTGAAACGTATGCTTGTCTCAGTCAGAAGGCCCTTACGCCTATCATTGCAGGTGCAATTTCCGGTACTTGCATCGGCGTTGCATGGCTCGTTGCACTCATCGTGATACTCGTGAAACGTTTCCGACGAAAACGACGTTACAAGAGAGTGGGACAAGGTGGCAAATTGTCGGAAGAGGAGGAACAACGCGCAGCTGAGTTCATCGTACCGCCAGACCCAGCTGTGCTACAGGGAAGCCACCTACCTGGCGAGCGGATCGTTGTACCGGAGAAACAGAAGTGGTGGAAGAGGCGGCGACGATCGAAGTCTTTGAGTCGGGAGAAGGGCAAGGCAAGGGACGAAGGTGTACCACCCAGAAGACGACATACGTCGGCACCCGAATCTCCTTCTCCACGAGAACAAGACGAACAACTAGTCACTCCAACTATTCTCGTGCAAGATGAAATGTGCGCATCTCCACAAAGTGTATCAACACCGACGCATCCTGCTTTCCATCGTTTGTCGACAATCGTATCCGTAGCGATGTCCCAACGATCTTCTAACAAATCTCCTCCTCCAAACGGAGATGCTTCGAGACGAGACGACGTCAACGACGTTGACTTTGTCTCTAATCCACCTGCCACTACTAACGCCAGTCGGGAGCATACATACCCACCCTCACGTCGCTCGTAACGATTTATGGTATGTTTGGCGTTCTTTCCATTGTTAGCCCGTCACTGCAGCTCATGCCTTCTACATAGAACGTTCTGCTATAATCACATCTAACTTTATATTCGGGTGCTATCTCATAATATATAACCGTTTTACTTCGAGGATAGGATTGATTGTAATCCATACTATACAAGACTTTGCATGAACTTTGCACTTCACCAGAAAGCGTTTCCCTCCAACGTTAATTCGTCTGGAGGTCCTTCAATCACAATATGCACCAACACTCGCGGGCTGCAAAAGCTTGAGAACGCATAAAGAAGGGTCCTTCACCGGATTACTCACCTCAACATCTCGAGCGTAGCGTAATAGCACACCTCGCTTCACTTTCAGCGGGTGTTCAGCTGCTTCCCATTCCTTCTGGCGCTGAATCTTCGTCTCTTCATCGACTGTCCAGTCGATCGTCCGTGCCTTCGCATCGACAACGATTTTGTCGCCGTCATGGACCAGGGCAATGGGTCCGCCGACTTGTGCTTCAGGTACAACATGGCCTAATTTCGCACATTACGTTTTTAGCCTCATGTTTGAGACATGCGGAGAGGTGTTGTTGAATTCTAAAGACTTTAGTTACCTATGATGAAACCGTGGGACGCCCCGCTGAACCTTCCATCCGTGATCAAACAAACAGACGAACCGAGTCCCGCTCCCATTATCGCACCAGTCGGCCCTGTAGAAATAATCACGCTGAGCTCATAGAAATACACGAGACCGCAGAGGGCTCACCAAGCATCTAAGAAGACGGTTAAAGTGATCACAAGGATTACAAGGAAATAATTTATCAAACTTACCTCTGGCATCCCTGGCGCACCTTTCGGCCCTTGGTATCGGAATATGACGACCGTCTTTGGGACGATCTCACCGGCGGCAAGGGAAGGATAGAAGTCATCGATGCTGTTGATGATCAAGGGATATGATGAGCAAGTTTTGTTTGTACAACAAGAAGTATTGATAAACTCACTTGTCGAAGCACTTCGCCGTACCCTACGAAGTCAGGTCAGCGGCAATTTCGGTCACTAAACTTCAAAGAGTGATGCTCACTTCAAAATGATAGCCTTCTTTACCCGTCAATTTCGCTACAGCAGTCCCAGGGCAAAGGCTTCCTCTCATAATTGTAATATGGCCAGTTGATTTTATCGGATTCTCCAACGGCCTGACAACATTCTGAGTTTCGAAGTTCAGCTCTGGGATATCGGCCAAGTTCTCAGCCAAGGTTTTTCCCGTGACCGTCATTTGGCTGCCGTCGAGCAGGTTGGTGTGAGTGAGGAGATATTTCATCACAGCGGGGATGCCCCCTGCTCTATGCAGATCTTCCATATAATACTTCCCGGACGGCCTAGTGGTCATTATTATTCACAGAGTGACATGTTGAGTTTGATAGTTCCTTACTTGAGGTCAGCCAAGAATGGGGTACGATCTGCTATCTCCTGGAAGTCATTAATGGTTAGGTGGATATCCGCCGCCCTTGCCATTGCAAGAAGATGGAGGACCTAAAGGACCCTTATTTCAATTTGAAACGAGGAAGAGGAAGAGGAAAACCGATATACGGAATTGGTGGATCCTCCTATCACGTTCGTCACCACAACGGCATTCAAGAACGAATTTCTCGTCAGAATATCCCTAAAGTATATTTGCAACGTTGTCAGGACCAAGTCACTAACGGATGATGCGAAAGTTCGGAACCTTGGCTTAATGTCCTTTTCCAGTAGAGTCTTCAAATACTTTGCTGCTCTTCTGCATTCTTGCATCTTCTCTGTAAGTGACATTAGCCTTATTAGCAAGTGTCGATTCAGCTATACTGTGGCCTGTGTAAAAACGAGCCTGGATATTTCGCTGGAATGCCGGAAGAATACGGTAAAGTCATTCCGAGGACTTCGAGAGCCGTGCTCATCGTGTTTGCCCTATCACGCGCTTCAGCATCGAATCTCTGTTTCAGAGTGAAGCTTAATAGCTCACGTATACATGCCTCCGCAGGCACCTGCTCCAGGACATGAATGTCTCACAACATCGAACCTCTCTTCGTCCGTGATCTTTCCGACAGTATATGCACCTGTATTGTAGCCACAATAAGCAAGACCGACACACTCAGTATCTACAACAGGCAAACGAACCGAATGACTCGAAAGCGTCAGATATATTGGCTGTATCACCCTTCTTATACCCCAGTGCAGGACAGTCTAAATGCCTTACGCCAGCCTGGATAGTTCCTCCGTAAATAATGACGGTAGGGCGATTATGGCGCGCTGCAGCCATGAGGCACCCGGGCATATTCTTGTCGCATCCTGAGACCCTGTTAGCAATTGTTAGATATCATTATGGGATCATACCTGGTATTGCAATGTTCCCGTCAAAGTGTTGTGCCTGGGGTAGATGATTGTTTTGTTTCAATCTCCATTAAAACCACACTTGACCTACCATGACAACCTTGACAGACAATAAAAATCAATCGTAAATTACTTGAGCGACTGACTATGACCTACGGATTCGATCGAGTCCGCGATCAAATCTCTGCTTGGAAGTCTTCAAACACAAGATTTAGCATTTATTGTCTACATTTGGGTTTATGATCGACTTACGAATAGTGCATTCCTAGAACAGACAGTATTCAGAGACATAAACGACCACATATGACTTCAAACTCTTTTACCATCGTTTCCTTGAGTAATGCCATCACTGTTTTAATTTCATGAAGTATTCTGTGATTTTCTTATCAATGGGAAGGTGCACCTAATTCCGATAGTATTGAAAATCAATCCCACAAGGCCTTCATCTTCACAACCCTTCTTTACTTCTCGTGCGAGATCAAGCTACAACCTTTTAGTCAGAAGCATGTAGACGATACAAGAAGAACGGCAGTACTAAATGCGTGTTGCAGGGGTTGCCTTTGATAGGAAAAAGTTAACTATATGCGACGAGAACCAGAACTCATCATTTTATGGAGCACAGACCTTCCCACCACATAGAAGAAATTCCAATCTATTGTAAGAAATAAATCAACCCTTTGCTTCGCACAGAATAATTTCCATTCTTACTTGCGCCTTGTTCATATCTTCATCCGATAGGCCAGCAGCGTAGACTGTTCACGGTTCACTTCTTGGGATTGTCTCATTGTGAGAATAATCAAAGCTCACGCATAGCTTGAGCGCCACCGAATGTCTAGCGGATCACGGATTTAATTGAACTGTGCCGATAGAGCGGAGAATAACTCGACGTCACCTTGTTTTGAGTCCTTGAAAGAACGCCTCAGCCTTGGCCAAAGATGAATACATGGCCAGACTTACAGATAACTCGAGATTTTATTTAGCCGTACGCCATTTGAGTCTGACTTGGGGATACTGTGACTATGAATAGATTTCAGTCAGCTTGGAATATTCCAGTATCGTGAATAGCAGCATTGTTTACATCTGAACACCTGCAGACATGTTGAAGTTCTCTCCAAATCGTCTTAGGGAAAGGATTGACTTGGCAGACAGGAGAGACGCAGTGCTTTTAGCTGCAATCCCGATAGGCTTCGGCCCGACGGCATTATCGAAGTAAGGTCATGGGTTATGGACACTGAAAAACGTCGATTATGATTGGCGACGCATTATTTCCATAGCCCGAAACACATATTCAGCAAAACCAAAATTTTCAGCCGTCCCGTTGTATTTGCCCTGCAATCGTCGAGATGGTAGGTAATCAGCAAGAGGCATTTTATGTAAAGATGGGTCAATGACGTTCAGAGCCAAACTGGTGCGCAGATCTAAGTCTCTCGGCAAGGGGCGGTTCTTCTATCTGAACCTGGATTCTACTCTCATGTATGGAATCATTAATTTCCCCTCAATAACTGGCTATACGTCAAGCGCTTGTACTCTTATAACTCTATTAAACAGCGCTAAATGGAGTCTCCGGTGGCCGCACTTATCACCCCTAAGCACACGTCTAAACGTGACCTGGGAGTTCACAGCCCACACTTGTAGCTACTCTCTTCCCTTTCTCAAGTACATACTGTTCTACCAGGTGTACCAATAGTGCTGTACCCACGTATCTGACGAGAAAATGTCACCGAAATTCAAGGTTGCAATCTGGTTCGTCTATCTAAGCTTTCTATCTTGAGTTAATCTGGATCTCTGACCGCCTTGATTAGCGGAGGAGGAATCAGTGGTCTTTGCCTTGCCGTAGCTCTGTCAAAATTTGCAGATATTGAATTTCACGTCTACGAAGCGGCAGAGCGTTTCAAAGAGATTGGAGCCGGAGTCATGATATGGACGAGAACGTGGACTATTCTTGAGCTTATGGGCCTTGCTGAGGAATTCTCAAGAATCGCGCACGCACCTCCAGACGGCTCTCTTGGTAAACGCGCACTTATTTGCAAGCTAGCGCTGATGCTCATGTCCGTATATAGGCGTCGGATTTGACTTCAGGAAGTCCGACCAATCAGCGGAAGGGTTCCGCTTCCATCTTGTTGAAGTTCCCCGTAAGTACCCACTAAACAGCACTTATCGCCCTTATTGATGCGTGCGGGATGAGATGGCTGTATTCGCTTCCATAGGGCGGACTTCCTCGATGTATTCGTAAACAGTCTTCCAAAGGGTGTCACCTCCTTTCGGAAACGACTCTTATCTTACACCCCTACTGACAATGGGATTACCCTCTTATTCCATGACGGTGACAAGGCTATATGCGATCTTCTGGTTGGATGTGACGGGATAAAATCCGTTGTTCGGAGCCAGCTATTTGAGTCATTATCTGGTAACGATGAACGGAACTTACGTGGTTTTATTGATCCTGTTTTTACTGGCATTACGGCATACCGTGGCCTAATTTCTGCTGATCGACTACCAAAGAATAAAGACGGAAGCCCTCACAATGCAGTAGAAAGGCCCATGATGGTATGCAATAAATCACTGATACGCGACCAGTCGGTTGACTATAATTCACAGTATTGCGGGAAAAGCAAGGCTAGTGCTCCTGTAACTATCGAGTCGTCCAGGACTCAACGTCATCTAGCATGTCGTCAGCTATTCCATTGCACAAGGGAAAATCGTCAATGTCATCACGTTCGCATCCGACAGGCAGAAGGAGAATTCGGAATACAAAGGCGCTTGGGTATCAGAATGCTCAAGGCAAGAGCTTCTAGATTGCTATTCAAACTGGGAACCTGAAGTTCAGACCCTGCTACAGGTATGTTGTAATTCTAGAATGCTGGCATTGCTTGACATGTCCAGAATTTAGTTTATAGAGAAACCTACCAAATGGGCGTTACACCACCTCAAGCCGCTTCCTACCTACGTATCGGCCAACATTGCGCTTGTTGGAGATTCTGTACGGTGAATACCTTTTCCGTCTCGGTAAATGACTTATGACGCCGTTTAGGCGCACGCTATGCTTCCCCATCAAGGCGCTGGCGCCGGGCAAGCTATCGAGGTGAGATAATTCCGCAACTGACAGCGGATCGCTACCATATCGTTTATTAGGATGCATATGTACTAGCTCAGATTCTAGGAAGTTCTATGTGTACTCGGAAGACCTTGGCTTACGCACTCAAAGCATACGAGTATGTCCGTCTCCCGATGGCAAACGACGTTCTGCAAGGTTCAAGAGACTCAGGCTTGATGTATGAATTTGACTATCCAGGCCTTGGAGAACACTATGCTGCCCTGGGGCCAGTTATTCAGAGCCAATGGGACTGGGTGTGGGCGAGTCATCCTGAGGAAGAAGTGGGAAAAGGGATAGCACACTTTAGAGCAAGTCTTCAACAGTGATAAAAAGTAATTTGCTCTTGCACTTTGTACTTCTTGCCTTCTTTGAATTGTGTATGGACTCGGGACGGAATAAGCCATTAATATAACTTTTTTTCGGATACGATGGCGTAGTAAAAAGTTGTGAATAATACCATTCTGTCACTTACCAAGTCCCTGGTAGTATATCGGCTGAGTACACGCGCCTGTCACTGTGATGAACGCGCGAGAGCGGGGTTCGACTCCCCGCCAGGGAGATTTATTTTATTGTTGTATTTTCTTGGTTTATTTATTGAATAATTTCTTTGCTTAATATTTTTTCAAAAGCAAAACATCATATATCTTTATTTTGCATAATTTTAACTGAGTCTAAGTTATCTAACAGTTGGTGGCAGGCACATGGTTGTATTTGACTCTGTTTGGCAGAAGTTGATTTTGTGGTGAGGTCAGCTGATCAATACAAGGATGGCAACAGTCTCAACAGCAGCCAACAACTGACCAGTCTCCTGTTGGCAGGTGCAGCTGAACCCTCACTGAGTAGAGATGTCAGACAAAGGAGAAATCGATGAACTGGAATCCGACTACGGAGATGCTGAAGAATACGACTCGAAGGACCCAAACGTGTTCCAAATAAGGTATGCAGAGAAGCGCTCGTTCAGTATGTTTCGATCTTCTCAATGGTTCGCTATGTCTCTTCTTCGAATTCAGAGATCCCTTACCTCCGCCCTCGGCATCTGTATATACAACGCAAGAACTTCATCAGCTCATACACGAAGGTCACGTTGATCTAAGTCCTCCATACCAAAGAGGTGTGTTGGGTCTTTGACTAAGTGGTTCTATGTCATCATGGTTGATTTATCCTTGCTTGAATACAGCCGTCGTCTGGAGCAGGGAGAAGCAAATCACGTTAATAGAGTCGATATTTAGGAATTTTTACATTCCTCCTGTGCTATTTTTCGTTCGGCCCGAGTCTGATGACCCTGATCTCCCCTTGAGAGTGTGTATGGACGGAAAACAGAGACTGTCGTCTATTCAGGCATTTTTCGATGGCCAGGTATGTAGTTATCTAGTTATCTACATGGTAGTGCGTTCAGTACTGAATTGGTTGTCTTTAGATTCCCTGTGAGCTCACTCTTACTTAGTTTCGCTGTTGGGTCCACTGACAGACACAACCACCAAAGACAGAGACCCGGTCACGAAAAAGATGTTCTACTACACCCTACCTAGTACTCAAACCGGAAAGAAACTTCTAATACCTCAGAAGTTTAAACAAGACTTCTCTTCAAGGCAGATTACTTGCGGTACGGCTGTCTGTTTGCATTGTTCCATTTATTGCTCATTATCAGCTACAGTGGAGTTCAGAGGCATTGAACCTGCAATTGAACGCGACATTTTCCAAAGAGTGCAACTCGGAGTTGCCCTAACCGCAGCCGGTAAGTCGGACCGTATTACTACACATCTTATCCGTTGACAAGATATTTGTTTTTTTAGAGAAAATTGCGGCTATATCGTCGCCGTATGCTGACTGGATAACTGAGCTCGACAACAAACACATTCGTGGAGTTGACGATGGCTTGAATGTGGTCATCAGATGGGACGCAAGTCGAGGAAAGCACTTCCTATGTATTGCGCAACTTGCGTATTGTTGCGAGAACCTACCCAGGCGAACGGATCCGACAACTCAGAAGATTACGGCATGGCTACACCGGGTCGACGCACCAGGAGAGCAATTCAAACAGGAAATGGACCAGGTGCTCAGTAAATACTGGCTCATCGCGAACTCCGACGAGCTTAATCAAGCGTTCACTGAGGTCAAGCAAATTGTCGCACCGGTCGAGTTTGTATTTATTGGTATGGTGTCTAAATTGGTGGTCATATTCACAGAATTAACAAAGTCCTTTTAAATTCTTTTACAGGCGTCCTTATTGGTGTCCTACAAAACTGCAGTGACTCGATCATTGCAGAAGAAGTTCTTGGTATTCGGCAAACTGTTCGTGCGGTGCACAAAGACGTCCGGGCAAATAAAAGCGTTGCGACGACGTTATGGGATTACATCGAGCAGGCAGCAAAGCGACGTGGCATCAACATGAAGGACTTGAACTCGACTGCTGTCACCAATGGCACAAGCAACGGGAAGAAGCGAAGGCGAGATGCCGGAGATGATGAATACAGGTCCACTCCGATCAAAAGCTTGGGTGCCAACCCGAAAACACGATCAAGGGCTGGGAAGTGATGAAGGACTGGCTGGATTCAAAAGCTTTCATCGTCATAGTCTTATAGAATACCTGTCTGGAGGACTAACTATGTACATAATGCCGGACGTTTTCTTCTACATTACCCGTGTAATTATGCTATCGTTCCGCCCCGGCTCGTATACCACGTCATGCCGTCTTTGTCTGTAATACTCCTCGCAAATTTCATGAGTAATTTGTCCCTCTCCTTGCTGTCCACTGCAATGTCGTCTAAGAATGGCGTAATATCTGCTGCCTTCCATCTCGTCTGGACAAGGAAGAGTTCCGAAAATCGATCCGCCGGATTTATGGGGAGTTCCGATGCAGGAAAATATGACAACATTGGGTTTGTCGTTGCTGACTGGTGAGAAGTTATAAAATTGCCCTGCAACCGACGTTCAGTAATTTAAATCGTCAAGCAATGGGAATGAGAACGGTAATTTTTACCTGCAGTAGTGTTAAGTCAACGCATTTTTCGAATGAGTCGCCTGCTAAGTTCCTCCATTTGCTCAAGAATTCATTTCGGTCGACGAGAGTACTCTAAAGTAGTAAATGAGGATAAGTTTAATATAAATCACTGATATACTTACTCGATAATTGCTCAGGACGCCGATTCCAAGCTGCCTCACCACCGCCCCAACGTCCATAGTCCATGTCTCCGACTGTAGAGTCGACGAACGGACGGTCCCGAACCACGACATGACTTGCTTGGGGATCTCCGGAGGTATTTCATGATCTGATTGCAAAGTCTCTACAATGTCCATCACGGACACCGCATCAGGTGGCAGAGACAGTGAGACCATGGTATTGAGCATAAGCTCAAGAACGTTATTCAGATAGCTGGGCGTCATCGGACGGAGTTCGCCTTTGAGGACCAGAATATGCATATCTCGTAAACCAGCTTCAAGCTCAGTGTCGCTAGCTTGGAGTTCAGATTTCACATCTGTGAGCAGGCGCCGTTCACGAACCTGTCTAACTTTCTTTAGAGAAGGACGAGGGCTGGACAGGTGAAGGTACTCACTCGATCATCCGCGTCCTCGTCATACTCACAACCCCTTAACATACCGCGCAGCCTATGCATCTTCGCAACTGTAGGCGATAGTTCAAGGATTTGTTCTATATTTGCCCGTATGATGGCGTCCCCGCTCTCGTCATTGCTTGGTGGAGTCAAGACACAGAATGAATTGGATACGGAGATGGCGCGTATGTTATATGTCTTATCAGCGGTACATAGTACCGCATCGTCGTCATCTCTCCCACACATTGTTATTCTAATATTATTATACATCAGACTCATGTCCGGAACGGCGACAGCATGCTAACAACTCAACTGAGTTTGTGTACCTTCCTGGATAACTTCCAGAAGCTCTTTGGGCAGTTCCATTAATCTATATCGACCTGCACCCGGCTCGCTTTGTGGTGCAAAGTGAAGAGTGTATTCAGCCATGGTGAAGTGAACGGAGCAAGGACGTGATGGACGCGATATCGGATGGTCGAGACGCAAAAGACGCGTTCATTCTAACGCGTCTGTGGCGTGAGAAGGTATTATTAAGCGTGAAACATGAGTATATCTGCAGGATCACTTCACAAAGTCATTTCGTCTCATGAACGACTGCTTCTGCCACGTTGCGACCTGCATGTCTAAGGCCAGTCTGTCTTCGGATGCTTTCAACTTCTGTTTGAAAATCAATGATGCAAATCTTCTCATAATTTTCTGGCTACATGAACAATTCTGGGACGGACTGAGTGAGACTGGACTTGTCGACAAGTCAATCAGTTCAATTGTAAATGAGTCTCAGGAATTCTCAAATCTAACATCAAGAAATAAGACCAATGAAGTGACCCATCTTGTGCGCATCACCCTGCTTGCTGCCTGCCGACTCTTGCTGTCCAGTATACGCGTGTGCTAGTCACTTCAAGCAGGCTAGGGCGCCTTAAAGGCGAACGGGCGTACCTCTCCTCCTTCAGCTGGTCCGACTGAAAGCTCCTTTGCTACTCTCTGATTAATCTCTGTTATCGGTCGTCTGTGACACCGTGGTTTATTGTCAGATAAAATGATGGTACGTATATAAATTTCAAGTTGATAATAAAACGTCCAATCCTCATTTCATATGTGCAGGCTCCCCAACAACATGCGCAACCGCAGAACAGTGTTAGCCAGCCGAAACGACAAGCTCGCTTTGCTGGTCGTCTAAGCCCCCAGCAATCTCTTAAGCGGGCCATGCCAGTGATCTCTGAAGCACTTCGGACGAACCTCCGTAGTCGACCTCGTGAAGGCGCACCGAACGGATCACAGCAAAATGTGTTCCGACCGAAGAGCGGAGCAGATGCTTATCTTTGCCTCGATCAGAGATTGGGGACAGATTCGTGTATCAGGGCGTTTGAGCCGGACTCACGTTCGCAGAAACCTTTAGTTGATTTACCTCGCTCCGCGACTCCTGCTAAAAAGACAGTGCTACCGATTGGCAGCTCTATGGATAGTCGACAAGTACAGTCGGATGCAGAGACGGCGCCAGGACGGAAGACTGCAGTTCAATTTGCAGGATCGAGGATTCAACGACCGTGCATGGCTACACCTGTGAAGTCTAACGATAAATGTGAAACTGCTACACGAGTACGCCTTCCTGGTCTTGTCCTAAACCGTCAAGTCAATACTCAGCGACGAAGACGCCTATCCAAAGCACTTCCTGCCCTCCCACCGCCAAGTCCATCGCCCTGTCCGACATCTTTCAAAGAGCCTCGTCAACATACTCCAGATACGTTCCAGAACAACAGGAGCAGAGTCCTGCAAGGCCGTGGCTCTACCGGTACTAAACCACTAGCCGCTCCTCCGATGGAGACTCACTCCGGAAACTCCGAGAGCTCTTCCGGTTCTTCGTATGATAGTGCAGAACATACATGGAACGCGATAAACTCAATGATGGCTGCCATCGGCGAGGACGAAGTCAAACGCGCACGAGAATCGCTCATTCCTCCGAACACCCGCGCGCCAAGCGCGTATGTAACGTTCCCTCGTATGAAAGCCTCGCGAATGGACGGAGAGGTATCTTCAGACGGGTACAGTTCGACAGTATCCGGTCGGACTATAAGCGGCTCCTCCTACACAGACTCCTCTTCAAGTCACTACCCCTCCCAGACCTTCCCTAGACGACGCAGTCCAATACAATCAATAAAGCGCCGAGCCTCAGAGACGTCTATCTTCTCAATCGTCATCCAGCCCACTCGCGAACGTTCTCGTGAAACGCAGGAAGCACTCATTGGGGAAGACGATATACCGTCGCGCATCAAGGGCATACTCCAATGTACGCACTTGAAGCCTGATTTGAGCATGTCTAGTCGAACGAGCTCCGCATCGTCGGATGAAGCTGGTCTTCACCCTGATCTTGCGTTGACGATTGATGCGTTGCGCAGTGTCTCGGATGTTGAACTGGATGACATTAGATTCGATTCATAAGATTTGTGGACAGCCAGTCTGTTCTACTGCTTTGACCGCTTCCCAGAACATACCATTTCTTGACGCTGGCGCATTCTCATTATTATGTTCTCCGTGTAGTCATCACAATCATGTATTAGTAGCACTGCTTGCTGGCTTCTGACTGCATATGTATACAACTGGTTCACATCTCTCGCCATACAGACACAGAAGGAGCGACAATAAATTGATTAAAGATAGTGAGCAATAAGACAAACAGCAGCTGGACGCAAAACAAAAATATATCGGTAGGTAAGACGTAGGCCCTAATTTAAATTATCTAGAGTTGGGATGTAGATCTAGGTCTAAACCGAGCCGGAACTCTAAATCTATCTGACGGGATCGGGATGGCGTGTGCAAGAAAATAATTCTGGATCTATTGGGACTTTTGCTCATCCGTGTTCTTCAACAGCCATGGCTCCTGAGCAACCCATTGACTCTCGGGAACACCGAGTTCGAGAAGCTTGGCAAATGCCTTCGAGAAACTATAAATCCTGGTAAGCGGTATAGTTATGCAGAGAATGTAAAAGGCGTACTCTTCGAAGAAAATATCCTGGTTATCTGCATATGCCTTTGCGAATTTCTTGAAGTTCTTGTCTTGAACAAGAACGTAGTCGGTCGGCAGCATCATAAGAGAACCAGTCTTCTTGTCCTGTAGCTGCTTGGGACCACTCCATTTTCTCCAAATCCACCTGGAAATTACACAGATTAACAAGCTGATATGATGTACAGGCCAAGATACGCACTTCTCATTAAAAAGGAGAGTGAAGAAATCGTTGGTGAATGTGATTGGTGAGAACGTCCAGGGACCCTCAAATCCAGAGCGATCGGTATGGCAACGTCCCAGAGCATGTGCACCTAACAAAGCAACAATTTCCTGGTCGTTGAATCTGGAGCTAAAGTTATAGAAATGAATATTGTTAAATATGTTTAGAACATACCCCATTCGGTAGAATATGTTTCGAACGTGGTCTGAGCCCTGGCTGGCATCCGGAAGTCGGCCATCTGGAGTCGCGTCCTTAGAGAAGCCGTCAATGCGACCGGCTCTCCACGGGATCTTCGGACCTCCCATTTCCTACAATGAAACAAGATCCATCATTGATACCAAAAATAACCTGATTAGGAATTGCTTACCTGAACTGCGCACACGCCGGCAAGAGTCCAGAGATCACCGTAGCTTATCCATGGGAACTTTGCCTTCACTTTCTCAAGCAAGTCCCGAGCAACATTCAAGCCGTTGTTGGCACCGTGAAGAGATTCCGGCTCGAAGCGCATCGCAGCATAGTTACTTAAAAATTTGTTAATGGGAAATGAAAGCTTCCATTTGATATACAATTTACCTTCCGCCGGTCTTCGTCTCCTTATCGTACGTACCGGAGCTGTGCCACGCCAAACGAACGAGGACGGGACCGTAAGAACCATCTTCGTGCGAACGAATAGATAAGAATCTTTCGGGCTCTTTAGGAAGCATAAAGACATACCATCATATTCGCCATTTTCCTCCAAAATGTTGACAATCTCGTTGTAAACCTATGGAGTATTAATAGAGAGGACACGGAAAATTTTCACTGCAAGGTGTCTAACCTTCTGGTAATCTTCCTTCGTCGGGACGAAGTTGGCCTTGACCTTCACAGCCTGGCCAGCAGACTTGGCCGCAGTGCCCGCCTCTCTGCCCACATCCGATGTGGCGTAGACGTAGTATCCAACGGATACGAGTGCAGCAGCACCAACTGAGCCATAGAGCCAGGCATTGCTACCCGACTTGGGCTCGGGGTTCGGGGCGGACTCAGTTGCGTATTTGCGTAAGGAGGGACGAACGCGCATGCTAGTGCGCATAGCAGCGCGAGGCGCTGCGGCAAATGCGGTCCGACGGGCGGGGGTGCGGAGGGCAGCGAGCATGGACATGGTGGCAAGAGGATCCGGATAGATAGGAAAATGTATGGAGGTCTAGAAAATACTGTTGATATTTATATTTTCTCCTGTTCAGTGTTTATGAGTAAGGTTAGTTCGTGACGACACGTGACTCCCCCGCACTCATTGTCTGACCAATCAGCACGCCTGCATTTCCCGACTCTTCACGTCGAACATTCAACGACTGACGACTCTTGCTCTGCGCTACCGACGGCGGGTGGTCGACGCGTCGTTGAGAAGACCCGTTTAGACTTTGTGCACAGCTTTGAAGTATATTTGAATCAATTCAACGAAGTCGAATCTTAGCCTCGATTCGTCGACACCTCGTGATCTCTTTTGGTCCCGGTTCGTTGTGCCTCCTCCCCACGCCTGCTTCTTTCATTTTACTCCGCTACGCGATCAATAGCGTGCATTGGCTCACGAGCAACTGGGTTGCTCATCATGACTGTGGCATCCATGCCAGTCAGTTGCAATGTATCAGATGGTGATATTTCAACTGCGGAATATCAATGTTCTCTCCCTCACTGTGTCATGGGCAACATCAACTGCATCTCTCCCTCAAAGTCGTATCACACTCAAGTCTCACGATCTGATAACATCTTGTTTTGCTATATCAAAGGCCAAAGTGGTGCTGTAAGCGCTCTTCAGTGCCTGCGGAGGCGTAAATTGATAGGTCGTGAATAATCGTCTGTATCTAACATTGCCGCTCGTTACGCACTTCCCATTGCGCGCCTTGGCTCGTATTCGGTACAAGAACTCCGCTGGCAACGAACTCCGGATCTTCAATACGCTGGCCTTCCATGGGTGTGATCGATGGTGCTGTGTATGCACAAAAAGGTTTCATGGGTCATCGGTCATCTGTCTTACGAGATGTGAGATATGAGATTCACAAACTTTGTCTTGGTGGTGGCTGAAATTGACTGATGATTTTCTTCTTCTCACGGCTGTCAGAGTGCCACGGAACCTTTAACGGATGCAAATGACACTGCAATATTAAAAATAACCATGCAAGTAATCGAAAACGCTACGCGCCACGCATCATTCCCAACGGGCTTCTCTCTGTAAATACAGCGCGGACACGTTCTGCCGTGCTCCGCCCGAAGATTCGGATTCGGAAGGCGATTTTTTTTGTGCTGTCCTTCGTCTCTGGGCTGTCCATTAATTAATCTGCCTCGCCTGCAGCCACCGTGCTTCCATGTCGATGGGTAATCGCCGCCCGTGTAGACGTGCGATGCAGGTGGTGATACCTTTCAAAGGTGCATGCACCTTATGCAGTGTTTGTAGTTTGAAAGATAACGCCTGGAAGCCGAATTTAATTTCGCCTGCCTTTGGAACCACCCATGTTAGAATAGATTGTCATATCATCGGTCGTGATCGCCATAGTCAGCATAGCTATCTTAGAGACGTGGTCGACATTTTCCCTACACCACAAACGTGTATACCAGAAGGTGCAGTGCCGCGATCAAGCCACTCGCATGACAGGCTTTGAGATACGCTGATCGCATGACCCGGAAATTTCCTTATGCGGAAGTGCTTTTTCATAGCGAGTCTATTCTTTCTCAATACTATGTATTGATGTACACAATTACAAAGCATTATGATGTGAGAGAAAAAGTCAGGGGAGAACCGGTGCACGCTGATACGAGGACACGAAGGTCCTACTGTAACGTGATCCCTCTTTTCAAAGAATCCCTCTTTTCAATTTTTGCATTTGCACACTTTACACAATACCTTACACTACCAAAAAATTCAATGAGGTATATTTGTACTATAAAAATATATTGTGTCTTTTTTTCTGTAAAAAAATTGATGAAAAAATAAAAAAATGGTAAATACTACTTTTTCCAATGGTAGCTTCAATTGTAATTAGCTCTATTAATTTTATTAGTAGATTTTTTGTTACAATTAGGCTTCTTATATTTTCTATACATGCATAAGTGTTCTTATTATAATTTGTGAGTAGTATGCTGATTGTTGTGAATTAAAATTGTAGAAAGATTGGTTGAGAGTGACAAAAGCGTGACAATTGTGCTAAAGTATTATAGCAACATAGTGTGTTCACAAAGCTTACACGCGTCAAATCATTGTGACAACTTGTGACAAAAATTGAAAAGAGGGATCCTCTCCCTTCCTGCCTCAAAAAAAATCGTAAAATTTTTTTTGAAAAGAGGAGCATGTTTATAATATATAGATATACATATTTACAAATTTTACAGTTAAAAAAATGTGTGGTTGTGGCTGTAGAAAAAAATTGAAAAGAGGGATCATGTTACAGTAGTTGTGGGGGTGGGGCTTTCGAGGCCCAGACTATAGCAATCAACATCTCTTTACGTACACAAGTATAATAATGACGCATTCAGAAAGTTTTCAAGAGCTGCCAAACTGGGAACATGATCATTCGCATACATGGCAATTCATCAAAGTTTACAGAATACAACAAGTTGCAAGGAAAAGAGACGGGAATGGGAACGGGGTGGCAAAAACCGCGTGCACACGGTGCACAGGATTCAATAACACAGCATCATCAATGTGTACATAATATCGGGACCGAAACAAGCAATGAGTCAAGAAACAAGGCAAAATATTCCTAGTGCCTACGTGGAGGAAGGAAGATTGAATATGACTCGGTGGGATGACATTTCATGTAGGAGTATTTATAGTCCTGAGCTCCTTCAGCAAATTGTCAGACTTCAACATAACTGTACAAGAGGAGACAGGGGCGATGGAAAATAAAGACCAATTGAATCAATCCTAATTGGGTTATACGTTCCTACGCGGACAAAAGGGGGCGGTCAAAGTGCTCTCTTCATGAGAGGCACTGAGTTGGCCGGATCGAATTCCGGTGCGCGGGTCAAGTCATAATAACGCTTCCGCGATTTCCTGAGCGGCAACCAACGAGCAGAGAGCCCACCGAGCATCCCGACAGTGGGGATAAAACAGGTTCAGTTGAAATGCGAGCTGCACAGTCGCAGCTGCCCTGAGCTTCACGTAGTTGGAAAGGCGCCGTGCTGCGCGTTGTCCGCAGAAGTGCGTTTGCGCCAAGAAGAAACTGCGGGACGAGGAGGAGACGCAGTCGGTGTCGGCGGAGAGGTGGAGTAACGCGGCTTGGGAACGGGGACTGGCACTGCCTGAGATAATGGTACGGCGTTTGTCGCGACATGGTATCCAGTAGTCGAATAGGGAGGCGGAGGCGGTCTGACAACGGGGACTGGAGCGTGTGCAGACTGGTAGTGAACCGGTGTCGGGTTTACCGAAGGAGCTGTATGCAAGGTGAGACGGACGGCTCAGACGATACACGTGTGCAATCCCATTAGTGGAACGTACCAGTCGTTACATGACCTCTAAATTCAGACTGACCGTAAGATGCCCCTCCATTGCCGCGTCCGTCACGACCCATGTGCGGCGGTATGTATGCAGTTGGGTAAGAGATGTGTGCAGGATGCTGACGGTCCTTCTGGGGTTCCGGTGGGAGAGGCACAGGTCCGAGGCGGGGCGCGAGACACAGCTCGGGGTGAGCATTCACAAACGTTTGCGAGACTGGCGGGCGAGGCTGTGCGCAGCGACCAGAGCGAGTGGACGTTGCGACAGGATGACGGACGGGCGCCATTGCTAAGTAGTTATCGCAGATGATTTCGAGGCGAATCCAAGATGTTGTGCGAGTATTAGTAGGAGGTGGCCAGCAGCTGGGGGACTGGTACAGAGAGTAGGCATGAGGGGCGTATTTAAGCAGAATGGGAGAGGAAGGACGCGTCGAGTTAAATGGCCGGGCACGTGCTTCTATGCGCAACTCTGCACGTGATAGCTCTCGCGGTTGCAGACTTGGGCAAAATTTATGAATTTGCGTAGGTTCAATCGACATGGTATATACTATCCTGAGGAGAAAAATTACCTTTCAAGCAACTAAAATTGATAAAAATAAGTATTATGCGGAATTTGACTGCCAATGCCATGTGGATAGTGTAAAGCATGCCATGAAAGGGAGGCTTATATAATCAATGACTCACCGAAGAATCAAAGGGAAGTTGCCATCTACTCCATTTTTTTACGCTTTTACCTACTGTCCAAGCGATCCAGTGCAAATAGTCGTTTCTTTTCAGTAACATTTTCCTCAATCAATTCGCCTTTCTTGGAGCCTTACTCAAGATTTCTGAGTACTTCGACCGAAAACGGCGAATCGATTGGGCGTCTAATCATGGCAGTACAGAGAATGCAGGTGTCGCAAGAGCCTACTTTCTAATTCTGTGCTTCATCGAACTCCGCGTCGCCATGCCGTTCAAATGGCAACCTAGTTCACAGTCAGTACACGAGGCTCACACAAGCATGTTCGACACACCGAATCCGTCAGGCGATTTCTGAAGTGCCAGAGCTGCATACCAGTGCTCAAGATACGCCTTGATGAGAACGTGTTGGTCGTGCGGACGGAAAGCTTTCCTTTGAGAACGCACAACTGAACTGGCTCACTGATCATGTGCCACGTTCCCTAAATACTCCAAGAGCTCCTGTAACATTTGCAAGCACACGAAAACCTCGAGTACGCTTTTATTTAGCTTTAGCGTTATTGTCAAGTCTGTAAACACTAAATCCCGCCATCGTGCAGTGATCACTAGACATCATCATGGATTTTGACCTCAAGGTGCCTCCATGATCCCGTGAGTCAGCGAACTGGACCTGGGCCGACTGATTCCGAGTATGCGGTTATTTTCTTTCGGGACAAATGTTCTTGCGAGTAAGACAGGATATTCAATCCAGTTCTAAAAAAGCCACTTCTCCCCTGCCTGGTATCATGTGGTATGATGAAAATGCCAGATTGTAATGTAATGTGTTCATGAAATTTGGGCTTCACACCGACTTCATCGGAGACAAGTAAAATCACGTCCAGTATCCATAACTAATCTGATTTACAGCAGTCTCTCGATGAGCCTCGCAGCTCGAGGCATTACACTGCACGGGTTGTTCAGAGCTTATTTGCCTAAACCTTCGCGTTGAAATATTAATCGAGCGCTGAGTACGGATACTTGATGCTGTTAACTGCTTCATCGCGGTCGATTGCATAAATTGAAGATAGATTAAAGTAACGGAATCGACTCTTTCATGCTGCTTATGCAGTCGAAATGCCAATGACAAGGATCTTCTCGTTTCAGGTAACACTGATTGTACACGCGTATGGTAACTTACTTTGAATCATCACGATTCTCATGACCAAGTTTCCATAATGAGGAAGCTTGAGCAAGTGCTTCTGAACCCGGCGCAATCAACGACCGACGTCGTACGACGCAAAGACCGACACTGACGCGTTTGACGCTGATGAGCGATTGCGGAATCTGCAGATTCTCAGGAGCTGCGGATGCCTTGGAAAAAGGGACTACTTGCCTTCCTGAAATGAATCGATTGTTTCGCAACTATCAACATCGATTGGCACATGCTGTTAAGAGATAATTTCGGATGCAGCTGCTGCGCTCCATTGTCGTTCATCATTCGAATACGCCGGCTCTTGGAAGCCAGCATACACGTCTGGAGGCTACTGACACGGTAAGGCTGAGGATAGGCCCAAACAGCGCCTGAGCGTCTAGTTGCTCCCTTAAGCGCTTGGCTCCACAACACGTTGCGCCTTTGGGCATAGACATCGTCCCTGCGCGAAGCATTTCCATGAGTGCAGAGTTGACCTCCCGTTTCATAGCTGTGCCTCGGGTTCCTCGCCTCGGAACACATAGGGAGGTGTCGGGACGAATCGACGCTCTCGCGGCAGACATGGCGCTACGTGCTTTAATTGTACAATAGCTTAACCTATTGGGTACACCAGGTTGTTTCAATAGCAAATGCATTATGCTGGCTGATACTAATACGTGTTGTTTATTCATAGGGATTGCAGCGTGTCCATGTATGATTGTCAGGCATACCTCATTGCTAATATCGCGGGATGCGTGTATAACATGACAGTGGAGCTGATCACAGCAGAGATGTGCATAGATCACAAGAGCAGTGTATTGCCCAATGATCCTCCTGCGTAAGCCAGTCATGTTTGCTGTAATGTGCTATACAATCTTTTGATTTCCGTTTTGTAGACAATAACGACTGCAGTGCAGCGATCGATACTCGAGGCTTGCATGCTCCATTGGGACTCAAGGCTCTGTTTAGAAACTTAACGCCTGCAGGGACCCTGATGCATGCACATTGGAGATGATCCCATCCAGTCGTGTCGGCGTAGAATGGTAGCTCTCATAGTCCTCGGGACAAGTTGTCAGCGATCCGGTACTGTGACATGGGGTATCAGGGCCAGAAGCCAAAGAACTAACGAAAAAAGGACTGTCAAAGGTAGGGAATCAATATTCGCTGACTTCGTAAGCGTGCATCTTTGTTCCGCAATCTGGCTCGACGTTCGATGGATAGCTCGATCTTAGCTTCGTCCGAATCTAATAGGCGTGTTGCTAGATGAAGGACATGTGGCGAGATCGTGGGTCCGAAATACATGTGCCGACACGGAAGAAGCTTTGTTATGAGACTCGAAGTCTTGTCTATGAACGGATGGAGCCTGCTTCGACGAGGCCGAGCGTCCTCTGTATTTCAAAAAAAAAAAAGGTATCGAATTGAGCTCGATCACGCGTATCAGGTCTTGTCAAGATTGACTAAGATCACGCCAGATAGTTAATATTTGTGCCTTAGACGCGACCAACGGAAGCAGATTACCCGAGATCACAACACCAAACGGTCTCGGTGGCGGACATAACAACACATCATCTTACGAGGTAAGCAAGACAAAATTGGAACGCTCAATAGCCACCTCACTTTATGCGGGCTACCGCGGATTCTTCCACGTGGGTGTCGTTCCTAAAAGCAGTGGAAAGCCCGTAACGCAAGCGGTTTATTTCGCGAGAGTTCGATCTATACGAACTCGTCAATAAAGACAAACAAACCCGAGTCGTCCCATTCGTTGATTGAACGTCTTCCTCCAAATCGGTATCGCGAATTGCCAACATGTACCCGACAATGTCCATCCGACTTTCCGCGCAAAACCCCTGTTTGATGGTTCTGTCGCTTTCTCTGCCACTCTCTGTGCTGGTCGGGTAAGCCTTGTTTGTTGTGTGATTGCTGATCGGGCTCAGTTCGCTTAGTCTATTCATAGTGGAACAATAGGTCTCACGTCAGCATCTCGGCATCATTGCCTGCTTGTATAGGTTTAGGCATACCTCGGTTTTGACAGCCTCTCTATTCGCACTGTTGTCGCGGGAAAGGGCGGCACGAGTCGGACCAACGGAGGCCTCTCTCGAGTTCGCGTAGTTCGCCCTTTGTCAGCCCCCTCAGTAGGCAGTTACATCAAAAACCGACCTTCGCTTAAGCGACGCTTCCTATTTAGGAAATAATATACAAACTTGTTGCACTGGCCTGTCGAGGCGGTGTGTAGTACTGGTGCAACAGCCAGTGCAGGGCTGAGTAAATCATGTGCATCCCCGGTGTACGCAGAGCCTCATAATGACTCGGTTGCGATGAGGTATGTCTGCACGTATAATTGCGAAGTAGCATCCCTTGCTGAGGTCTGATCTCCCCGTCGTCATTTGTTTCTTAACTTTTCATTCCGCAGCCAGCTTTTCCAATACCGACTGAATGTCTTCACGCTCGCTACTCTAAGCGCATTTTTCATATCTCCGGTCTTCCGCGCGCTTATCCTTGGATCTCTTGCTGTGCTTTTTTCTTTCCTGTTCCCGAGCCTTTTTCGTCATTATAGCACGAGGTCTGGACGGTGTGCATTAGAGTCTTGGTGATGCAATTGCTTGGTCAGGAACGGGGGGCTCCCGTGACGTCTTCTCCCACCCTGTAAATATTTCAAATATACTATTTAACTTCTGAATGTTCACTAATGTCCCGTTCCCCTCATTCGCACCCCCCGCCCCTCGTGTTTAGGCAATTAACTGCAACGCCTCGTGCCTGTTCAGCTGTATCCACAGGAGAAGCCATGTCTGCCCAAGTACCCTATTATCGTGACCCGTACAGCCATGCCAGGAGCAGCTCTGGGGGCAGCCACACTAGTCCCTACTCTAATGCACAGTATCCTTCTCCGCCGGACTCAAGCTCTAGTAGGAGCTTTCCCAACACTGGGGGCGCATATAACCACAATAGCCCTCAGCGCAATTCCCGATCACGCAATGCAAATGCACGAGTATATGTGTCGAATGCAATGGAGGTTGAATCTAGAGAAGATCCGCTGCAGTGTAGGTGTCGGATCTTCTGATTTTCCTCTTTCATAGGGTTGACTGTTTATTCATAGTTTCCATAACACAGTCCCCCAGGAACCCTAGCCTTCACTTCTTACTTGCGAGGGATTCTGCAAGGGAGAATTCTTTTACTCTTGATCTGAACATTGATCCCTGCCACATCGTCCCCCCAAGTGTATATCAGAACTATGGTGCCCTTTGGGTAACGAGGGATCGCCCATTGCACTTCCGAATCGTCTCGCGCGAATTTCCTTGGGTGATCGACATCAGGGCAGGTGAGGCGCTCGAGGGGGGCGAACGGGGAGTAACATGTGGTGACGTCTGGAGTCATCTCTACCACGAACTCGCTAAGTCAATAAGTAACGAGGACTGGGCGCACCTCAGCGACATGGCCGCTACCGACCGGGTTGCGCGGGGACGCCACGAGTATCTAGTCGATCTTGCCAGGCAGCAAATTGGAAGTGGCAATAATGTATCGCTTGTCCGCCTAGACTGGCTCATGAGGAAGACTGTCTTTGTCGGTCTGGAAAGAGACGAAGGGTACAGGCTATCTACTCAGCGCCTCCTTCCCGGTAGCGAGCGATGCACTGAGACGTGGGTCGCTCATTTCGCTGAAAGTGAATGAGGCGAGGTCCTACCTGTGGCACTCCTGCCATACTTGGCTTGTTTCGCCGCCGATACCCCCTGTATATTGCTGCAAAGTGGACTAGTACGTGTGTTATTGTGTTTCTCAGTTACCTAATGCGTGTACACACCTTCTGCATGTATTGCATATGTATAACATCCATCTATGATAGTTATTTCCTTATTTGTAAATGTCAATAGTAATAGGCGCGAAGAAGCATGGTCCACAAAGTGAACATCTCAGCCTGCCGTAATATAGTAAGCATTTATCAATAATGAAATATTAGAGGGCAGTGTCATTATGAGGGTATGTCGGGTTCCGGGGGTACCAATCGGGGACTACCAAAAAGCCTAGCCTGAGGTGAATTGCCCAAGGCAGCGGATGCGCAAAGTAATTTGCTCTTTACGGGTAACATCGTCTTCGAGAATTTGTCTAGACTGCACATATGAGCCGCTCGAACGTCCAGTTTGCTCGAATACACATGCTTGCACCATCTGCATCTTTTCACAAGCGCCAATCTCTGCTGAGAAACCGAGGAAGGACAAAGGAAAGCGTATTTTACGAACTTTCTCCATGACAAGTCGATCCACTGTACTACTTTCCGAGTAAACTTCGCCAAATCTTTCCGACGACCGGAAGTTTCCCGAAATGACCTACCATGCGTATTCCCCTGGCAGGGCGCCACAGTACTACTACCCACAATTCTATCCCATCCCACAGCCAAGACCTGACTCATTGTATGCTCGTCCGCTCACACCGGACGCTACGAGGGAGCAGCGTAAGCTTCGCAAGAAGCAGCAGCAGCGGTGGTCATTCGGGGGCTACGCTCAACAGCCACAAGCATACCTTCTCACACCGCCACCGACACCCGCACCCGCGAAACCGCGGCGTGTGCTCTGGGAGGCGGATTATAGTAGGCTCTTCCATTTCTGATCCAGATGAGAGGGGGTTTCTGATGAACAAATTTGCAGTGAATGCTCCAGCGTCCTCTAGATGGCCCGAATTACATCCAGTTCTCGCGATGGACACCACACGGGTAATCTTCGACGTCCGAGTCCCTCCTGAGCAGGCAATCAATTCAGAAGCATATACAAGGTTCTGGAACGAGAGCGCTCTACGGCGGCCGACAACGCATATGCGGCTAGTCTCACAGGATCATCCATGGACATTTGAACTGGATTTCCGCCCCCTCTTCGCAAAAAAGGGAACTCCTCATTACGTGACCTGTGGCGACGTATGGACGGCGCTCACATCAGGCCTCGCCCGACCTATTACGGACGCGGAGTGGGCACTTTTCACCACGACCAATAGACCAGAGCAAGCACAGAAGAAAAACTCAATGACACAAACAGTCGCAACGCGTAAGGTCGAGCATGGCAAGTTCCTGCGCCGTGTAGATTGGCTGGGAGCGAACATCATCTTCCGCGGTCTCGTAAAGGATGACAAATACGCTGGGGATGTGCTGCTTCCGGGACGAGAACCTTGTGCTGAAACATGGTTGGTTAAGTTCTCTGCAGCTAGAGCATAGGGTATACTCTAAGATGAGCTGGAAAAATAAATAAATAAAAATTCAGAAGTAGACATTTCCTTAAATGGAAAACAGACCTTCCTTCTCCGGTATTGCATAAAGACGCCGGGAAGACAAGAGGCGATGAGGACAAATTTTACATCCATAAATATCAATAGTAATGCGATGCGAGACAAGGGCTCGTGATAAGGCCTGTAGTAGTGCACGGTTTATAGCATGTATAGCTTTATAAGGGAAGGAAGAAACGGCGACTCGACGTATACTACCCCTCCCAGCACCTCTCGTCAAGTCTTTCGTCGCTCTTCGCCTAAACGAAATGACAACGTATACTCCTACCATTGTTCCCCGGGCATACCAACCCGAGACTACCACTGCTTATCCACCCGGGGTTGCAGAGTGTATGGCGCCCCTTATGCAACCAGTCCCTCTTCCAAATGTTCGCAAGGAAACACGCTACGCAACACCTCCGCCTCAATATTCACAGCAGCACAGATCGGAGTCGATCAGTCTTTGCCGGGCTCCCTTAATCCAGCCGCGAGAGTTAGCCGCACGGCACGAGTGCCAGTACTCTTATTGCCCCGCAAGATCACACCGTCTTCATCAGAGGCAGGGATCCAATAGCTTACATGTGATGCGTAAGTACAGCATTGAGCGGCGGTCGAGATCGCAATACTTACCCCACATTCGTTGTCCAATCAGCCTCATCTGCGCTCCCGCCTATAGTTGCCATACCTAGGCAAGAGCGTCGCTCGTCGTACACATCCCATGTTTCCGAAAACAGGCTCCTGAGCCAGATTCCCGTCACCATATCTCAATCCTCGTCGAGTCGTCGAGAAGGGGAACTAGCGTGCCCATGCGGGGTGCGACACTCACCGCTATCCAGATCCCCGTGGCTCGCGAACCGTCGGTCATGATGGAGAACCCGTTCCGCCTGGTTCTTCTACGCTTGCGCTTCGTCAGTGCGCACCCTCAAACTCTTGATACGACGAACGGAGCAGAAGCGCTATCCCACGTCCCTGGCACATGACCGACAAGCTGGGCCTCTGCAATCCTGCTTTCTTGTCCGATACTGGTCAAGGTATCAATCGCAGCATGATCATCTTGGTCCTGTAGAGCTACCTTCTGTTGAAAATTTATTAGCGCTCGATATCACATGCTCGACGGCGAGAAGGATATACCAAAAATCTTGTAATAAGCTTTTCCACCCTCTCCCCGCTCTCTTCTGCCTTCGTACATTGGATTCTAGTTCCGGACGACTTCTTCGACATTCTTAGCCTTCCTTTGTGATAGATGACTTGAACCACAAACACTGTATTTGACTTTTGATTGTAGTCGCGCAGACGACAATCGTAGCTTCCAAACTAGGATTACAGCCATGATAATCTCGACCAATGTTATCTTCTATTAGGATTGCAGGATGAACTTCACATCATGCATGACCAATGCGGTATGCAGCGTCACATTAGGAAGAGCCGGGTGCCAGATTGCACAGACGAGAGGCGGGGAGGCGCTTATATTCGAAGTGACCCTCTACCGAGGCGGTGTGATTGAATTGCGTACGGTATTAATTGAAGGCTTGCTGTCCTTGACAGCCCAATTGACGATCACAGCCCCATATATTAGCGGGACGAAGGATGACCACTGAGACAATCGATGGTGGTCAAAGGCGCTGGGTAAGGCGGAGGCGAAGAGATGATAAGCACCATTTGAACAGGATCAAATAATAATTGAAGTGTTGTTGTTTCCATACGTTACTTGAGGCAATTCTCACGTGACCGCCCTATTTTTCCAATTGGCAATTCGCAAAAGGTTGCAAACTAGTGTTGACCCCATCGTCTCCAAGTCCTGCATCGATTACAAGAGTCTGCTGATGGTGTCATTTCAGTAAGTATCCTTCTATATTGAGAATGTTCCGTGTCCTGACTGAAGAAGGTGTGACGGTTTGTGAATCCTTCAACTTTCCACCGCCTGGGTCTGTGCAACTCAACCCGGACAACTTTTCGTAGCCTGCCAAGACGTCGTGAAGAAGCCAAAACTTGACGCGCACTCTTACAGATGCTATTCATCTTTCACTTGCGTAGACTGCAGCAAAACATTTCATACTTCCGCCGAATGGAAAGGTCATACATCCTGCATCTCTGAAGCAGAAAAATACCAGAAAGGATTATACAAGGGAAAAAAGAATGTAGGTGTTCCTGCAAAATTTTACTATTGGCTCATTCATTAATATAGGTATATATGTTACCTAGAAGCAACAAAATGGATCAATTGGCCCACGTGGAGACAAAGTGCAAACACCGGGACACGAATTAACAAATGGACCTGTTCTCTCGGAATCTCCGTCTGAGCCGAAAGAGGAGACTCAACATAAACCTTCGGGAGATGTGACAGACAGGGTAGTGGCTGTTGGTAGTGAAGGTGAGTTTGTCGACGGAACCCGTACTTTCTTCCCCGTCTTTATCTCGCTCCATTTGGTATGACCGGGCATGTCTCAAGGAGCCCCGTCTAGCGCTCAATATCAATGCCTTCGATTTGCCTTAGTATTCAGTTTTATGATACGCAGCCACAATCTCAAGGCACACATTAATCCTTCTAGGCTTGTGAATCTTGAACATTGATGGACTAATCATTTACATTTTTAGACGACTCCACGGTTCCCATACTAAAAGCTGATGTAATGAACTCTACACCGACTAAGAAATTAAAAAAGGATAAAAAGAGAAAGCGCAGGGAAGCGGAAGTCGTCGATGTGCACTTAAATGATGCGCCCACGAACGGAGAATCCAAGAAGAAAAAGAGGACAGATGTCCTAGAAAGGGAAGAAAAGATGAAGGCGGTACGTTCATGGCTCATACGTTTCCTATGTATACTGAAGTCCTTTACTAGCATGGAACCGCTGAAAGGAAAGAGCCGACCACCCCGCTAGACTCGGAACCAATACAGACAACGAAACGGAAGAAAAACAATGATAAGAATAGGTCGAAGGACGATAACGATAAATGTGTTAGCGCTCCGCCACTGACGGAGCCGCAACAATCTCCTTTCCTGATGAAGCAAGGCGATGGGACAGTGGTACGCCATCGTCATTTCATTTCATTTGGCGCTAATAATGATTGCCAGCAGTCTGGGAAGAAGCGAAAGCGAAAGCATCGGGAATCTGACGAAACAGAGAAGATTTCCTCAGAGCCTACAGAGACCATGAGGAACAACGCGAGTGATGACATACCGGTCAAGAAGAAGAAGAAAAAGGAAAAATCAAAGAAAGACCAGGAAAGTAATCCAGCGACGGACCCTGTCAAGGATGGTCTCAATTCTGAGTTGGAAATGGTCGGTAAAAGGCAGCCTGACGATAAAGGCAATGAAGAACTGGGCGCTAGGAGTACCAAGAAAGAGAAGAAAAAGAAAGAGAAAACGAAGAAAATTAAGTCTTTGGAGGAGACGACGGCCAGTTCCTGATTGTTGCTTTTATCTGAATGTATTTCTACCTTTTCCTTGATATGACTGAGTTCTTGGTCCACGTTCATTGTTGGCCGTGTTCAAAACGGGACTTAAATCCAAATCGTCAGCCGTTTGACCCACCTCCCGCCATCTCGCTATATCACTATCATTACAACTGTCACCTACTATTGCAAAGATGAAAAGCAAGGAAACTAAGACGCGCACTCCTGCACTTTATCGAAGTTTTTCCAACCCCTTCGGTGCATTACGCCATAACGTTAGCCAACAAACGAGCTCGCCGCAGTGGCAGACTGTCCCGCTTGGCTTACCTGTTGTAGACACATGTACTTGCCACCATTGGTCTGGTCTTCCAAGGTCGCACTGTCGCTCTCCCTCGCTCCACAGTGCTACTGCAACAGCTTCTGGAAGTCAAACGCCTCCATCGCTTGTTTCGGCCAGTTCAGGCTCGACAGGAGTATCATGTTCGTATCTACTTTCCACGTTAGTATTCTGGCGGAGCGAAGATTGCTCAAACTTAATGTGTATTTCCTCCAGCCCACTATTCAGGGTTTAACTCTGCGATCTATGCTACTCGTAACCCTCCTCCAAGCCAGCCTCAATCCGAGATTCACTCACTGCTTGATGCATCCTATACTACTCTAGTCTGGGACGTCCGTGTTTTACCGAAAGAATTCAAGATCTCTCGTCAGGAGACCCCTCTCGTCGGTCCAAATGCGCTTTCTTTCCCTCTAACGCAAGCAGCTACTGGTCATGTCCGCATTATCAGCCAAGATTTCCCATGGATCATTGAAATTGGACCTAAGCAACGCGGAATAACTGCTGGAGAGGTACTTCTCGCGTTATATGAGTTGCTCAACGGACGTCTTGATGACTTCATATGGAATGTTTCCGATGATCACACTCGGTCACGAATAGTACGCGCTTGGAAATCACGTTCAGACTCTGGTCCAGTCATCAAGAGGGTTGACTTCCTCGGCAAACGCTTTATATTCAAGGGGCTTTATCGCGACGAAAAGTACGTGCAACAGAATCAACGTCCAGATGAGGCGTCCATCCCGGAGATCTTTCTTGTCGCCTTCGCAAAAGCCTGAGGTTATGCAGTAGTAGACCTGTCTTGCCTTATCTCTATTCCCAGATCATCATCAAGTTAGTCTAGTCATATCTATTATTTTACCGATGGAATCCTCCTGTCAAGATGTACAATATCTGTCAATCGTCATACAGTCGAATGAACAAGATGATTGCCTATGCACTCCGATTTGAGCACAATATGAAATAATAGCAAGTGACTGGTAGTGCAATCTATTCGTTTCCATCGATCAATTTGTTTCATCGTGCAACGTTTATCGTGGAAGGTAGTTTCCAGTCTTTCAACGACCAGCCCTGCTGTGGAGACTTGAGCACGATTCAAAGTCAAATGTATTGAAATACAGAACGATGAGAAATCTATTGCGTAATACTAATAATGGCCCTTTTTCCACTACAAAACACATGGAATTCTCCCACTACGAACTACTTTGTTGAGGCAGCATAGATGAGGATCTTAACGGACCAGTCGATCCCTCCGTGTCGTACTTGGCTTGTCTGCCAACAAGACCACCCCGATATTCACGTCATCGAGTCAGTCTGCCCGCTCTCTGAAAACCCGATACGAGCAAGTCGAAGTGCAGCGCTATCTTAATAGGATTTGCATCTGCGGCCCATTCGACATGCCCGAGTTAAGTCGACAGGGAGCGGGGAAAACTTCCTCACGACATACAGGCATTGGTCGTTCCTTTAAACGGGGACGTTCCTTTGAACACCCCCCTCTAATTCATGCATAACTCAACCAATAAACTCAAAAAAATAGAGAAATGTAGATACATACATGTACTATATATATATGAATTCTGAAGGAAATTGATTCAGTAGAAAAGTGTATAGAAATTCAATACTGCTGAAATTGAATGAATTCCAAATATGAGACTACTGACAAATTTTTTACTACTACTTATGCTACAGTGTTCAACATAAAAATTATATTATTGTATTCCTCTACTTCAGAGCTACAATATGTATGTTTTATCATATTGAATGGACCAGTCCTTAAATTAATATTGTGTAATTTGTTAAAAATGCTCAAAAAGCGTGACAAGAGAGTAAAATGATCGGCATCGATCTACATTGATCTGCACTGATCTACACTGACCTACAGTCCTAATGACACATTGGTTGAGGGTATTAGTCTGTAACATTTGCTAAATAAATAATTTTTTCTCTCTTTTTGTTCCTCATCTCTTAACAGTCCTATTCTATGGTCAGCACAGCTTGTTCTGGCCTCCCTTCTTAATGCTAGGCTCTAGAATGCTCTATACAAGAAGGAGAAAGGAAAAACAATAGAGAACTCATGAATATTTGATGATGGAATGCCAAAGATTATGACCTCAGATGAGACCAGGGAAAAGCTCAGGCAGAAGAAGGAATACAGGGAAAGGGAAGAGAAGGAGGTCCAGGCAAGAAAGGAGGAGGCTAAAAGGAAGAAGGAAGTTAATAATATGATTGAAAGTGAATGGAAATGAATCAAGACTCACTATGACAAAGAGCTTGCCAAATGGCAGGCTAAATGCTCTACTTAGAGGGAGGAAGGGCTCCCAAGGGCTTATTAGAGCCATAGACCTTCTAGACCAACAAAAAACAAGTCCAGGACAACATAATATGAGAGAGGGGCCTTGACAAAGAAGAAGTAGTGTCTGGATGTGGTGAATACAACCTAGACCTGTGAAGACACAACAAATAATGTAGGAATTTTGCCTGAAGGTACAGATATGACTATAGAACAATTGCCTGTATAAATGAGAGCAAGAGGAGTGAGCCGAGAGTGAATGTAGGAGTGCAAGTTGAGAAGATAGGGGTGGACAGGTTGAATGCGTGCCAGTGTGATGGAGTGTCACAGGGGTGTTCAAAGGAACGACTTTCGTGACAAAATCTCACTTTTTTCTTATCTTCATATTAATTTTTTTACAACACTTAATAGCTTGGAAAAATTCAGGCATATAGTATTATACATATAATCATTAGATACATAAATTTTTAAGTAAATTTTTGATGTGGAAAGAAATGCAGGGGAAAACAAAATTGGTGTTTAAAGGAACGTCCAATGCCTGTACTTAAAGTCTAGGGGAGGAGGACCGGAGGCATGACGCGGCGCTGATCGGCAAGGTTGAATAAATAGAAATAAATGATTAGGTCATCAGTCTAATTATTGATGTTACTAATCCAACAACGTCAAACAATTCAGTTTCATCGTGAGTCATTCCTTCCAAAATATCATGGCATATGCACTGTTCACGATAAAGTTGATGACAGTGCGGAAGTTCAGTAGGAGAATAATTACATGCATCTCTAAGACTTCTTGCCTGTTCTTATTGGATTCTATTCAGCTTGAAGATCAACTCGAATTGCACCTTCCGAGGAGCCTATTGGTCGGGCATCATTATTCTGCTGTTTATGCAAACTCATCGGCTCCACTTACACTCCGATATGTCTTTCATAGTTCGCATCCGTGCAATGTTTGAAGATATGCATGCATACGTCAGATCAAATGCCTGATTACTTCCAAGCAGTATGCTTCCCGCCTAGAGACTACCTCCGCGACATCACGATTCGCTTTGCAAGGATTCTGGTGCTTCTCTATGAATAAATCTTAAGCACATCATAAGAGATGCTGCGACCGTTGAAACCGGTATATAAAGTCTAAGAGAGTACGGTTACTTCATTCATACTCCTAGAGTTCCTCGCTCAGTCCTCAAAGACCAACTTCTAAGCATTTATATTCGCCACTCTTTTGCTACAATGATCCCTCGTTGCTTCGCTCTCGTTGCAGTCGCTCTCTCTTCCATCCATTTTGCAGAGGCTTTGCCTGTCTCTTCCCGTGAATCGCAGTCGCTTGCAGACTTGCCTACTTCAGGTGACGTTGGGCTACCCACGTCGCTCCCAATTCCTACGGTGCCAATTCCAAGTCAGTCCCTACTTACTCACTGTCTAGTTTATGCAAACGTTCAATAACTTCTGCAGCGGATGTGCCTATAACGAGTTTGCTGCCCCTTCCGACACTTACAGACTCAACCCTGCCTGTTTCCCAGACTTCGGTTCCCATTTCAGACCCGCTCGACGGAATACCAGGCTCAGTAAGATCCATTTCTAGCGCGGATCTTCCTCTGAACCAGGATCCAGAGGGTAAACTTGGAGACTTGTCGGACTCTGTCAGTTAATTCAACACAGTTCCTGTATGAAATATTCTGACTGTAGCTTTCATTAGACCGAAGGAAGCAGTCTTTTAGGTGGTGTTGGTGGTGGTGTTCTAGGTGATGATGTTCCAGGTAGCCTGCTGGGAGGCGGTCTTGTAAGTGGTGTTGGTAGTGGTGTTCTAGGTGGTGTTGGTGGCGGTGTTCTAGGTCGTGATGTTCTAGGTGGCCTGCTGGGAGGCTCGGATCCAGAGAATCTTGGTAAGCTTCAAGGTCATGGCAAGGGTTGGATGTAGGAAGTATCGTTCATCCTGGTGGTCATAGCAGAGGTGACATAAGCCTTTAAGCCATTAGGCTTTGCAATGTGCATACCGTTTATCTTGGAACAGTTTAGTATATAGTTCGACATAGTCCCAAATTAGTGGTTTAAATACGCCAAAAGTGTGCGTCTGCACGGTAAATCAGAAAAATAAGTCTGATTAGTAGCGAAAAGAGACAGCATACGGTAGTTATATGTTGAAGGAAAGCATGGAAATTCTTATATGGGGAATTGATATGTGAAGAGGCTGTGAGAGTTGTAGGTTCGCATTAAAGCATCAACCAATGTGATACCCAACTGCTCGTCACATGTATCTGCCCTAATCCGCCACCTTCGTAACCAGCTTTCCAGTGTTTACGCCCGCGAAAAGTCCACCCCAAACACGCGGGATCTCTTCAAGACGACCTTGTATGTCGACTACCATCTCGGCTCCATGCAAGATGAGTTTTCCCAAGCAGAGGACCGCACCAGGCGCCTGTTCTACCTCACCCATAAGGTCAAGGTAGTCATTAACTGTGAAACCTTCCAATATCAATCTGTTCAGGAGTATCTGCGCATAGTTATTCATGACTACTGGTTCGTTGACCTTCGACATGACTTGTGATACTACTTAGCGCTTTTTTAGCAAGGGAGGAAGAAGGAGGTGCTTAGGAGCCATTGCTCCGACTAGGCAAATTCTTCTGTGCGGTTTCATGCGCGTGAGCATCTCATCCAAGATAGATCCACCGACATTATCAAATTACCTGCGCATCGAGTCAGTTTAGATCAGGTCAACCGGAAACATGCAATGGAAGTCTTACAAGCCGACTTTATATGGTATCGCTTTGGTCAGGTCCTGAGCGAATGTTGTACTCTTATAGTTAACCGCTTCGTCCGCTCCGATACTCTTCAACCAGGTGCACTTCTCATCTGTGCCAGCGATTCCGATAACGCGTGCCAATCCGAGGACTTTCTTAGCATACTGAATGGCTACATTTCCGATGACGCTGTAAGCTTGGTCAGTTGGATAACTGAAGAAATTTACCCTGTTGCACCACTCAAGGCGAGAGTATCACTCTCCTCGGGTTTCAACACTCCCATCAACGCAAAATATGCTGTTCTTCCAGAGATTCCAAGTGCACCAAGATATGCGCTGATGTTTACGCCAGGTATCTCCCTAGAAATATATGTCAATTATAGCTCGCATACATTCCACTCAAAAGATACATTTGAGTTAGCTTACTTTCTGGGTCTCGCTTTGTCCTTCTTCACGACGGCGTATTCTGACCAATGGGATTGGAATACCTCGACAATCTCATGTCGCCCACCTTGTAATGTCCACGCCCTTTTCCACCTCCGATCTGCGCAACTCGACCGAGTGCTGCATAAGTTGGGAATGGCGTACCAAGCAGAAGAGCAGACATATCGTCTTGCTCGTTCTTGTTCGACTTGCTCAACAGAAGGCCCACCGGGATCATTCGACTAGTACAACGCCCTCACAAGTAGCGAGTCCTCTGGGATTGGATCGGGAATCGGGAATTCTTTGTTCCTGCGGGAGAAGGCCAGAGATCCAACGCATATTCTGCTGAGACATAGTCCTGCAGGACGACTGCTCGTGTTGAACTAGGTACGGGTATGTTAGGAGCAGCTGCAGCTGTTTCTTGTTTCTTGTTTAAGGAGCAGACCATTGTAGTATTTGACTTTCAACAGGCGTGCTACACACTCATCTTTCATGTTCGACTAGTTAAATGATCAATTTAAACATATTTATGCAAATCAGCTTGGTATCGCGACCAGAACATACGAGTGTAAGGTGTGGACTAACTTTCGTACTGCTTTGAGAACGTGATAGGGGAATATGTTATTCGCTGTTAATGACGTCTGAATATAGTCCTATACTCCTAGGGGCACGTTACGGGATATTAGTAGGAGTAGCCCGGCCATCAGTCTAGACCAGGCGCTGCAGTAGTTTGATTGTCCTCATTTGTGGTCAGAAAGAAGATCGGATCACGCTAGCCGATACAGCGCGTCTCGGCGTCGGCGATATGGATTCTGGTCCAGTCATCAAGACGGCTGACTTCCTAAATGCTTTATATTTAAGGGTCTTTATCGCAACGAAAAGTATGTGCAGCAAAATCAACGCCCGGATGAGGCCTCCATCCCGGAGATCTTCTTTGTCGCCTTCGCAAAAGCCTGAGGTTATGCAGTAGTGGATTACTCTTGCCTTATCTCTATTCCTAGATCATCATCAAGTTAGTCTGTCACATCTATTATTTTACCGATGGAATCCTCCCGTCAAGATGTATGATATTTGTCAATCGTCATGCTGTCAAATGAACAAGATGATTGCCTGTGCACTCCAAGTTGAGCACAATATGAAATGAAATAGATAGCAGGTGTCTTGTAGTGCTGTCCATTGGTTTCCATCGATCAACTTGTCTCATCGTGGAAGATAGGTTCCAATGTTTTCACGACTGGCCCTGCTTGTATGGAGGCCTGAGCACGACTCAAAGTCAAATGTATTGAAATACAGAACGATAAGAAATCTATTGCGTAATAGTGGCCCTTTTCCACTACAAAACGCCCGGAAGTCTCCCACTATAAATTTGCCTTTGTTGAGGCAGCATGGATGAGGATCATAACGGACCAGTCGATCCCTCCGTGTCGTACTTGGCTTGTCTACCAACAAGACCACCCCGATATTCACGTCATCGAGTCAGTCTGCCCGCTCTCTGAAAACCCGATACGAGCAAGTCGAAGTGCAGCGCAATCTTAATAGGATTTGCATCTGCGGCCCATTCGACATGCCCGCAAAGAGTCGACAGGGAGCATAGAAAACTTTCTTGCGACGGTGGAGGTTCGGGAAAGGAGACATACATACGACGCGGCACTGATCGGCAAGGTTGAGTAGATGATTAGATCCTCAATCTGATGTCAGATGTTACTAATCTTACTTCAACACCACCTCAATGAGTTTCATCACAAGTCATTCCAAAATATCTTGGCATTTATGCACCGATTGCAGCAAAGTTAATGTCAATGCGGAGGTATAGTAGGTGAATAATTACATGCATCTCTAAGACACTTCTTGCTTGTTCTTATCAAAATCTATTCAACTTGAAGATCAACTCGAATGCACCTTCTGAGCATTCTCAAGCTCCAGCACGATTGAGCCTATTGATTGGGCATCATTATACTGCTGTTTATGCAAACTCATCGGATCCACTTACACTCTGATATACTTCGCGTCCGTGCAATGTTTGAAGATATGCATGAACACGTCAGATCAATTTCCTGGTTACTTCCAAGCAATATGCTTCCCGCCTAAAGACCACCTTCATGACACCGCGATTCGCTTTACAGGGTTTCTGGTACTTCTCTATGATTAAATCTTAAGCACATCATAAGAAATGCTACGACCGTTGAAATCGGTATATAAAGTCTAAGAGAGTACGTCTATTTCATTCATACTCTTGGTGTTCCTCACTCAGTCCTCAAAGACCAACTTCATAGCATTTACTTTCACCACTCTTTTGCTACAATGATCCCTCGTTGCTTCGCTCTCGCTGCAGTCGCTCTCTCTTCCATCCATTTTGCAGAGGCATTGCCTGTCTCTTCTCGTGAATCGCAGTCGCTTGCAGAATTGCCTACTTCAGTTGACGTTGGGCTACCCACGTCGCTCCCAATTCCTACGGTGCCAATTCCAAGTCAGTCCCTACTTTCTCACTGTCTGGTTTATGCAGACATCTAATAGCTTCTGCAGCGGATGCACCTATAACAAGTTTGCTGCCCCTTCCGACACTTACAGATACAGCCGTGCCTGTTTCGCAGCCTTCAGTTCCCATTTCAGACCCACTCGACGGCACACTAGGCTCAGTAAAATCCATTTCTGGCGCGGATCTTCCTCTGAACCAGGATCCAGAGGATAATCCTGGAGACTCACCGGGCATTGTTAGTCAATTCAATACAGCTCCTGTCTAATATTCTGACCATATGTTTCATTAGACTGACTTAGTAGGCGGTCTTCTACAGCAAATTACAGACCTCCTGTCTAGTCTACTGGCAGGCTCGGGTTCAGATAAGCCTGTTGACATTCATAGTCATACCGAGGATGGTGTAGATCTAGGAGGGCTTGGAGGTCTTGGTGGTCATAACGGAGGTAACTTGAACCTTTAAGTCATTAGGCTTTTCAATGCGAATACCGCTTGTCTTTCTTGGAACAGTTCGTGCATAGTTCGAAATAATCTCAATCTAGTAATTTATTTGCGCCAAAAGTATGTGTCTGCACTGAACGCCAGGAAATTAAATCAGAAGCAAGGCAGAAAGGGACGGCATAAGATAGTTATATACTGAAGGAAAGCTGAGAGTCTTATGGGTAAGTGAAATGTAAAGAGGCCGTGAGAATTGCAAGTCCGCACTGAAGCACTGAAGCACTGATCAATGTTAGGTAGGTAGATAAGTAGGTATAGTCCCAGTCATGTTGAAAGGAACACCGGGTTTATGGTCTACAAAACAGGTGCCTAACTAGAATTAAGGACTACTATAAACTACCTAGTTAGTTCCTGCCAGCTCCAGCCCATGCTTTATACTCACCTGCCTCTAATCTGCCACCTTCGTAACCAGCTTTCCCGTATTCACGCCAGCAAAAAGTCCACCCCAGACACGCGGAATTTCTTCAATACGACCTTGTATGTCGACTAAAGTCTCGGCTCCATGCAAGATAAGTTTCCCCGAACGAAGGGCGCCGCCTAGTGCCTGCTCTGCCTCGCCCATGCGGTCAAGGTAGTCATTAGCTGTGAAACCTTCCAATACCAACCTATTTAGGAGTATCTCCGCATAATTATTCATGACTGCTGGCTCGTTGACCTTCGACATAACTTGTGATACTACTTAGTGCATTTAGAATACGGGAGAAAGAAGGACGTGCTTACGAGCCATGGCCCCGACAAGACAGACTCTTCCGTGTGGTTTCATGCGCGTGAGCATCTCATCCAAGATGGAACCTCCGACGTTATCGAAGTATCTTCACAACTGGTTCGTTTACACCAGGTCAACTCGAAACAGGCAATCGGAGTCTTACAAGTCAACTTTATCCGGTGTTGCTTTCACAAGGTCCTGGGCGAACGTTGCACTCTTATAGTTAATCGCTTCGTCCGCTCCGATACTCTTCAACCAGGTGCACTTCTCATCGGTACCAGCGATTCCGACAACGCGTGCCAATCCGAGGACTTTCTTAGCATACTGAATGGCTACATTTCCGACGGCGCTATAAGCTTGGTCAGTTGATTAACTGACTAGTCTCCCTGAAAGTATTTACCCTGCGGCGCCGCTCACAACGAGCGTGTCACTTTTCTTGGGCTTCAACACTCCCATCAACGCAAAATATGCTGTTCCACCAGAGATTCCAAGTGCACCAAGATACGAGCTGATGTTTACGCCAGGTATTTCCCTAGAAATACGTGTTTGTGTTAATTATAGCTCGCATACATTCCACTCAAAGATACATTCGAGTTGGCTTACTTTCTGGGTCTCGCTTTGTCCTTCTTCACGATGACGTATTCCGACCAATGGGATCGGAAAACCTCGACAATGTCGCCCACCTTGTGAGGCCCGCGTCCCTCTCCGCCTCCGACCCGTACAACACGGGCGAGTGCCGCATAGGTTGGGAAGGGCGTACCAAGCGGAAGAGTAGACACATCTTCTCGGTCGTTTTTGTTCGACTTACTCAACAAGAGGCCCATGCCAGGATCGTTAGACAGATACAAGGTCCTCACGAGGAGCGAGTCCTCCGGAATTGGATTAGGAATCGGGAATTCTTTGACATCGAAGGTTCCCGCAGGAGAAGGCCAGAGGTCCAACGCATGCTCTGCCGAAACATAGTTCTGCAGGACGACAGCTCGCGTCGAGGAAGGGACGGGTATGTTGGGAGGAGCTGCAGCTGCAGCTGTTACTTGTTTCTTGTTTGCGGAGCAGAACATTATACTGAGTGTTTGACTTTCAAGACTCGTGCTACACTCTCATCTTTTATGCTCGACTAGCATAATGATTAATTTAAACCTATTTATGCGAATGAGCTTGGTATCACGATCAGAGAACATGAGCGCTGGGGCGTGAACTGACTTCCATACTGCTTTTGGAACGAAAATACGGGAAAACGTTATTTGCTCTTCATGGCATCTGATTGTAGGTAGGTTCCATGTTTCCAGGGGCGCCTTATTGAAATTTAGCATGAATAGCCGGGCCATCAGTATAGATCAGGCACTGCGGTACATTGATCGTGCTCATTGCAGGCATAAAGAAGACGCGATCACGCTCGTACCGCGCGTCGCGGCGTCGGCGACATGGGAATAATTAAATAATCGAGAATGCACGAACGTTTCACCTTTGTGGATTGATTGTGGGGAAAACCTAACAGTGGAACAAAGGAAAGTTCAAACTCATCATTTGCTTCTTCGCTTATATTTGATTTGGCGTACTTTTATTTCGAATTGACTCGTTGATGAGCCTTTCTTACATTTGTTCCGGACGAATAGAAGTAATAAATTGCGGAATCAGAAGTACATCGTAGTTTTGTAGTCAGAGTATTATGCTTAGTGCAATGCTCTGGATGACATTGCATGCATAAGTGTCAACCTAATACAGTAGAAAATGTCTCATTGCATCATATCATAATGCATAAATGGCATAATGCATAGATTTTTGGCCTGACCAAAACTCAGATTTTTAGCCAAAATGTATTGTCATAATGCATAAATTGTATAATGCATTGGGTTTAGCCCTCTCCCGACGTTATGCAATAAGACATCTTCTACTGTAAGATGTAGGATAGAAGGTGTAGATAGTCTTCTTTCTAATACAGATTGGCGTTAGGCATGCACTTGTAATTCAGAGTCATCGTCTTCAGTCCCTTCACCCTCTGACCCACTCCCTTCATCAGCTTCCGGCTCGGTTTGTGAGTGCGGCGGTACATCAGCAGTTTCCTGTGATTGTGGCTCCATTACGTCCTTCTCACCCTCGGCAGTTGCACCATTGTCCTCTTGCATTTCTTTCCCACCAACAGCATCTTTGTGTGAAACATCCACGTCTTCCGCTTGTCCTTCGGTAGCCGGAAGGTCGGATCTTTCCTCTTCAATGATGCCAAGACTCGCACTTTTCTCTTTGACAAGCTCGGGCTCCCCGATTACTTGTACAAGCGGTGCTTCAGAGGTGTAGAGTTCGGATAGGGAGCTGACAGTCGTTAGTGCCATGTCTAAGACCGACTCGACGCGCTTTCGAAGTTGCTCGCTTGAGCTCTCAACAGTCTATAACAGCATTGAAGGATATCAGCTCAGCATTAATCCATGTAGTTCACGGAAGGCATACCATCGTAGCAAGGTCCACAAAGGCTTCTGCATCGTCCATACCGATCAACAGTCCCGGAGAATCTGCATTGTCCGTCGACCCATCTTCACCGGCGACAGGTGGTGCTTCAGGCATGTGCAGCTCAACTTCACCGAAATGCGCTTCGAGGAACATCGCGAGTCGCTGTATTCGTACAATCATTGAATTTTCATTTTCAGGGTCGTCTGCGTGTGGATGTGGTTTGTCGTGATTATGCGGATGTGTAGTCACTGTTTTATTTTATTTTATTTTCGCAGAATTGAAAATAAGGGTGTATGTATTAGATCAATAATATGTGAAGACTAGATGAGATAAACGTACATTTTACAGAAGCGGGGCTTGTATCAATCCCAATTATTAAAGCTAAACAAGAATCAGCAATCATATCATTGCTTGCGCTTGACTCCCATTCCAACGTAAGCTCGTGTTCCTGAGTATGCTTGACATCGACTGCGCCCATGACCTATCCAATCAATAAGTCAACAAGTAAAAATCCATGCAAGAAAGTATGAACTTACTCTCATGGTTGGTACACCATCGCTATCAAGACCCTCCTCCACGCCCCCGTACATCCCTTCTAAATGCCATCGTACCAGCTCCCAACCTACGTTCAATACGACTTTTTGCCGCTGAGTCACGATACAAGTCGAGAGACCAGCGAAATCCCGCAAGTCGCGTGGATCGAGAAGAGTATATGAATAATCCTTAGAAACAAGAAGACCCGAAAGTACACTATTTGGTTTGGGCGGGTTGGAAGCGAGGGTCCCGATGGCCTACGATAAAAAACGCTGCTAAGAACTCTCGATTGTGCATAGATTTACAAAACCGTTAACGTACCTTTGCGACTCGTTCACCTCTAAAAGTTAGCTTCAACGTCTCCAAATTGCGCGGGGTGTGAATTTTGATCTCCTCTTCACGGTCTTTATATCGTTGCTGCAACGAGACCCGTAATCGATTCATCGCTGCGGCATCTCCATGAACCAACACAATATGCTGAGCCTTGACTTGTTCGATGAATTCGATATTCTGAGGACCATCGACGTGGGCGCTGAACGAGATGTAGTCGACAGATAATCGGCGTGGAATAGAGTCTCCCTTGACGCTAGGAATTTCTTGAGGTTCGTTGACAATATCCTAGGCAACGGAATGAGCGTTTGTTTACGGAAGCGTAGAGAACAGTTGCAGGAATTGCGTAAATCTTAGGATAGTTCACTCCGGATTGGGGAAAGAACTTGTATTGACAAAGATGTACATCGAGAATGATAGCCTATACGAAAAGACAGATCCCCACTCACCCTTGCCAGTGTTCCTTCCACAGAGTAACCAGTGATAATCAGACCATTCCGCGGATCGGGTGCCCAGAGTTCTAGCAGTTCACGACTAGGTCCAGGTTGAAGCATACCAGGGGTGCAGAGTATAACACAAGGCGGCCCTTCAGCAATCCGTTTTTCCCAACCGCGGACCTGGGGTATATTAGAAACATGCCTAAGGAGATATTAGGCTTGCGCATTTTCAAGGACATACGGAACACGTACTTGAAAACGAAAGGGTTATCACGCTTGGCGAATCTTGAACGAATATTTGAGTTCATGGTGTGAATGTAGGTCTGGTAAACTGCCATGCATTTCCTTGCCAAATTAGATGCGTAGTAAATTGGCACGTTATGCAAATCCGGGTGTTTCTTCCAGTAATCTTCAAGAATAAGGAGAAGCTCCTGTGCGCGTCCAAGTGCAAAAACAGGCAAGAGAGCATGTCCACCTCTCCGAATGATCGAATGGACAAGATTCGTGAAACGGTGCTCTTTCGTGTCTCGCTCTTCATGACCTTGAACTCCATATGTACTTTCGACAATTAGTACATCGGGTCTTACTGGCGGAATTTCTGCTTTGACTAAATGCCGGTCCTCTTCCCGCGAATAATCGCCAGTGTAGAGAATTCTCAGACCAGCGATATCGATTAGGAACATGCAGGCGCCTAAGACGTGCCCAGCATGGTACGGAGTAAAAGAAAGACCAGGACTGACGGTGATTAACTGATGAGCAGAGACGGTCATGATAGACGCCAGAGACATAGAGAGTTCTACTGAAGTGAAGAGCCCGTCAGTTGACGTTGAACTACAGTGGCGAATGTTAGTCACGACGAAGTAGACAGCGAGATTGTGAAATACCTTATTCGCATAAAGTCCTGCATTAAGAACCGGTATACACCCTTTGTTGGATGCGTCATGTACACCTTTCCCTTTCCGTCTCTAAAGTTAGTTTTTTCCATAATGTACGTGAGCGATGCTGCATGGTCAATATGAAAACTACACGAGTCTTAGCATTAATACCTCTATAGCTTATAAACCAACTTACTGGGTCACGAGGATTGCATCAACAGTACTCCAGTCAAGGTCATCAATGAAGGGCAGCGCTGACATGCCATTATGCGCAGGGTGTGTGCCAGCATCACAAACGACTGTCTTTCCACGATATTGAATGACACAACACGAGCGCCCGACTTCCTGGCCAGCCCCCAGCATCGTCACGCTCAGCGTTGGATAGTCCGACATAGCGAAGAGTACTCGAGTAAAAGAAGTGAACGCGGTCAAGGGAAAAGAGCATTAATTCTCAATAACGAGAGAGCCGCGCTCACGTGCACGTCCAATTGTGTTACCTAATAGCTACTCGAACCGAACCTTAACTTGAAATGGGAGATTTCTAAATTCGGTGTTGCGTGGCTTCAGTTAAGAATAAGAGCATTCCCCAGCCAGAGGACGCTTAGGTTCCCCCTTGTCCATGTCGTGGTCAGCGTCCCTGATCATGGACTGACCGGCCACGATACCAGGGCCACGTTTTCCTTTTGTATATAGAGCAACCTGCTAGCTGGTCTAGCCACCTTTCACACTTACTTCCAACTAACCCTCCAGTCTTTCACTATGTCAACACAGAGTCCAAGAAAGCTACACAAACGGTACGAAAAAGTCTCTCATTCAACGACATACACAGTGATTGACTCCACACTACATAGCTCTGTCCCTTCACAAAGTGGTTCAGCGCACTCGTCTTCAACAGATTATTCCACGACCAGCACGCTTTTTGACGAAGATCTATTTTTCACGAAGCCAGCTCCACAGCCGAGCAAGCCATGGGCAATAAAGGCCCTGAGTCAACTTGGCTTGAAGTGTAGGAAGTCTATGGTATTTGGGAAAGGGAAAAAGAAGGAAGAGAACTCGGCAGAGGACGATGACGAACAGCCACATGTGGACCCATTTGCGCGAACACCACCTCCTTTTGTCCTCGATATTAGTATAGAAGCGGTCGCAAGGATGAAACAGAAGGAGTTGGAACAGAACGAAGAGCTCGACTTGCTTCCTGAGTTTCCCTCTCATTTGTTCAAGCGAGCACCGTCCACGGTGAATCTCCGAAATTACAAGCAGCGAGCTCTACGGACTGGTTCGACGCCAGACCTGCGAAAGAAGTCCAAGCGTGACTCCTGGGATGACCCGTTCCATTTGGAAAGACTCCTCGGCGAGTTTCCTCGTCCACCCGTGCACAATCCCGGTGAATATGAGCGTAGGGCACCAGTAAATCCTCGAATGCGAAGACAGTGCTCGAACTTCTCTCTTCCGTCTTCCAAGGCGTATCCAGAACGAATGAGGTATCAATCTGTGCAGTCCAGGAATTGGATCGACAGGCCCGTAGGACGAAGGAATTGTACCGAGATTCCATCCTTCACTGGAAGACCTGACCTTGCATGAGGCAACGGATTTGAAAACTGACGGACTTCCCTCCCCACCATCCGAAAGCCATGCCGGCGCCACCGATTATCGCCATTTAATTCCTATCATTATTCCGTTTTTCCTTGTACGATATGTTGACGGCTATCGCGTTGTCAAATTATGCCAATCATGCTCATATGGACATCATCAATACTCACCTCTCATGTATGCCCCATTTACGACCATAATTTCGGACTTCTACCATATTCGCTTCACCATCGTGAATCTTGTGAGCTCCTCCAATTTCGGTCTTCTCTTTTCTCCATCTTTACCAGGACGCTTTTCGCCAATATCAGGGACTCGGGTAGCATCATCTCCTTTGTAGTCTAGCAGCGTTTTCAATCCATGATTGTACTCCTATTTGTATAACGAAATGTCGTCGATTAGCTTTTTCAATGCCGTGGTTGTTGTGTGAAATCTTACTCGTTCCTCTTTTCCTTCTCCGATGGGATCCCGGCCAAAGTCGTTAATCTTGTCTTGTTCCTCACGGGTTTCCATGCCTGTTCGGCGCCGGGTGGCAAAACTGACCAAGTTGACTCCGATTATGATTTTAACCACTACACAACTGCGATGTAGTTAGTTAAAGTATGACTGGGATGAGTGCACGAAACATTAAGTACCAGATCCAGAAAATGACTCCAAGGGCAACCCATTTCGCTCTGTCCACTAGGTTCTCAACTAGTGTGATAGGCGAGAGAGTGTAGGTGGATATGACGAGACCAACAGATTGCGAGCCAATCAAAGCGGCGAGGACAGCGAGTGGTAACGCGGGAAAACCAAGCCGGCGAGCAACAATTGGGGATTGGTCGACGTATGAATGCTAATGCACAGATATGTTAGGATTACAAATAAAGGCTAAATACGATTGAGAGTATTGTTCCCACCTTACGAGCACTTCTCCGACCAACCGCACTTCCATTTGCGAGGTCTAGACAAAGGACGTCCATGTATCTTTCGTAGACGGACGGTCGAATGTGATTGAACTTCGTAATGAAAGCGTGCTTCAGCCAGTCGACGAATTGCTCCGATAAGAGCACTATTAGAACCGGCTTCCATGATAGTGACGTTAGTTGAAGATTTACGAGACTAAAGATTTCATTACTTACGTAGAAAATGGTCCACGCGAAGTGGCCCTCACGGAACCAGCCAAAGCTCTTGGGCAAGACAATACCTTCCGTAAAGTCAAATTCAGAGCCGTACATCTCAATGAGGTTTCGCGAAGCCACGGCAAAGAGCATTAGCGTTATTGTGAAACGCTCGACAATGTCTGTGGGGAACCATCGTCAGCAAAGGTCAAACAAATACTATAGATAACTGACCCGCGCAGGTTATCTGGAAGAGATTGTCCTTCTCAAACTTCTTGAACACGCTACCTTTGATCTCGACGAACTGGTTTGACACAAGCAGGGTTAGGAGTGCGTGGTCATAGGAGTTGATAGCGACATTTAAGGCCATGAGCTGATAAACAAGGACAAGAGAATGTGCAACTGAAAGCAAATCAGCCCGGTTTATGAAGAAAATGCAATAATGCGATAGAACGTACTGATGTAAAGGGTAGCAATGAAGAAGAATAGAAATGGCTTGATTGATTCCGAAGTGGGACGTCTACTCCGTGATAGTAATAAGAGCGTAGATCGGGAAAAGACGCAATCGAGAACATCTTGGCCAAACGACGAACATAACCTATCTGCAATCTGAATAAATCGTTTAATAAGCGATATTGGTTATTATTAGGGATTCTCACCTCCAGCGCATTGAAAATAACGTATAGTTTGATAGTTTCTTGTCCACGAATGGTATGGTATATCTTGCTGGCGTCCGTCAAAGGAACCAATATTACTATAGAACCGACTAGCAAGAACACGCGCAATAGATCGGCCTTTTGAGAAGGAGGAAGTGATGCTCCCGTAAACACATTAATAAACATGCGATAGACAGCTAGAGAAAATCGGATAGGTAGGATCGTAAAGGTATAGAGAAACGAATCAAAGCAAAGTATAAATCCAAATCCGAGCATCTACAGTCCATTTCAATGTGTTTCTTGTAGGAGTATTTCAGGAACTTACTTTTTCAATGGCCAGTGGAATACTCAAGAAGTTGCTAACACGCTCCCACTTTAATTCCTGGTGAGAATCAAAGTCCGTTGCCAGCAACTCTTCCCGGAGGTAATCCCACAGTGAGAAAGGCACGTAATGGGTATGATTGGATGAGTATTCCGGGTGCAAGTCAATTGGCGACGGTGAAGAGGGAATGGGTGTCGCGGATATTGGTGACGACGGTAATGATGTATAGGCCAGCGTGTCCGAGGTCTCTTCGCGCTTGATGGGACTCAAAGAGTGATGGTCTGAGAGGAATGGCGGGGAAGGTGATCGGCTCTCCTGCTTGACGGTGTAGGTGTCCGCACTGTATGTATCTGACCCATCGCTGTATTGGTGATGAGAACTCCTTTCAACGCCGGCAACGTAGTCCGGGGTGAATGAGTGTCGCCTCAAAGTGTTTGCGGCTTGTACGGAGAGTCCGGGAGGCTTTCCAGAGGACTGTAACCCGCCAGGACCATTTGTGAAAACGCTCGCGGAGGCCGAAGCTCTTCTGCCTTGTCTTGAACGTCGATTTGCACCTGGACTTGTCATCTTCAATGTGGCCTTGAGTAAAGAATTAGGTACTAGCAGTAGTAAGTCGAGCCATGGCCTTTGACACGACACGCTTCGTCACACCGTGTATGACGTTATTGACGCGAATCCGCCAGCACGCGTATGGGAACAAATTTCCCTACAGGGGCAATCTCAAAGACTAATTAATTTCGTCGGTTCCGTCTCACGAAAATCATGCTTGCTTGCGCTCGTGTTTGCTGTAGACCGCGTCTCGTCTGGCGAAGGAGTGTCTCCTCACTCCCTCCCCTACCTCCAAAGGAAAAATGGAGACATGTATTTCCAGCCATGAAATTGACCGAGCGAGTCCTTCTAAAAGATACCGACATGGCAGATAGACTCGTGCAATCGTACTTCAAGGATGAGCACTATCCTGAAGGCCACACGGGTGAAGGAAGAATTGTCATAGAAGCATTTCCTGGTCCGTTCTTGCCTGCCGAGTGAAACAGACCGACGTACTCATATTTTTTACAAGGCCCTGGTTGCCTTACCCGTAGCCTATTAAAATTGCCTCCCTCCAAAATCAAGAGACTCATTGTATTGGAGGAAGTCCCTCAATTTCTGGAGTATCTTAAGGTGTGTCAAACCCTTTTATGCACAATTTATAGATGTGCTCATTCCCCTGGAGCCCCTTGAAGAAGTTGATCCTCGTGTTGTGGTGGTCCCCTTGTCTGGATTCACCTGGTCAACTTACACGGAGATCGAAGCTCGAGGATTGCTTCATGACGTAGAAACGAGATCTTGGGAGGACCAACGTACGTCTGCACTACTGTTGACTTTTCCGTCCTGCAGTTTAAATTATTCTCTTAGAGCCAAACCTGCACTGGATTGGTCAAATTCCTCACTCTATATACGGGGACCAACTCGTCTCGCAATTTTTCCGACTCATTCCCGAGCGAGGCTGGCTATTCAAGTACGGTCGCATGCCTCTAAGTCTCACTTTACCGGAACAAACGTACCAGGTTCGTTCACGTACATTTGCATAAACTCACGATTTCCTAATACATAGCCCGATTCTCTTTTAGCGAGTAATAGCCGAAAGAGCAAGCCAGCTTTACTGTAAACTAAGTGTCGTTGCCAAAGCAACAAACGTGATTGAAGAACCCGTCTCTCCAAAGGAGCTTCAACCATACAACGATTTTTTCCATCCATCAATTAGCGAAGAGAGTGTTAAGAAGGGTCCAAAGACTCATACTGGTACTTACAGGAAGGGCATGCATCGGCTTCTTGGAGCTCCTTATGCGGCGATGCACGTAACGCCGTTGGCGAATCCCGTATGTCTTTCCTCTCTCTCTCTCCCGTGTCAACATGTACTGATGTGTTTTGTGTTTTGACATTCTTAGGTGATTGAGAAAGGCCTGTTAGATAAATGGGATTACATCCTCCGCCGATTGTTCGTTCTGAAGACGAAACCGATTCGAAAAGCAATAACGTAAGCACCCATTATTAGTGCTCCATACATACATTTTAGTATTCTATCGTACTCACGAAAACGTATGGAACAGATCTCTAGGTCCAGGTGCAACGAATCTCTTACTAGTTGTAAACAATCCAGAGCTCCCGGAAGAACAACGTGTTAATATCGATAAGAAAGTCAATGAGTTGGATATGAGAGAGTGGACTCTTATGGTAAAGGCGTTTGACGAGTGGCCTTTTGCGCCAGAGGTAAGATAGCATTAACTTGTTCATCATGTCCATTCCGCAAGTTCTTATGCGATACGTGATATATTTTTAGGATCTGCAAATTACGGATACCATTTATAGAGACGTTGAGCGAGAGCATCATCGATAGGTGGATGTTATCTCTTAAGGTTCCCTCCAGGGACTAGTGGATTGATTTTGGAATTTTGTTCTTATCGGCATCTACGTAGCCTGCAATCAAGTAATTAGAATGCATGTAACTAATTCATCCCATACATACAACAATATCATCACTCTCACATATGATTCGTCGCATGGCGATACCACTGGAAGAGTAGTCAGACGTTATGTGCGGCACGCTGTGATATGAAAATGGTTATGATTGAGTGCTCAAGTGAAGGATGCAATACATTATCGATGATCAAACCAAGAAAAAGGTTAAATTCCAACTACTATTACTGCTGAATTTGAACTTGTAAATCAGTTCTCAAGCTTCAGCAGCCAATTCGGCTGGTACTGTCGGAGGCGTGTCGGGCCACTCGATTGGTTCCTCGTCATCATCAGCGAGTTGTGTCTGTGGAACAAAAGTCAGTTCCTTCGATCTAAGGCATGTCTCGAGAAAAAGAAAAAGCAAAGACGAACCTCAACTTGCGTCTCCCCAGCCAACGTCGTACCCGACTGCTGTTGCTGTTCCTGCGATACAGCAGCAGACAAGGTACTCTCTTCGTCGAGTGTTTCCTGTTCTCTTTCAAGCCCGTCATCCATTACTACGTCACCGTCGCCATTTTGACTAACTATCGTCTCTTGTGTCTCTATTTGCGATTCTGCGAGAGTTGATTCGCTAAGTGACTCTGCCGTTCCATTTGTTATGTCTTTATTGGGCTTGCTAGTTTTCTTCTTGTTTTTGTCGTCTGTTGGGAGCATGCCGAAGAGTGTTGCTTGCTTTCCTGCGGCGGGTTTCTTGGCTTTAAGTTGTCCACCTTTGCGCGTCAATGAATCAGCTGAAATGAAGGAGACTGATAGGAAATACAATTGATCTCACGTTTACCCTTCTCCGCTTCACTCTCAGCTGCATTCACCTTATCAAAGAACGTTTCACTCTTGTGCAATGACTTTGTCGGCGCGAGTTTGCGAAGGAATGGATTAGGCTTGCCGCTACCTGAAGCGATTTCATTAGCAGCTGATGGCTTCTTCGCGAATGGATTTGATTCTATTTTGTCGTGTTAATTAGTCAGCCGTTGTTAAATGAAGGAGCTGAAGGATGGATACTTACTAGGTTTTAAACTGGAAGCGTCTTCGTCGAAACCTACAGCACGACGTTTGGGATTTGCATCTGAAGTTGATGCAATTGACTCCTCGTTCTCGTCAACCGCGGCTCGTTTACGTTTCTCCGGTGGAGGGGAGGCGTCGACAACGGTTCGAGAAGACGACGATGGTACTATAGGTGGCTGCTGTTGCGTAGGTCTACGGGCAAAGGGTGATGGCTCTGCCGAAGGAGCTGCGGTTGCTAATCTCGGACGGTCTACAGCTGGGGCTGGACGCGTGTCCTGGAATGGTCTTCGCGCTGCATCTGCTTCAGCAGCTGCATATGGATCCCTCGCAGGAGGTACTGCACCAGCAGCTGCTTTCCAGTCTGAACGACGCGCACGCTCGTCGCGTAACCGGTCTGCACCGACACGAATCCGCTTAAGCACGTTAAACTTTTCACGTAATCCAGCGAGATGATAGAAGTCTGCGACTTTGATGGCCATATCGATCGATGCGGTGTGGTGCAGGAGTTTAGCGGCGTCTAATGCTCGTTGCAAACGATCGTGTTTGCAAGCAAGTTGAATGAGCTGAATAAGCTCCTTGTCGAGATCGAGTTCGGTCTTGGAGATGTCCTCGGTCGTAAGTTCGTCTTCTTCAAGCGTATCACGCAGATGGTCGAGAAGGATGGTCTCTCGGGCTACTCGTTCTTCCTTTTGTGCCTCTGGGCTGTCCATGTCAAGGTATGGCATTTGCATCTCGATTTCCTGCGCGAGAGGTCGAGGGAAGCCGGGGTACGCTTCTCTGCCCTTTTATTGACATTAGGACAACGCATCATTAATGAAGTATAAAGCATATACCTTCAAGATGATGGTCATCAGAGTGCTTCCAGTAACACCAATAGGCCAGTAAGCTTCATCCTTCCCGTCTCTTCGTGCTAACTGTGTCGCATCAAGCAAGACAACCCACGAGCCTTGTGCAGTGAATCTGTAATGCTCGAGCATCATTATGCGCTCAACAGAGTCGTATATCACAGGTGCCTAGATAAAAATTAAATCGCGTACATGCACAGAAATGGGGAAAATACATACGCCTTCATCAGTAATACCTAGCCATTTCAAAGTTTGCCCCCTGTTCACGGGTAGTCGACCAGTATGCATGACTCGGAATGTATCCGATGTCCGTAAGGTATACTTCAGATTTTGATTACCTGAATCCTCATTCAGTCTTTGAAGTAATAACACAAGCGGCTTTTTCAGAAGTCATACTGACCGTCAAGACTAGTCCCTCCCTCACGGTGGACAACAAAGACGTAGTCACGTCCAGCGACCATTGCAATTATATCACCGTCTATCGCCCATACGGGCCCTCGCTGTGCTCCACCGCCAGAGAAGAAACGCACAACACCGCGATCGGTCGCAATAACTACATAGCCATTACCCTCTGCGTCTGCTTCTTGAAGAACTCGTAGTGAACGGGTCGGTGGAGTTCCCCCAGCAGCGATTGCAATTGCCCGCTCGCCATTAGGCAGCTCGTATGTCCACTCGCCAAGAGAAGCCCACGTTGCGTATGGCTTGTAATGTACACGAGCTGGATGAACTCCTTCCGGAGGGCATGCATACACAACGCCGCGCTCGCCTTTAAATTCGAAATGTAAGGAATAATTCTAAGCAGCATGATACCGACGTACCTATTGACGCCATGTCGAATTTATAAGAATCCGTGAAATGGTAGTTCTTGCGTGTTGTCTGATCGTGGAACTCCACATTAATGATTTGATGTGTGTCCTGGTCAACAACCTCTGCAACTCCAATATTGTTAAAGGCTAGAATAATTTATTCAGCTAGTTGGTTCTTAGTCATATAACAAATTTACATACAAATATATCTCCTCTTGTTCTGAAACGGAGTTGACCCAGGTTGGAAGGCTGCCTGTGCCTTCGTTACGCTGACTGAATCACTAGATAAGCCTGAGACTTCATAATAATTTTATATTAATTACCCATTTCTCGCAGGCCGTACTCTTTCTCGCCGCTTTCCTTCAGCCCGTCCCCCAGGTCATCAATGATCCAATCCTCATCGTGCTCATCCAGACCTCCTGCATCTACGTCAAGATTCACATCTCCGCCATCGTCTCCTTCAGCCGCGTCAGCAGCATCATCAAGAAACAATGCAGACGTATCAGGCCGTCGTTGCATCGGTATACTCATGCCGTTTGTAGCAACAGGCTTTGTCGGGCTTGGTAGGGATATCGGGACTGCATTAGGCCATCGAGTCAGATTACCACTATTGTCTGTCCATGCCAGCAAGTTGTGTGTAGAAGAGAAGGCGAGGCTGTGGATGGTCGTATTTTGCGGGAGGGATTGGCTAAATGACAGTGCACTTCGTAAACTTCCTTAATCTAAGAACAAAGACAGGGACGAACCGTGCTACGACACGCCGAGTTTGGGTTGACCAAATGAAGACGCCCGAGTTGCATGCAGACGCAAGGTAGACACCATTGGAAGAGATAGCAAGGGCTGTAGTGGCCCCGAGACAGTCTTCATTAGTGAAGGAAGATATTTTTGACCACGTGCTACGAGAGACAGTGATGATTTCTGTAATACGAGTATCCATTGAACGTCAGAGAAAAGTAGATGAAATCATCTAGATAACGTACCGTGAGCTTTAGTCGCTACGACAAAGTACATTCCTGATGGATGCCAGACTGCTGCACACTCGTGACCAAATTCAGCAGACCTGACATAATTGTTCAGTCGCTGTGTAGACTTGTCATACGAGAGGCTTACTCGTTGTCATTCACTGCAGGAATGATTCCTTCCAGGGTCTTCTCAATCTTGGGTTCATCTTCAGATAAGTCCCACGCGATAATTTTGCCATCGGAACTACAAGTAGTCTAGGAACAAAGTCCGATGAAGAAAACTAGAGAGTCTGCCTTAAACTTTGACTCACCACAAGACTACCCGACGGGTGCCAAGTTGCACTTCGTACGCCCTTCTTATGTCCTTCGAGAAGTTGCACTTTGGTGGTATCGTCAAGGTCTATTACTTTCACGACAGTTTCACTGGTATTGTATCAGAAGACCGTGAGCTGGCTAGCATGCAATGAGAACTCACTCCGATGCAATTGCTACTCTCCTTCCTTTGGGGTCCGCTGCGATGTATCGGATCGGAATCGCATTTGCGCGAGCGATGAGGCTCTCCATCTCGGTACGAGTCTTCAAATAGCGTCGCACATGGGAATCTTCGCTACCAGAAAGCCATCCATCGTTCTACGCCATTCAATGAAGTCAGAATTCTCAAGTCTTGTCTGTCGGAATGCGCAGGCCAAAAAATACGTACATCAACACCCAGAGCAGTGATAGGCTCATCTGCTTCTAAGGCTGTCTCTGGTTCGTGGTCTGCACCACTATCAGCTTTCCAGACGCGCACGAGAGTATCAGCTCCTCCTGTATACAGAACACTGAGGAAAGTGTCATCGACATTCTCCACAAACTCTCGAAAGAGTTGATTACTCACTTTCCGTCTCTTGAAAACGCGAGAAATGTTCTTCCTGCTGAATGAGCTGTGTTGAGAATGAGTTTATCGGTCGCCATGAGCGTCGGATGTACACCTTGACAAAATGAGTTCGTGGTCTGACCGCGTCTGTCACCGACGCGGTGTGACTTGGTTGTGACCTCGCCACGTTTTTGCTGACGTCTTGTCCTTTAGATGAATGGTTCCGAGTCGCCAGGTTGGAACGCAGCTTTCATCATCGACCAGCCTCATGTGTTAATTACTCTGAATCGATCTTCTGAGACCCCTAGACGTCATGATCAGCTGGATGAGTGTTCATTGTGCATACGCAATGGTGATAACGAGATATAGTGCGGCTCATAGTTTTATTGCGCTTTACGTCAGGGTTTTATTTATTCAAAATTCGACTTGTATCTTAGCGTTAGAGTGCTTGAGCCCATTGGACTGAGCATGAATAGAAATCCAATTATGTTGATAATTATGTGTCCGTTTGAATCCGCATCCACGCGTAATTATCAATTTAACTGGATCCTGAATGCGGTGTTTGTACCTATTTGCGCGTGATCCAAGTTGGAAAGCTGGCAGACCAAACACGAGGTGTGCTGCCTGCTGGTCTGTTCATCTTCCTCCTGCCATCTACATAGCGCTACACCCGCCACTTTTCATATCTTGTCTCCTATCTCCTTCTACCCTGACCTTGCGATACCGCTCAGCTCTCCTCTAACAATTCACGATTAAACGAACACACAAACTCATCTGACGAACCAACTCCAACACTCAACTTCAACTTCAACTTGAACACTGTTCACAATGAGCGGCTCTTCAGAGGTCCTCACCCCAATCTTACTGCGCTCGAGCACACCGGGTATGTCCATTTCTTCATGGATCTGAGATATTGCTAAGAAAAGCCCAATAGCTCCGAGTGAGAAAGGTAGCATTATCTTGCATTAGTCTGTCCCAAGGTAACCTCCTGACCATCGTGCTACAGTCCTTCTTTATTTAGAAGGCATCCAACGTAGTGGGGGTGCTAGCCCCGTACGCGACAGCATGGTCTCTGAAAGCATGCAGTCAGGCCATGAATTCGATCCCAACGACCCAAGACTCACCCGTCTGAACAACCATGCTCAAACACAGCATCATCGTTCATCCGGCCTGTCCAGAGAAGCATTCAATGCTAATGAAAATGATGGTGACCTACAAGATCTGGGAAACTCTGAATTAAGCTATGAGATGGTTGGAAAGGAAGGAGAAATTGCTTCCAATGTGCAGGAGGGAATGCGTTCAGAGATCGCCAAATCAGAACGCAGTGCATCTGTACATAATGCACAGGTATGACTTACTTATCTTGTCCGTTAGTGTATCTGATCGTGCACTTTGTAGGATGATTATGTCGAGCCTGGACCAGATGACGAACCAGGACCCAAATTCGTCTCCGGCTCGTCATTCGGAAATCTGGGCCCTCCTCCGGAACACATTTTTGGGCCGCCGCCACTTGCGCAGCCACAACCTCAGCCAGCGGTTCGTAGTTTCGCTTGTCCCTGTTGATTACGCCACTGAACATTTCCGAAGTGGTACACTAACGGCACACCCTCTCATGCTGCGAATATTGCTCTTCCAGAGTCGGTAATGATGACGCCTCGTAGTCCGCCCAGGGCACCATGGAGTCAGGCGATACTCAGGCCTATTGGCAGAGCTTCTGCAATGACACCAATGACAGGGGACGTAAATATTGATGTCGAACCTCCGACCGACCCCAGTTATCATTCTTCAAAGCAACACTCTAGAGCCCCGTCACGACATTCTAGGCGCTCGAGTGGCGGCAGACAAGATGTTGTTAGCCCTCCCCCACAGAGTCAGGCCCAGCAGCAGCTCCCTGGCATAACGGTGAACATTAACCCAGATGGGTCAACAACAATCAGCATCGTGAGTGTGCCCGAGTTCCTTCCCGTAGTCTTGTCTAAGTAGAACTCTTTTGAAAGCCCCGTGCCTCGCCGGCGGTTGAAAGGCCTCTTTCTGAGAGGACCCCAACGGAGAGAGTGCCGACCGAGAGAGCGTTCTCCGAAGCTCCAGATGAATTACGTTCTCCAAAGGCTCCCTCTCAGAGACCGGTAGCATCCGTTGCAGGAACTCGTCGTCCGTCAGTTGGAGAAGCCGATCCTGCTGTGCTTCTCTCGCCTGGTGCACAATCTCGAGCTTTGAGGTCCCCAAAGCCGACTTCGAAAGCCCCCTCGAAAGCTGCAAGTCGGGCGGCTTCCCAAATGAGCCCTGTAGAAGCCTTCAAACCCCTGAATGGTTTTCAGTCATTCGGCTTACCACCATCAGCCGACTATGCGGCTCCAATGCCGTCGCAGAGGGCAGCATCGCAGAAAGCCCAATCAACTGCAGCTCACTCCCAACGACCAGCAGCATCTCACAAGGAGCCGTCTGAGTTTGGTACAATTCCAAATGAAATCACTGGCGATACGGGCTTCAATCGTGGGGCTCGCGATGGTGGAAGACAACCGAGTGCATACAACAATTATGATGCCGGAGGATATCCTGATGATCGGGTAAACGGATACGTCAACAATGCACTCCGCGCAGGAGTAACTACTGTATCAGGGTCGACACGGACGGGTAGTGCACAGCAGTCACCTATGCCGTTGCCTCTGCCAGCCCACATGCACCACAGGATGCCGAGTAGCTTGGATTCTCGGAATTCACGCCCAAAGATGCAGACATTATCGCCCGTTCCGTCCGCCCCGAATACCTTGCGAACCAATGGTGATGATGCTCTCGCTACTCCAACGCAATCACGTCCCGAAAGCCCCGAAGCGGAAGAGCTGAATGACTACGAGACTGAGATCGTGCAGGGAATTTTGAGCGCCCGTACCCCGCGAACGTCGATTGCGCCGTCTGTACTCGCGGAAGAGATCAAGCGCTCAAACTATCATGACGAGGATCTGTGTATTCTTCTGCATGCTGCAGATGATCCCTCGCAACACGATATTGTCAGGAAGGCGCTGAGGAAGGCGGTTGCTGCTCGCATCAGGAAACTTGGTTATAAGAGCGATAAAGAGAGCATTAGGCAGTATCGGAAAAAGTTCCATAATCACGATCCGAGCTGGCATGCTACGAATGGTCCAAGTTTCAATCCAGACGTAAGTAAAGGCATTCAGTAGACTGTCGTGCAATAGCTTACCGCTCCTACCAGGATCCGCCTGCATGGGCTCGAGAAATGATGGATCAATTGCATTCCATGGAGAATCGCGTTGCCGAGCTCGGTCCTCAGATCGCAAAGCTCAGGAAGTCAGATGGCTCGCGGACTCGTACACATACAACAACGTATCACACTCGGGGAGCGCCTACAACAGAGACTCAAGATGAGGAATGGGAACGCACACCTCGAACGCAGACAATTCCCATCGGTACACAAATAACCGGTGCTGACGACTCCATTTATAGACAGCCCGAAACGGAGTATACTATTCCTGGAGAGTCCATGGGTCAAGGCACAGCACTTGGACCTTCAGCAACCGAGCAAGACGAATTCGAAGATGTTGAAACGGAGAAGAATGGTCAAGGACGAGTATATGTTGACCAGACACCTCGAACCCGTACTACTGATTTTGCGTCCTCATACGTACCAAAACGGGCTGATCTACTTTCGTCAACTGGGCGCGGTGAGTCACCTGGACAGCAGGTACTGGAAGAAGAGTTGTATCGACTGCGGGCCAAGGACAAACAGGCGCGTTCTACAGCTATGACTCACCAAAGCTGGGAATTGCGTCAAGAAAGCGTTGATGGCCGCCAGGCATCTCATGCTGCGGAATCGGAGATACCTGACATTGAGGAGGAAGGGCCTCGAGGAGAGTCTCCGCCTCTTCCACCGATTCCTGTAGAAGCGCAGGGTGCCGTTAATGCAGCGGCGGCCAACGCAGCAGACGCACAATCTGTGAATAATGAACGCCAGTGGGAGTATCATGAAGCTCCACCAACTCCACCGTGGCAGCGCATTCACCAGCGGCTTCTCAACTGGGCGATTGTATGGCCTATGAGCGAGCTCGATAATGCCTTGGCGAGTACTCAACGTGGAAATCAGGTGGACGAGGTTGCGTTGAGTGTATGGTCGGCACAGATGTACAAACGATATGTGCGCCAACAATTAACGGAAGTTCCACCGGGACGAGTTGACAGGCTGTTCGTCCCACCGAACATGGCGGATGCGATCAACAATGCAGTATTCCATGGACGGCACGGTGATGCGTGTGGAATGCTTAGAGACCTCTGGACGCCATTTGGACTTGAAGGCATGCCGAGAATCATTGTTGTTCTATGCAAGCACAGAAGCGATCCCAACCACTGGGTTGCACATAAGTGAGTGGCGGTCGTGCATTATGACAAGCAGAAGCAGAGTACTGACTAGCCCCTAACCCAGATTCTCCCTACCAGACGGGACTCTCACCACTTATGATACCTACCCCGAGAAGTGCCTGCCGGATGGACGGGTAAGCTTCGGTTCTTGATGCTTCTGCCGTTAAAATTGCGGCTGATTCGAATTCACGTCTTCTTTCTTTGATTCTTCCCTTCGGTCAATAGCCTCTTGGCTGGTGGTTCGCAATCCGTATAGCATGGCCTGGTGCGATGTATCCAAGTCCAGACCACCTGATGCAGAAGATGGTTCGGTTACATCGTCCGATGCAGTTGCCGATCGATAACAGTGTTGCCGCGGCGGGCATTTGGAGGAACTTACTAATGGGTTCTCGCGCTGAACGTCCTGTTGACCTCGAACGTCTCCGTGATTTAATCAATACTGAAGTTAAGAATCTACGTCAACGCAAAGAACAGGGCAAGCTCTCCGTCGCTGCTGCCATCCGACAGAATTGGAATTGGGACGATATGGCCACGTGAAAGTGAACGATTCTTCTTCAATTGGACTTACTGACTTTCTTGAAACTGTTTTGTTTGGCCTTGTCTTTCTCTCCTCCCTCTTCCAACCCCTTTTCCTTTCCCAATTGTGAATTCGATTCGACAACAGCGAAGTTAAGCTTTGATTACCTGTTTACCCTACTTCTCTGCTCCTATCGCAGTCGAAGCTTGATCTATTCTCTTGCCGCATCTGATCGTAGTGTAGAATCTAAAGTTGCCACATATATGTAAACTTCTCGGACCCTGATGTCTCCGAAGGTGTGTTGGAGGATCTGTATTTTTCTTTCCTCTCGTTTTCTTTCCTATATCCGGTTTTGACCTCACTTCAAAGCGATACCGTACTATACTGTACCTTTCAAATCTTTCATGCCGTTTTTTGGAATCCTCTGGTTATCTTGTTGAGTAGTGATTGATCTTAAACGAGCGGCTTTACTGTATGTAGTATGTACTCGCTCGTGCAATGAAATATTAATGACTTCATGATAGTTCCGTCTTAAATATATATCTCTGCTAGGATGTTGGATTGTTCAAAACGTGGATGTCTTCATTATCGGGAAATCCATGTTCTTCTATGCGATTTTCGAGCCGTGGAGTGGCAGCTCGTTCCACAGTCAGCCCACCCAGTCCATGTGCAATGCTGAATACTTTTAATTTACCATCATATCCGGGACATAGATTCTCCTTGGGATTCGGGATCAATCTCCAATACTTTCGGTCTTGCGTGTGTTATCCAGATCAATAGATTAAGCAGCATGGAGGAACACCGCTTACTGTAAGATGTAGAAGATGTTCCTTCGATGGGTTAACATTAAGTTAACTGTAAGTCATGCTCCAAATTATGAGCAACATGAAATTATAACTAATTTCCTCTTACTCGAAACATGAAGTATGAAGTAATTGTTGACTAGTTTGCTTCCTTTTTCTACTAGTTGTGGTGGACTTGGAATAGTGGTGAAATTCTGAAGGGTCATTAAAGCATGTGGATGTGGGAAACTCGGATTGCCGTCGAATTATAGAGCCCGAATTGAACGGCCCAACGGCTTGTCTCCGAATAATTCATCACCCTACCATGCTTCATAGTCAATATTCAATATTCGCTTCTCGGAGAAAATATAAAATGAATGGCTGCTGTCCTCAATCTAACTCGTAAATACGTGTCTTCTTGCCTGTAGCCCTCCACCTTAAACTTGAAGGATGTCATTGAGTCTGGCTTGTGCTCTTCTAGCAACAACTTCTAGCGCTTTTGCTCAACTGGCCCCTGCGCTCGAGGACTGCACGACTACCATCAGCTCCATTGCAGATGCTACAAATGCTAGTACTTGTGCTACAGTCAACATAAATGGCTTCACCGTTCCTGCAGGAGAAGGTTTTACTCTTAACCTTGCAGATGGTGCTACCGTCAATTTACGTACGTTCCATTAGAATGTCCTGTTGAATTGTATTCTTATTCGGATATTTTCAAGTCGGTGATGTTTTGTTTGGCAATAAGTCCTGGGAAGGCCCTCTATTCACTATCCGTGAGCAGCTTCATTATCTTTCTCGTTCATTTGTTCCTTATTTATCGCTGACAGAGGGTAACGATATTACATGCAAGTCAACAAACACCTCTGCACGATAGCTTCTAATACACGGATGTGCAGTCAATGGAAACGGCTTCATCTTTGACGGAGGAGGTCCATTCTACTGGGTTAGCACGTAACTCAACCATACTCAATCTTTTATTCAAATACATTTACGTCTTGTTCAGGATGGCTTGGGTGGCAATGGCGGTATTCTCAAGCCCGGTCCGATGATGAAGTGAGAAGACCCGACAACTTGATACCGTATGCAATTGACAATAATGGTACTATACCGTTCCCAGGATCAAGATGTCAGGCAGCTTCAACAACCTGAAAGTCGTAAATTCCCCACGACATGTATTTAGTGTATCCAATGGCCAGAGACCTCTTACTATCTCAGGATGCACAGTTGATGATTGTAAGTGCAACTCAAAATGCAATATCTAGTCGTAAATTTAATATGTGCCAGCTCAGGGATTCCAACCTAATAATCAAAGCAATGGGACTGCCGCTGGACACAATACAGACGGATTTGACATATCATCTTCCAACGTAGTAAGTGTTTTTTCGCAGGGTTGGAAAACGCTGACTATTACTAAAGCATTGCCTAGCTATTCACCGGAAATACTGTCATCAGCCAGGACGATTGTCTCGCCATCAATAAAGGTTCCAATATAACTTTCACAAACAATACATGCTCAGGAGGCCACGGCATTTCTGTCGGCTCGATTTCGTCGGATGCATCCGTGTCTAACATCGCAATTACCGATAACACCATCATAAACAAGTGAACCTTTCGAAATGTTGAATAATAATCGCTTACTTATGTCATGCTTTCCCAGCGACCAAGCACTGCGCATCAAGACGAAGGCGTCGGCTGTTAACGGAAGTGTTGCTAATATCACATATTCCGTCTGTTTATATTTTCAGGCTGAACCTGCGTATCTTTCACTGACTTGTCCTTTTTTTCAAGGGGAATACCGGTACTGGCATGCGTAGGTTTGGCATCATTATTGACCAAGGTTATCCAAAAACTCTGGGAAAACCTGGGACTGGGGTTATTATCTCTGACGTGAACTTTATCGGCGAGATGAACAATATCACGGTGAACGACAAGGCTGTTCGAGTGGCAGTCAATTGTGGTGAGGGTGCTTGTCAGGGAACATGGAACTGGACTTCTCTTGTTGTCACTGGCGGACAGAAGAGCAACATATCTGGATTTGATGGGATAACCGGGGGCTCGTTTTAAACTCTGAATAGTTGTGCAATTCGGGACATTAATGTTATTTGCATTAGTTGTTTCTTTGCTTCAGAGTCTAGCCTTTCGCTTTTACCTTTAACGAGCACAGTGCGACACTCCCTTTTCGATAGTCGAATTTAAAATACATTGCGATGTTGTTTGGTCATTTGCGCTAACTCGGGTCACTACTTGAACTAGCAATGGTGTCACCGTACTAGTAGTACTGTAGTAGTAGTAGTGGATACTGGCTGTTGCTCAGGCATAATTCATCCATCTCCGTCTACCTAGGTGAGTAAATAATCGACTGGATCCGTTATGTAGGTTATTGCTTTGTGGCTGCTAGCAAAAGCATCCGTAAATAGCAGTCGTAATCAGAAAATGTATAAAGTAAAGAGAAGAAGAAAACTTCGATTCTTAAGTTGAGGTACCACAAATGATCGGCGAGCGGATTCGGCCTGACCTGACTTGACATCATACCACGACAAGATGCCCTTCACGGGTCCAGTCAACTACTCACTGTACCTCGTTACAGGGCGTGAACTCCTTCCACCGGGTGCAGCAAGTTGTCTTCTTTGACATGTTCGAGAATTATGCTCGACTAAGAAATATAAAACAATAGGACTACTACCAAATACTTGAGGAGGTAATATCTCCCGCCTCCGAGCATTGCCAATTTAATCCAGAAACTTAAATGACGGGTGGACCACATCTGTTTCACAGGCTCTGAAAGGTGGAGTTACGCTCGTCCAGGTACGAGAGAAGGATGCAAGCACCAGAGAGGCACGCAATTTTTCTTCCGACAGCGCATATATGCAGGCTCTGATCCCGTAACCACCGCATATAACCAGTTTCTCGAAATTGCCCAGCGGACCAAAGAAATATGTCACGAATACAACGTCCCCGTTTTGATTAATGACAGGTATGGGATTGTCGTTGGTAGGGCGCAATGCCACAATGCCGATCTAAACTATCGTTTGTTCAATAGAATTGACATTGCGCTAGCCATGGGCGCGGATGGGGTGCACATAGGGCAATCTGACATGCCCGCCAATATCGCCCGCTGGCTCCTTCCCGCTAACTTAATCTTAGGTATCTCCGCGAACACGCCTGGTGAAGCGGCGGCCGCAGTAGCGGATGGTGCAGATTATATTGGTATTGGGCCAATCTGGAGCACAACTACGAAAAAGGACATAAAGAACGTTCTTGGTGTACGTGGAGTTGGCGCAATCCTAGATGCACTGGATGGATCTAAGGTGAAAGCGGTTGGCATCGGTGAATGAATTCGATTTGCTCATTTGGCTTTGTTGTATTCTTAACTTATAATTCTCAGCTGGAATTAACGAAAAGAATGTCCTTCGAACGCTTCATGGTACTGTCTCGAAAAACGGACGGGCTTTGGATGGCGTTGCAGTTGTCAGTGCCCTCATGGCATCCAAGAAGCCGCACGACTCTGCAAAAGGATTGTCAGATATCGTTCGCGCATTCCTTTCTTCGCCAACACAAATTTCCAGATTCGAAGCACCCTCTAAAGCCGAAATCATTGTGAAGGCAGTCGCGGATCTCTTGTCCAATATCCGTGAGACTGGACCAGTAATACATCAGGCAAGGCATGCCAACCGAGCTCGTTAAAACCTCCAGCCTAATTACTCTTCATCTACGCAAATTCTTGTAGATCACGAACAATGTCGTGATCAATCAATCCGCCAATGTTACCTTAGCGCTCGGTGCAAGTCCGATCATGGCTACTGCACCACAAGAGATGGAGGACCTCAGTAAAGTGAGCAGGGCCTTGCTTGTTAACTTTGGTACGATCAGCAGCAAGGAAGGTATGCTCGAAGCGGGTACGTGCTTCTTGAATGGATAATCCGTCCCAAATAATTGCTGAGAAAATGTATGCTATGACAAAGGCAAATGGGTTAATGCCAGGAAAAATCCGATTGTATTCGATCCGGTGGCTGTTGGCGCGACAAAGTACCGCTTCGAGACGGCACAGGGTGAGTTTCTTCCAAGTCTCAAAGTTTCTCGTAAGCTGAAGTCCTATGCCTCTTCTCCAGAGCTCCTTAACACATGGCAGGCATCTGTTATTAAGGGTAATCCAGCTGAGATCGGCGCACTTGCACAGTCAGACGAGGTGCGGATAAAACGTTTAACAACAAGTTTTCAATATCAAACCGAATGTATTTTTGCAACAGGTCAAATCGAGAGGAGTGGATAGCGTTGGAAGTGGCTTCGAGAATCCAGTACCAATGCTCTGCGAGCTCGCGCGAAAAGAACGTGAGTAGCTATACTGCATCTCCCGAAATCTCCGCATTCACGTCGAGCCAAACCATTTCGCATCATTCACCTTACCTATTCCTATCCTCATCATACACAGGTTGCGTTATAGCCATGACCGGAAAGGCCGACTGGGTATCGGACGGAAATATCACAATTAGCTCGTCGAACGGACACGAGCTTCTTGCGAACATCACGGGCTCGGGTTGCATTGTCGGCACGAGCGTTGCCACGTTCTGCGCTGCTGCAAATAATTCAAGCAAATCCGATTCCAATGATGCGGATCATAATAATATTCATCGACTTGTGCGTGGTGATATGCTTCTTGGTGCTGTCGGAGGGTATGTTCCGACGTTCGGAATCTTGATGACAAAAAACACCAAGCTGATTGACTATTTGCATTTTGCACATCATAACAGTATCCTTGCAATCACGGTCGCCTCCGAGCTCGCCGCTGCTAGAAACGACGTCCATGGAACTGGAACGTTCTTGCCAGCGCTCATAGATGAATTGTATCATTTGACACCAGAAAAGTTACTGGAAAGAGCCCGCGTGGAGGTACATTCGTAGAATGGACGGATAAAAATTCTTCATTCAAGTTGCATGTAACTCTATCAAATTTCATAATGCTTGATTACATTCCTTGCTTGCTGTAATCCATAACAACCCCCGCTTAAACTAATTAATACTATGTGTGCCATTTGCTACGCCAGTACTTTCGAGAAGGGCATTTCCTTCGTTGGCTGGAGCCAATTCTTCTCATCATACGCTGCATATGGCGGTGAGTCAATCATGTGGAACGTGTACGCAAATCGCGTGAAGGGGCTCGTGTTCCGTTCGGATTTATGCAGTACACTTCCGTGAATGATAACGAGGTCACCTGCATCCAGAGTAACAAAGTTCAGGCATTTAGCAAAACAAAAAAGGAAATTAAGTGAATATGATCGAAAGGATTGCGCAAGTAACCCCCGAAATAAAACGCAGGTAAAAAAAGAAAGAGGAAGAGGAAGTCAAAATTTACCAGGTTCACAAGTTTCTAGAATGTATTTCCCTTCTGGTCGTGGGGGAACTTGGGCACTCGGTATTAGTTCCTCGAAACCGGTCCCGCCACCTGGAAGGCGGACGAAGCGCTTCGTTATCGGTGTGATCTTATGCGACCCTGGAAGAAAGGACAAGGCCCCGTTTTCCGGTGTACACTTCTCCAACGCGAACCAGAAACCAAGAGCTGTAGGTGGGTCCGTATACTAAAGAAAACAATCAAACACAATACCGTGAAATACGATCTGAGTGGGAGAAGGGCTTACTAGGAACGTCCTGTAGTGTATGAGGTCCTCATTAGTTTTATTGCACTCAAACAGCATGACTATACACACGAATCATTATGTTCGCTAACTGGCGATAGACCAGTTTGAGCTGCGTTTATACAAGTTCAATTGCGGTCCTCTACTTGCCTTCGCCACCAATTTGCGGCTGCTTGGTTATCATCATCGACTGCAAAGCTTATAATAATACGTGAATAATACGTCATGCAACTTCTGAACAAATATTACGACACAACACGAAAGGTACTCACCGACTGGGTCCTTATGAAACCGCAAATCACGGACAAGAGCCTTCACCCGTTCATTCTCAAGCGTCACTTTCCTGAACGCAGGGTCCAATTCATGCAAAGCTAAAAGAGACAAAGGGAGAAATAAAATAAATAAACACGTTGCGTCTCAATCAGATGACAATTATTTGAATAAAGCTGAGACGACTAGCGAGTCTAGCCGCATCGATAGGAGTGGATAGAAGGGAGAAAAGGACTTAAAGAGGTTTATGAACAACTCACCATGTCCGATTTTATTGACAGCTTTACTCTTCCCTCGCGTGAGCCTGCCCTGAGGATCAACCGCGTCTTCTTCCAGGAAGAACCGGATCTTATCGCCAGACGTAAGGAAATAATCATCTCCGACGTGATTATCCTCTCCCGTCGTGAATTTCGTCTTGAAAGTCGAGACAAGGGCCAAAACGAGTTCCCATCATAGCATAGTATAACACAATTGAATGATTGTTTTCATTATCCATAATAATAATACGAAAGAGTAGTCAGCCTTCCAATCCAACATGAAATGCAGTGTACAGCTTATAACAGCCTTGTCAAAGCCCCTCACCTTTGGATGATCTTCAATATTGAACTCGTCAAGGAGCTGTCTCGCTCTGTCAAGCAACGCAATTGTCTCCGCGGGCGTCAGGAACTCCCGAATGCACAAATACCTATTTCGTCATCGTCAAACAATCAAACAAACAAAACAAAAGAAAGGTAAGAAAGGAAGAAAAAGACACAGGCATGAGCAAAACAAGATCTATAATGGAGCTCTGACAGACGGAAATGAAAAACCCGGGCACGCACCCATCCCTGTCAAACTAACAATAATTGTATATGCTAGGCTTTAGCAGGCAACAACTTGAAGTGGCAGACGACAGACAATACGTGGCCAGTTAATAGCAATTCACCTGATCGATCTGCTCCTGTGTGAGATACTCAAGTCTGTTTGAAGCCATTGGCAAATGTCTCGTGTCAAGTGCTTGAAGCTGTCAGACGGACGAATGTAACCGGCGATAATCAACCCAAGGAAGTGCACATTTACTTGACACATGAATATTTTAGTCACGCGGAATGAAGTCATGCACGTTCTTCTATTTTGTTCTACTAATACAAGTTCGAACCACAATCACCTCGAGAAACAGACGAACATGGATCCGAACATTTCCAGGATAAAGCAGGATTGGAACACGAAACAGAGATAAGGACACATAGCAGTCGTAAAGGAAATCCGGGGTAACTAGACAGTACGAAAAGAAAGAAAAGAAGAGAAAGGGGAAAAAGTGGAAACCCAGCAGACCGTTGACAACCAAAGTACCGCATGAGACCACAGAAAAAGATAGATGACTATTGTACCTTTGAAAAC
>NW_006760391.1:1684821-1698768 GCF_000271605.1 Fomitiporia mediterranea MF3/22 | reverse complement strand
AATCCACACAATCCAACCTATTACTTCTGTGTTCTAAGATCTTAGAATGTTCAGAACACTATCTAGCCCTGTTTACTACTCAGTAGTTTATCTGTAGTATTAAGCAGGGATAGCCTCAGCTGAGTTTATAACTAAGGACATGAGTCCATCCTTGTTGAAAGAGAGAGGTTAATAAGGAAATGTTAGTACATATACTTACTCTCTCAGACAATAAGGTTGTACAAGCTGTATGTTCCCTTCAGAACAAGTAGCAGTTTATCAGAGAATGTTTCAAGCACTGTTACAGTTCTCTACTCTTATACTTTCAGTTTTAAGGGTTCTACACCCTTCTATACTAGAACTTAGGACTTCTGTCCCTTAGGAGGACTATTTATAAATTATATACATACTAACTCTTACTATTACCCTTCCTTACTTTATTATTCTATTCTTTTAACCACCCCTTCATTCTTTGTTCATTCTATAGTCTCTTACCCTTTGTCTATCCCTTCATTCTTTATACCTTTATCTTTGACCTTTCTTTCTTTCATTCTTTGTAGCTTATCATTCCTAGTAGCTTATACTCTCTGAGTACTCTTGTATAGTTTAGTATATATAAGTGTACAAGATCAGACTAGTTCTATAGTCTTGATCTTGTCTACTCTAGGTAGTCCTGTACTCTTAGGCTTACTCTATATACTCTACTCTTGTCTCACTCTCTCTCTCTCTGTCTGTTCTACAAGTTCTAACTATGTTCTAGTACTCACATTCTGTATTTCTGTTGTGTAGAATAGTTGTAGCCTGGGTCCCCTTACTGAGCCTTTGGGTCCCCTCTATACTGTTACTAACATTAGATTAAGACTACCACATTACTACCCTACAACTCTCCTACATTTTAGACATTAGTACTTACTATTATATTAATCCCTTTTCTTTGTTCTAACTCTTTTACATTTTTAAATTTTAAACTTTCTAAACCCTTTTAAACTTTTACCACCCTTCTTCTATTCATTACCCCTTTTAGTTTAGTACTGATTCCTTTGTAGTATAAACATGAACCCTCCTACACTAACTACTACCCTTACTGTCCTACTAGATTAGCAGTTGTAAGCAGACTTAGCTTAATATGTGTAGACCTCTATCTAAGAGACCTTTACTAACTATATACTCTCAGCCTCTTTAGAGCCTGTTCTGATTGTTCTAGAAGTTGTAACCTGTTCTGAAAAGAAAGTGTATGTAGCCTACCCTTTAGACTTTAATAGACAGTACTTTAAGGACTTTCAACACTAAGTTGAACTATACATAGTTACTACTTTAACTAATCTATCCTTAGACCTTAATCACATTCTATTTGTCCTCTCCTTCATAAAGGAAGGCAACACAGCCACCTGAGCCCAGAACTGGATCAAAGGCTATTAGATTAGAAGCCTAATTCAACTTTAGAACAATGAGTTGTATTTAGAATTTATAAGACAACTCTATACTTCCTTCATTAATTTGAATGAGAAGTGTAATGTGTAGAACAAGCTTGTGTCTCTGTAACAGGGCAAACATTCTACTAATACCTTCTTTCAGGAGTTTAATATCCTGGCCCAGAAGGTAGGATTTGTACTCAGATTTAATAATGTCCTTATTAGAATACTTAAAAAAGCTTTTTACCCAGAACTAGTTAATAAGATTCTTAGAATAACACTAGAACTAATTACTTACACTAAGTAGAAGATGTACACTATTTCCTTCAACCAAGCTGTAGCTTGAATGTGTTAAGTCTGTACAGAATGTCTATACATGTGTTTAGCTCTAACAGTTTTAAGTCCTCAGATTAATCTGCTTATAATTTGTAATCAATCTGTTCTGATAGATGTTAGAGAAGCCTGAAAGTAAGAAGTATACTTTACTTACAGAAAGTTAGAGTACTAGATTAAGGACTGTCTACAGAAGTAACAGTATATTTATCAGATTATTAGAGTAATAATGAGTGACAAGTAGAATTTGTAGTAAAAAGCCTTTTTTACAAATCTGGAAGTTCTCTCAGAACTCCTAGACTCTAACTATGTACTCTAGGATTTTGTAAAGGTCTAACAGTAAATACAGTACTAAAGAGCTATAACTTGGATTTTTTAACAGTCACTTTTGATTTAATAGACACTGTAGGATTAGAAGTAAATAAAGTAAGAAAAGTAGAAAAAGTAGAAAAAATAAATTAACAAAATTATTTATTAGAAAGAAAAAAGTCAAAAACAAAAGTAGATAGTTCTCTTATTTCTTCTAATTCTTTTGATTCTTCTCTTTACACTTTATCCAAGTTTAAATCTGTACAATCTGACCTACTACTTCTGTGTTCTAAGATCTTAGAATGTTTAGAACACTACCTAGCCCTGTTTACTACTTAGTAGTTTGTCTATAGTATTAAGTAAGGATAGTCTTAGCTAAGTTCACAACTGAGGACATGAGTCTGTCCTTGTTGAAAGAGAGAGGTTAATAAGGAAATGTTAGTACATATACTTACTCTCTTAGACAACAAGACTGTACAAGCTGTACATTCCCTTCAGAACAAGTAGTAGTTTATTAGAGAATGTTCTGAGTACTAGCTCTAAGTTCCTGTCCTCTTGACTCCCTTCTTAGGATTCTCTCAGATTCAAACAATAGCTCTAGTAGACAGTAGATACACTAGCTTGTATATTAATAAGGCCTTTATATAGAAACACTACCTTCTTACTTAATACATTCTACTTTCAATCCTAGTATACAATACAGACAGAACTCTAAACTAGAATAGTTGGATTACTGAGTTTGTTTAACTACAGATGACTATTTAGTATTATAAGGAAAGTATTGAGTTTAGAGTCACTAACCTTAGAAAGACAGACATCTTTATTAAATTCAAATGGTTCAAGGCTTACAACTCTACTATTAACTAGTTAGAGTAGACACTCATGTTTAATCAGTGTCCTAAGTCTTGTAACTACTTTGTACTACTGTTCTAAGTAAATGTAAATACTTCTAATGTTACTAATAGTTCTAATAAAGGTGACTAGTTGTTCTTCTTCAACTAGGATAAATATGTGAACACATATTCTAGTCAAGGTAGAACAGAGTTAATCTGAAGAATGTCTAAGATGAAACCAGTCTAGAACCCTCTCAGAATAACTCTACTCTAGAACACACATAGACCTAGTCTGCCAGATTTTGTCTAAGAGTTCTCTAAAGTCTTTAGTAAAGAGGAATTTGACTAGCTTCCTAAATACTGTTTCTAAGACTATATAATTGAATTGACTAAGAGTTTCTAACTTAAGGATTGTAAGGTCTACCTACTTAACAGAGATAAGTAGGAGGTGCTTGACAAGTTCCTTCAGGAAAATCTTTAGAACAGTCAGATCCAACCCTTAAAGTTCTTTATAGTCTCCTCTTTCTTCTTTGTCAAAAAGAAAGATAAGAGGCTCTACCTAGTTCAGGATTATTGTTGTCTTAATAAGGGTACTGTTAAAAACAAGTACCTACTCCTCCTAATTTAGGAGCTTATTAATAAGATGTATATATCTAGGGTTTTTACTAAGTTGAACATTTGATAAGAATACAATAATATTTGGATTCAAGACAGAGATGAGTAGAAGACTGTGTTCTAAACTAATTATAGATTGTACAAACCAACTGTAATGTTCTTCAGACTAACTAACTTACTTACAACATTCTAGTCATTTATGAATCACATCCTTACAGATCTGATTAACTTAGAGTATGTTAGTGTGTATCTGGACAACATTCTGATCTTTACTTAAATAGTCAAGCACTATTACCAACTAATCTAAGTAGTTCTATAATAGTTCTGAGATAATAAACTATTCCTCTAAGAAGTAAAGTACTCTTTTGTACAAGAGTCAGTAGATTATCTAGACTTTGTAATTAGTGAAGGAGAGGTCTGTATGAATCTAGTAAAGGTAACTGTAGTTTAGAACTAGCTACAACCTTAGAACCTGAAACAGGTCTAAGTATTCTTTAGGTTTGCAAACTATTACTAACACTTTATTTAAGACTTTAGTACTATTACCTAGCCCCTTCACAATCTTACTAGTAAAGATGTTCCTTAGTAATAGGATGATTAGTAGTAGTCTGTGTTTGAGTCTCTTAAGTAGACTATTACTAGTAAGCCTGTATTAGTAGTTCTAACAGTTGTAGACAAGTTCTGAGTCAAAGCCAACTCTTCTAACTTTACAAATAGAGTAGTACTGTCTTAGTTTATTAACAGAAAGTAGTGTCTAATAGTATTCTGATTAGAATCCCTCTTTATAACAGAACAGAACTACCCTATTTATAACAAGGAACTCCTTGTAATTGTCTGTTCCTTAGAGGAGTAGTATTAATATCTTCTTAGTACTATACAGAAGTTTGAGATTTAGAGTAATCACCTTAATCTCTAGTACTTCTAAACACCTTAGAAGCTCAACTACTACTAAGCCTGCTAGATGTTAGAACTGTAAGACTATGACTTTGTACTAACTTACAAACCCAGAACACAAATAACAAAAGCTGATTTACTCTTAAGACAAGTAGGTTATAAAAGGGGGGAGAATAATAATAAAAATCTTGTTCTCCTAGACAATTCCTGTTTTGTGTCTAAGACAATCCAAGAGATCTGACTCAAATCCAAGGATGTTGACTTTGTCACCTGTATATAGTAAGCTCTAAAACACACACAGGACTAGGTTGTAGTAAAGTAGCTAGAGAAGTAGGCTAGGAATTAGAAAGAGGATAAGGATAGATAGGTTTACTAAGAAGGCTGACTATACATTCTGAAGGATTAGAAGCTGTAGAAGGACATTGTCTAAGCTTATTACAACAATCTGACTGTAGAACATTTAGACTAACACAAAACACAGGAACTCATTACTTGAAACTACTAGTAGCTAGGAATACAGAGGGAAATCCTAAAGTATATAACTAGTTGTAATACATACTAATAGACTAAGGCCTACTAGACAAGAGTTTGGGCTCCTCTACATTTGTATTAGATCCTAGATTACTCTTAGGAAGAAGTCTTAGTAGACCTGATTAGTAAGCTACCTGAGTCTTAAAGTTACAACACTATCTGTATGATTGTTGACTGATTCTCTAAGCAAGTCTACACAGTTTCAACCTAAACAGAACTTACTTCTGAAAGTATAGTATACATTTATTAGGATTACATCTTGTTAACATTTATTTTGGATAAATGTGTCATATGTCTCAAATCACACAAACATCTTGCAAATATACACTATTGCTGAGACATGTCTTCCAAGACATACATCTGAGACATACAATATTAGATAGCATATATATTACTTCAATCTAAGGACAATGAAGCTCATTAAGAACTTACACACAGTCAACTTGTATTGACACCTATGTACTATGAGCAGAGTCTACTGAACCCCTACTAGTGTGACTTACTCTTAGTATCCTTGTGAGCAGTGCACAAACCTATGGAAGAATATTTCCTATCAATTAGGAAACATCACAACCTCAACACACTAACAGGTTATGAGCCTTGCACTCCCTGCTCATATCTACATTGTTACTATGCTTTTACCTTACCCTCTATGAATGCAACACTTCGAAATCATTGTCTTTACAATTATGATTTCCCCCTCAGTAGTTATATACATGACTATATGCACCACAATCATCATCTTGAATGCTTCAGTGTACTATACACTATAGTACAAATGATTTGATACACTCAATCATATTATACTCAATAAGTATCATTGAACTACTCTATTTAACACTGAATCCACTTGATTCTACACATACAATCTATTCTACTTGTCTACAAACCTTTGGTACTCCTATCTGAGCATACCAAATGCAAATTGTCTTGTTCTGAAAACTACAATCTCTCTATACAACAAGACATACTATGATACTTGTAACCAGAACATACTATGAGGACCTAGACACACTTGTCTGAGTATCCCAAACGTGCATTGATTTATTAAAATAACTTCAGACAGATTAGTTGCTTTAAATGTAATGAGTACCCAGCAATACTACATTCAAACACTAAACTACTTTATCTTACACTACAGAGATACATTATAATAATAACATCTCACATAACAAACGAACATTTGATATTATATCAATAATATAAAGAAATACTATTGCAAACGTATAATCAATCTAATAATGATTAGACAAACGAATAATATGAAAACAAGAGTATAAATGCAACTAAAGCATAATAACTCAAATATAAAAACAATTTATACTATCATAAACACATAGTCACAATAAATAACATATATTTACCAAATACAAATATATTGCATAGATATACAAACGTATACAATGAAATAATAAAGCATATTGTATAGATATACAAATATACGAATGTACAAACGTACAAAATAATAATAATGTATTCAAACACATAAAACTATTAATTATTAAATAACACAAAGTTATATGCAAATGCAATCAAACAAACACATAATAACAATAAAAACAATTAATAAAACATATGAAACAATGTTACAAACATTCGAAACATATAAAAACAAACATATATACTTATACAAAGTATTAAATTAAGTTAAACCATAATGTTACAAATGAAGAAACAATATAATGATGCATATATGCATAATATTGACATTATAAACTATACAGACAAATACATATCTTATACCTCACACAATTACTATTATAATACAAAAATCGGACAAACAATAGTTACAAATACACTGTAACAATATTATGTATACTAATCATAAGATATACATGATAACAAAGTATTAAGTCGATACGATTAATACAAACAGTTTAAACAATATAAACATATTTTGGACACATTGAAAATATTATTAACATACAAAATGTTATAAACAATTAAATGTCACTTAAAAACTTGACAAAATACAATAATACAGACGTAAACAAAACAACTAATGCTACAAAACATTAGAGCCTAACATCAGATAGTCTGAAGGGCTAAGCAACAGAAAGAACACTGCTACTAAGTACACAAAAGACAGACACACACTAGAACACAACCCAAAAGAAACAGGATAAGCTTGAGTGTTCTGGAAACTCAATCAGATGCTTCATGTATAATTAAACATCTACAATGTATGACAGATTTAATCAATCACTATAAACAGCAGAAAAATATTTATTCACAAAGAATATATTTATGATCAATACATAATGAATATTATTAACTATTTGAAGTTCAAACAATATCATAACAGTGTATTCTTAATTAACAGCCTTGTTTGAGCTTGTGCCCATCACAAAAGAATAAAATTAATAAATGGAACAGAAACAAGACACAATAGCTTGAATACTTTTGTCATCAAATGAAAGACAAATGATACTGAGTGAATAGAAATAATGCATCACAATGTATGCAAATATAATGGACAAAATACACAAACTTATCTTTGCTAAATAATACTATGAATTATAATTATCCAAATAACAAACTATTTGGATGTACACATAATAATCAAACAAAATACACAAGCATACATACAACCTATTTGAGTATAAACTTGAATAACAATTAGTATAAATGCTAAAAAGAAATAATAACTAAATCAGACAAAGATAACAAATAACATTGAACACATAAGTCTATTAGAACAATATGAAAGTATTGGACAAAACAAAATACATGCATTCACATACAAATGCTTAAACAAATAATAGAATGACAAAAACATACAAACAAACCAATTAAACACAAAAGCCAATTACTCAAGGTGAACCTTCTCAAATTGAAGGGGAGTAATAACAGTATATATTCACAAAACATAAAACATAACAAATAAATCAAAACATAGCAAACAATTAAATGATGCAGAAATATTGACTACATCACTATTTAACCTTACACATCCTACAAAACACAATTATAAAGTTATTGTAACGAATTCAAAGCAAATCTGTTGAATCTAACAAGCAAATCTGTTCAATCTGATAAATCTGACAATAAAATACTTACACAGGAGATACATTCTCTGGAATCTTTGATGGTCACACTATACATGGCACCATTGAATGTATTACAAATGAATATATATTATGGAGCATATATCAAAACACAGAGAAGTATGCTACATGCAATAATGTTGAGCAGAAAAGCATCTCTAGTGCATATTGAATGGAACTATGTTTTCCACAACAGAACGTATGTTACATCAAAAATAACAATCACAAATCATGCAAAACTTCTAATGCTTATTCCCTAACATGTAGGACATAATAGCAAATAAATAATTAAATAAACAAAATAATATTCGAACGTATGACTGGGAAATAATCCAGGCAATGAAGCTAAGGAATAGTACATATTCCTAAAGCAATCTACACTAGATGTGTAAAGCACTTGCTAAAAATTAAAAGAAGCAACAGATGTAATAGCAATCAAAACATTAATCCTTTTGAATAAAACAAGATAATGTCAATTATAATGAACAAAAATGAGTGATACACTCAAAATAAACGAAATAAATTCATATTTCATAACAAACACACACATATATTCAGCAAATAAAGCAAATATAATGATTAAAACAATATCAAACAGAATTTAACACAAAATAAACAATAAACGAACGAATATTACAATATATGATGAAAAATAGAACTGTAAGATACACTATTTCATCTATCTACAAAATAAAAACAACAAACACATATTATGATTGCACAAAGTAATATATTAATCAAATAAACATTACACAACAATAATAAAAACATTATCACAACAATAAAACAATACAAACATACGAATAACATTATAGTTTGTAAAAGTCGAAGGACACATTAATTGATAACAAACACAATGCACACATATATTGATATTAAATATATCTATTGCAAAACAGTAAAACGATACAAACATATTATATGTTTAAAAACATAAATAATGTGTCTAAACAGACTTACAAACAGTCAGATGATAAAATAAAACAAATTACAATGAATAAAACCTTAATCAACCTTGATATGAAACACTCTGACATATTATAAATGATATTATGAATTACAAACAATACAATGCTTCAATATAAAGGCATAGAACTACTATTAAATGCTTAAAAAGTATGAATACAAAACGAATGCAAACAAAGATGATACATGATGAATAGAGGACATCATAATAACATCAACAGTACATTTTACAGGCATGATTCAACAGTTTCATTGTGAAAGTAAAAGTGGAAAAACTACTAGTAACACAATTCAAATGTACAAAAATACAAATTAACAACAAACAAATTAATAACACACACATTGTTATTAAATATAGTATTAACTATACAAACGAAACAATACAAACGAATTACAATTATAATTACACTTTGAGTGTAAGAATACAAAACAAACTACATGTATAATAATACAAATACAAATGGAACGAATAATGGAACAACTGCAGAACAATACAGTATGATAAAATAAACATACTATGACACAAAACAAACAATATGACATGAAAAACAAACGAAACAAAATCATATCATATCATATTATATTGCAAACAAGAAAAACTACTATCATACAAATGATAAAACATTATAGTGACAACTATAATAGTAATAATAATAAAACTACAAACAAACAAATGCTAAAGAGATCCTGCAGCTCTCTTAGCAATAAAAATTGAACTTACAATCAGTTTATTACATTGAACATAATAATAATACATCAGACAAACGTAACACTTACAGTGGACTTAATATACAAAGCAAACGAAACATTTACATTGTGAATGTAAATGATATTAATAAAAACAACGGACAAACACATATCAAACATTATATTAGTCTGATCAACTAGTATAAGTTTGAAGGGGAGTGTTAACATTTATTTCGGATAAATGTGTCATATGTCTCAAATCATGCAAACATCTTGTAAATATACACTATTGCTGAGACATGTCTTCCAAGACATACATCTGAGACATACAATATTAGATAGCATATATATTACTTCAATCTAAGGACAATGAAGCTCATTAAGAACTTACACACAGTCGACTCGTATTGACACCTATACACTATGAGTAGAGTCTACTGAACCCCTACTAGTGTGACTTACTCTTAGTATCCTTGTGAGCAGTGTGCAAACCTACAGAAGAATATTTCCTATCAATTAGGAAACATTGTGACCTCAACACACTAACACATCTTTTAGTTACACAGACTCTCTTAAAAGCTTATTCACAATTACAGACTGTAATTCAAGTTGAAATTCATACAGGACTTGTATTCACTTCTCAGAATTCAAGGGAACCCTTCTACTACATATTACTTACAGACTAATAGTCAAACTGAGTAAGTCAATTAGGAGATTAAGCTCTACCTCTAAATGTTCATCAATTATTAGTAATCAGATTAGTCTAAATAGTTAGCTCTGACAGAATTTGTGTATAATAACTAGTAACACTCTATAATAGGACAGTCCCTGTTCTTCCTTAATTATAAGAGACATCTGTACTAGGGAACAGTTCTGAACCAGAACAGTAGTTCTGAATCTATAACAGACTTTATAGAATGAATACATAAGACTAGGGAAGACACACAAGCTCTTTTAGAGAAGATAGTATAAGTTATAAAGTAGAACTATAATCAGAAGAGGTCTGTAGCTAAGGATTACTAGCCTAGTAACAAAGTTATACTAGAAGCTACTAATCTGACTACAGACTACTTAATAAAGAAGTTGGACAATAAGTACTTTAGACCCTTTATTATTAAAAAGAAGGTTAGTGCCTCTACTTACAAACTCTAACTTCTAACAATATAGAAGTGTATACATTTAGTGTTCAACAAGGTTCTACTGTCTCAGTACTATAATCTAGGTTTTCCTTTGTAACAAAGACTCTTACTACCTCTACTAGAACTTATTAGTTTCAAACTAGAATACAAAGTAGAGTATATAGTAGATACTAAGCTAGTACATAGAAAGCTCAAGTTCCTTATCTACTAGAAGGGATACCTAGTTGAAGAATGTACTTAGGAACCTGCTAAGAATCTCACCTATACTGTTAAGACAATCTAAGACTTCTATTAACTTCATCCAAGTACTCTGTGTCAACTCTATCTTACAGATTTCTAAACCCTACTATTCTAACCTATGTCTGAACTACTAACCAAACCTAATGTTCACCAATCAGAGTAATTAGTTTTAGAGGAAGGGTAATGTTACAGTTCTCTACTCTCATACCTTCAGTTCTAAGGGTTCTACACCCTTCTGTACTAGAACTCAGGACTTCTGTCTCTTAAGAGTACTGTCTATAAACTATATGTGTACTGACTCTTACTACTATCCTTCCTTACTTTATTATTCTATTCCTTTAACCACCCCTTCATTCTTTGTTCATTCTATAGTCTCTTACTCTTTGTCTATCCCTTCATTCTTTGTACCTTTATCTTTGACCTTCCTTTCTTTCATTCTTTGTAGCTTATTATTCCTAGTAGCTTATACTCTCTGAGTACTCTTGTATAGTTTAGTATATATAGGTGTACAAGATCAGACTAGTTCTATAGTCTTGATCTTGTCTACTCTAAGTAGTCCTATACTCTTAGGCTCACTCTATATACTCTACTCTTGTCTCACTCTCTCTCTCTCTCTGTCTATTCTGTAAGTTCTGACTATGTTCTAGTACTTACATTCTGTATTTCTGTTGTGTAAGATAGTTGTAGCCTGAGTCCTCTTACTAAGCCTTTAGGTCCCCTCTACACTGTTACTGACAGAGTACTTTACTTCTTAGAGGAATAGTTTATTATCTTAGAGCTGTTGTAGAACTACTTAGATTAGTCAGTAATAGTGCTTGACTGTTTAGGTAAAGATCAGAATGTTGTCCAGATACATACTAACATACTCTAAGTTAATCAGATCTGTAAGAATGTGATTCATGAATGACTAGAACATTGTAAGCAAGTTAGTTAGTCTAAAGAACATTACAGTCAGTTTGTACAATCTATAATTAGTTTAGAACACAGCCTTCTACTCATCTCTGTCTTAGATCTGAATATTATTGTATTCTTATCAAATGTCCAACTTAGTAAAAACCCTAAATGTATGTGTCTTATTAATGAGCTCCTGAATCAGAGAGAGTAGGTACTTGTTTTTGACAGTACTCTTATTAAGACAATAATAATCCTAAACTGAGTAGAGTCTCTTATCTTTCTTTTTAACAAAGAAGAAAGGGGAGACTATAAGAGACTTTAAGGGTTAGATCTGACTGTTCTAAAGATTTTCCTAAAGGAACTCATTAAGTGCCTCCTACTTGTCTCTGTTGAGTAGGTAGACCTTACAATCCTTAGGTTAGAAACCCTTAGTTAATTTAATTGTATAGTCCTAGAGACAGTGTTTAGGAAGCTAGTCAAATTCCTCTTTACTAAAGACTTTAGAGAACTCTTAAACAAAATCTAGCAAGCTAAGTCTACATACATTCTAGAGTAGAGTTGTTCTAAGAGGGTTCTAGACTAGTTCTGTCTTAGACATCCTTTAGATTGTGTAAGATATACTCACTTTACTAGTCCTAATCTTTAGGAATAGTAACAGAATAGAGTATAAAGGGTAAGACTTGTAGACTTGTAGAGTGAGAGGGTAGAGGAGTCCTACTTTAGTCAAGCTACAAGTGTAGCCTAGTAGGTTAGTAGTAGAGTACTTCCAAGTACTAAGTAACTTAAGTTGATAAAACTATCTTTTGAGAGCTAAACTGGCCTCCTTATATACCTTTTGCTAGAGTAATGTTACTCTAGTGACTTTAGTAACTCCCTTTACTATTGTTCCTATGAAGTAGAGCTGGCTAATCCTTTAGACTGTATGCTACACTAGTTTGTGTCTTCTATTAATCTGCTAACACTAGTTTGTGTCTTCTTGTATCCTAGATTAATCTTCTAATGACTCCTTTACTGTATTGTTATATCTTCTATACTTCCTCTCATACTTCTAATGACTCCTTATGAGTCCTCCTGACTAGTTATACTGTGTAAGCTGTGTAATGCTTTTCTCATAAAGTAGAGCTCTCTATTGTTCCTATGACTCTGTCTGACTCAACCTGTACTTCCTGTACACTAGTTTGTAATACACTTTCTTATAAGGTAGAGTATTATGACTTCTAATGACTCCTTATGACTTCTATAATATAAAAGGCTGTACTTCTGTACTGCCTCTAAAACTTACAACCAAAGTTCTAGACTGTCTTGTGTACACTCTAGAACTAACAACTAATGTTCTAGATCTTTCCCTAAGTCTTCTTTAATAGACTTAGTTTAGGAGACAATTATCCTTATTAACTTTTAGCCTTATCTTTATACTTCTGTATTCAATCATAGAACTTACAACCAAAGTTCTAGATTGCCTCATGTATTCCTCATGTTGTCCTCATATAGTCCTTATGTTTATGACTTTATTACTTTCCTATCTATATAGGTAAAGTGTATAAAGGAGACTACTTTCCTATAGTCTCTCCTTAGAGCTCTCAGTTCCCTTTCCTTCACTAGTACTAGTCCTCCTCAAGTATAGAGCTTTAGAGTATTAGCTCTGGCTCTTTCCTAGCTTTAATAGTCCTTTGTCTTTGTACAAAGTGTTCCTAGCTAGCTATATAGTAAGTAAGTATAATATTTTCCTTTTATCTCTTCAGGTTTTCTCCTAGTCTTTTCCTTTATACTTCTTGCTCTAGACACTATACTCTTTCCAGATCCCCTCTCTATACAAGCATTCTAAATGACTTGTCTTTGGTTAAGGTTATTAAGTAATACTGTGCTAGAGTATGTGTTTAACCTTAGAGAGATAAAGACCTTGTCCTCAGGTTTTGTTACCTTTTCCTAACTGACTTAGTACTTACTCCTTCCTGTCCCCTCTCTCTACTGATAGATTGATCACCCATTAGTAATGATTAGAGGTTAATAATGCTAAGCTAGAGTTCTTACTAAGTAGGACAACAAAGGTAGTTTAGTTGATCTGGCC
>NW_006760391.1:1676327-1681530 GCF_000271605.1 Fomitiporia mediterranea MF3/22 | reverse complement strand
GGTTAGCTCTAATAGCTCCTTTTGTGTTTGAGCATAGATAATAATATCATCTAAATATATTACTATCCCTTTACCTATTAATTCTTCAAAGAGTTGATTCATAGCTCTCTGAAATACTGCTAGTACATTCATCATTCCAAATTGTATTACTAGTGGTTCATATAATCCTTTATGTGTTCTAAAGGCTTGTAAGTATTCTTGTCCTTGTTTTATCCTAATGTTATTGTATCCACTTTTAAGGTCAAGAGTTGTAAACCATTTTGCTTCCTTTAAATAGTCTAGTAGTGTGTACATTATAGGTATAGGAAATGGATCAGGTTCTACAATCTGATTTAATTTCCTATAGTCTATAACCATTCTTGCTCCTGAATCCTTTTTGCCTACAAAGAATACTGGTGATACAATTTTAGAATGACTCTCTCTAATGTATCCTTTCTTTAGGTTTTCTTATATAAATTCCTCTACTGCTTCCTGTTCTACAGGAGTTAGAGGATATACTAGACACATTTTAGGTAATTCTGCCCCTTCCTTTAATTTGATATCTATGTCCCATCTAGAATGCTTTAGTAATCTATCTGCTTTATCTTTATCAAACCTGTCTAAGTAATCCTATAATTCCTTTGGCACTAATTCCTTTTTATCTCTTTCTGGGCCTATTCCTGATCTGTTTAGTACTTCTGCCTTTTCTTGTGAAGCTTTCTGTACTATACTAGAGACTTTGTTTAACTGTTTTCTAAGCTTCTGTTCTTCACTAGTTTAATAAGATAATTTTTGTTAGAGCACTCCTAACTCCTCTTACTTATTAGTTTCTGTTAACTGATAGGATACTAGATTCATCCTCCTTACAGACAGTTCTAGAGTTCCTGACCTTCTTTTCTTTATAGGTGGAGGTGTACTTTCTGTACTTTCTCCCCTTTTTCTTTTAATATATTTATCATATAATACAATGTTTTGCATTTTCTCTTTTACCTTTTGTATTTGTTCTTCTCCTAGTCTTGTCTTGTACATTATATCTAGGTCTGCAAATTTCTTGTCTACTCTAAAGGTAATCATTCTTGCTTCATACTTAGAAAGCAAGGGTTCTTAATATTAAGGTATTTTTGGTAACATTACCTGTTCTTCAGAAATAGTTACTTTATCTAATAAAGTAGTTATTTCTTCATCTGTATTAATATCTTTATCTAATGAATATGACCTTATACTAGCTTCTGGTTGTATGCCTAGTATACTTCTTGAAGGGCTCTGTTGCAAATCCTGTGTTGTTAAACTTTTAATAAGTATTACAAGTGTTATAAATTCTGGAATAGGAGTCATAGAAGCTTTACCATATTTTTCTTTTTCTGAAAACTAAAGACTTTCTAATCTACTACTATCTGACTCTGAATCTGATAGTATAGGTGGTTTGTGGGAAAACTTCTTAGTCTTGGTTTTCTTCATACTTCTAATTTGAGAGTATTCTTTTACATTTTTCTCTCTGTTTTGGTTCCTTTTCTTTTCCCAACTTTTGCCTAGTAGTTTAATCTTTCCTGTACTACTTCTGACTTCTCCTGTTTGATAATTAAACAAAGGTTTTACTTTGTTTAAATAGTCAGATCCTAATAAACACTTATTATTATAAGTGTCCATTATTGTAAATTTGAACCATCTATTACTAATTCCAGTATTTAACCATGCCCAAGCATTATACTTCTATCCTCCTTTATTAATTGTACTATCAGCATTTCTGACAATTACCCTAGACTTGTCATTCTTTATGAGTTTTAGCTTGAGGGCTTTAGCTATCTTTAGTAATAATGTACTTAATCCTACACCTGAATCAAACATAGTCTTAATTGTTGTTTACTGTCCTCTATATAATATAATTGCTTTACAGGTTAGATAGAGTACTACTTGTACTGTCTGGTAGATTTTTGTTGGTTGCTTTTCTTATAGAGTTTCTTTTACCTTTTTCTCTACACCTGAGTTTAAAGACTCTACTACCTTTAAACTCTGAATCAAAAATCCTCTTTACTTGATCCTTCTGTTTTCTCCTCTTCATTAATGTAGGCTTCTTGTTCTTCAGGGATTACTGTGTTCCTTTTTGTAAACCTCTTGTTAGATTTATACTTTGGTCTTTTATATTGAGGATTTCTTTTAGTGCAATTCCTAACCATGTGTCCTTTTTGCCCACATTTGAAGCATACTATTTCCTTACCTTTTGTTATCCTATCAATTTCTATTAGTACTCTATAATAATCACTAGGAGGTTTGTATTCTTGTCTAAATGTTTTTGTGTGTACCATTCCTCTCTCTAGACTGAGAGCTGTATCTGTCCATTCCTTAAATGTCTATTCTGTATAACTAGAGATAGTAACCAACTGTTGTAACTTGTTAGGGTTTAATCCATTCTTGTATAAATGGATTATGACAGGATTCCTTCCATTTGTCCCTAGTTTATACTCACTAGGTAGGTAGGCTAATATTCTCTTGAATGTTTCATTGTATTCTATAATTGTTAGTTTTCCTTGTCTCAAATTGTGCATTTGAGTTTGAGCTGTCTTTATAGAATCATAGTATTTTCTACTTGCTTCTCTCAGATCAGTTAAAAATGTATTATAATCTTTCTAGATTTCTGGAACTAAGCTTTTTCCTTCTGTCACAAATGATATTACCTTTCTATTCATGTGACTTACTATTTTCCCTCTTAAGTATAAGATTACTGTTTCTACTTTATCCAAATCATTTGTAATGTTGTAATGTCTAAAGTGTATTGTCAGATTTGTTTTAAACACTTCTAGATCTTCCCCTTTCTGTCCTAAGAACTTTAGCAGTTTCAGGTTGATTTTCCTTGTTCCCTCCATATTACTCTTTTTCTAGTTACTAGATTCTGAATTTAGTGTATAAGAGTCTGATGAACTTGACTCTAAACTAGTACTACTTTGATAGGTCTGATACAACCAATTATAATCTAATGTTAATGTACCTTCTACTATAAAGGTATCTAGTAACATAGACTGTTTAATTTCTTCAGCTGTCTAGCCTTCCTGAGTAATAATTTCTGACTAACCTTGGAGGCTTCTAAAGGATCCTGGTGGACTATCTGGATGTTGTGTTTCAATTCCACTATAGTCTTAAAATGTTTGGATTCCTCCCTGTATTGTGTTAACAAGCTCTTCTTCTTTAACTAAAGAACCTGATAGTTCACTTTCTTGATTTTCTTAGACTGTTTCTCCTTGAGTAAAATGTTCTTGTCTCTAAGAGTATTAAGCATTAGAAGTACTTCCTTCTCTCCTGTCACTTTGTTACCTCTCTCTACTAATATCTTATAATATAGTAGTTAGGTTGAATTGTGACTGTACTAACCTGTTCAGGTATACTTGTAATATTCCTGATTCAACTTGTACTTCTTATACTCTATTAGTAAGGTCCTGTATCTTGTCTAAGATTTCCTGTAGCTTTGTATGAATATTAAAGATATTCAATACCTGTGTATCTAGATCTGATTGTATCTACTCTAGCTTTTCTCCTTATTGTTCTGATTGTATAAGACTATACAAGTATGTGATTTCCCCTTGTATAGTTCTATAATATATGTCTTGACTTTGAGTAGACCTGATTATTCTGTTAAGACTTAAGAATTGTTATATTCAAGTCTTTGTCCTTGTAATCCAAAGGCTATAATAGGTCCCTAATTTATATAAATAGGAGTGGCTAGAGTGTGAACCTCTTCTTTGAGCCAATCTTGTACTGTTCCCTAATTGGCTCTTCCTCTTACTCTAAGTATATATAATAAGGAGTGTTCCTACAAGTAGTAGGAATATGAGAATGGTTGAGGGATTGGATAATAGAGGGCTGTATAATAATAGGCTTCTGCCTGTGCCTAGTACCAGTTGTTGTATGTATAATGTTCTAATCCTTTCCTTAATCTGATACAAAGCCACTTTTATAGCTTGTTAACTTTGTTTAGTATTATATTACAAAAGTTGCTTACTTTTACAATATCTGGATATCCTTGTTCTAGTACAAGTAATGTACTGTGTAACAGATTACAATGTTGTTGTAATGTGTATAGATGGCCTGAGTATTCTTGGATTTGTTCAATCCAGACTTGTTGATTGATAGGAGTGCCTACTGTATAAGTAACAGTTGATACTACTCTTCCTTGTTTGAAAGAGTCTAAGAGAATTTCCCCTTGTATCCAAAATGGTATTCCTTTAATACCTCCTAGTATTAACACTTGTTCCTGTGTATAAGCTACTAAGTAATTAAGAACTAGTAGCACTTCTTAATTAATCTTTCTTTTCTTACCACAAAAGAAAGTTACTTGCCTTAACAACTGTTCCAAGTAGTAGAGTAATTTATCTACCTACTTTGAATGTTAATTATTAAGGTTAGTTAATATTATAAAGTAAGTATTAGAGTTAATGTACCTGTGTACTAGCTCTAGGTTTAAGTTCCCCTTAGTAGACCAGAGCTTTACTAGAATAGTAAAGATTTGTAACTAAGTTGGAGTTTTATTAAAGTGTAAGATATACTCACTTTACTAGTCCTAATCTTTAGGAATAGTAACAGAATAGAGTATAGAGGGTAAGACTTGTAGACTTGTAGAGTGAGAGGGTAGAGGAGTCCTGCTTTAGTCAAGCTACAAGTGTAGCCAAGTAGGTTAGTAGTAGAGTACTTCCAAGTACTAAGTAACTTAAGTTGATAAAACTATCTTTTGAGAGCTAAACTGGCCTCCTTGTATACCTTTTGCTAGAGTAATGTTACTCTAGTAACTTTAGTAACTCCCTTCACTGTTGTTCCTATAAAGTAGAGCTGGCTAATCCTTTAGACTGTATGCTACACTGGTTTGTGTCTTCTATTAATCTACTAACACTAGTTTGTGTCTTCTTGTATCCTAGATTAATCTTCTAATAACTCCTTTACTGTATTATTATGTCTTCTATACTTCCTCTCATACTTCTAATGACTCCTTATGAGTCCTCCTGACTAGTTATACTGTGTAAGCTGTGTAATGCTTTTCTCATAAAGTAGAGCTCTCTATTGTTCCTATGACTCTGTCTGACTCAACCTGTACTTCCTGTACACTAGTTTGTAATACACTTTCTTATAAGGTAGAGTATTATAACTTCTAATAACTCTTTATAACTTCTGTAATATAAAAGGCTGTACTTCTGTACTACCCCTAGAACTTACAACCAAAGTTCTAGACTGTCTTGTGTAC
>NW_006760391.1:1611499-1675619 GCF_000271605.1 Fomitiporia mediterranea MF3/22 | reverse complement strand
TACAACCAAAGTTCTAGATTGTCTCATGTATTCCTCATGTTGTCCTCATATAGTCCTCATGTTTATAACTTTATTACTTTCCTATCTATATAGGTAAAGTGTATAAAGGAGACTACTTTCCTATAGTCTCTCCTCAGAGCTCTCAGTTCCCTTTCCTTTACTAGTACTAGTCCTCCTCAAGTATAGAGCTTCAGAGTATTGGCTCTGACTCTTTCCTAGCTTTAATAGTCCTTTGTCTTTGTACAAAGTGTTTCTAGCTAATTATGTAGTAAGTAAGTATAATATTTTCCTTTTATCTCTTCAGGTTTTCTCCTAGTCTTTTCCTTTATACTTCTTGCTCTGGACACTATACTCTTTCTAGATCCTCTCTCTATACAAGCATTCTAAATGACTTGTCTTTAGTTGAGGTTATTAAGTAATACTGTACTAGAGTATGTGTTTAACCTTAGAGAGATAAAGACCTTGTCCTCAGGTTTTGTTACCTTTTCCTAACTAACTTAGTACTTACTCCTTCCTGTCCTCTCTCTCTACTAATGGATTGATCACCTATTAGTAATGATTAGAGGTTAATAATGCTGAGCTAGAGTTCTTACTAAGTAGGACAACAAAGGTAGCCTAGTTGATCTGGCCAATCTCTAGACTTGTAACTAATAGGGTTTTGTATATAAACTACTTAGTCCCAAGTCTTGAGTTAAGCTTTTCCAAACTTAGTTACTGTATTTTACAATTCCTAACAGATTGACTCTGTTCTGCCTTGACTAGAATATGTGTCTACATATTTATCCTAGTCAAAGAAAAACAACTGGTCACTTTCATTAGAACTGTTAGTAACATTAGAAGTGTCTACATTTACTTAAAACAGTAGTGTAAGGTAGTTGTAAGACTCAGAACACTAATCAAACATGAGTGTCTACTCTAACTAGTTAATAGTAAGGTTGTAAGCCTTAAGCTATTTGAATCTAATAAAAACATCTGTCTTTCTAAGGTTAGTAACTCTAAACTTAATACTTTCCTTATAATCCTAAATAGTCATTTATAGTTGGACAAACTTAGTAATCTAACTATTCTAGTTTAGAGTTCTGTCTGTATTGTATACTAGGATCAGAAGTAGAATACATTAAGTAGGAAGGTAGTATTCCTACACAAAGGTCTTATTAATATATAAGTTAGTGTATTTACTATCTATTAGAGCTATTATTTAGATCTGGGAGGATTCTAAGAAGGGAGTTAAGAGGACAGGAACTTAGAGCTAGTGTCTGTAAAGGATTACTATATATAGTAGACTATACATAGAACCTCTTCACTAAAAGGGTATAATGTCAAGCTTAGCTTAATACTTAGTCTATACTATATATACTAATAAATGTTTGTGTTCTAACATTACTCTCCTCTCTAGAGTTATGTGTTCTTACATGACTAGTATATAGAGTTTAACCCTAAGGGTTACTATTTCTAACTTAACCTTGACAGTCTTTAGAGGTAGGGAGAGATATTCTAATATAGAGTTCTAGTCCTAGTATTCTAAGTAACTGAGAAATTCACTCCCCCCCTTTTTAGGAAGCTTATTCTTAGTCTAATACTTTTACTTACAGACAACCCTACATTAGAATCAAACCCCTGACTACTCTAAGCTTAACATTATGTGAGGGATTACTATATATAGTAGACTATACATAGAACCTCTTTACTAAAAGGGTGTAATGTTAAGCTTAGCTTAACACCTAGTCTACACTATATATACTAATAAATGTTTGTGTTCTAACATACTCTTTTGTACAGAAGTTAGTAGATTATCTAGGCTTTGTAATTAGTAGAGGAGAGGTTCACATAGATCTAGTAAAGGTAACTATAGTTTAGAACTGACTACAACCTCAGAACCTGAAACAGGTCTAAGTATTCCTTAAGTTTACAAACTATTACTAATACTTTATTTAAGACTTTAGTACTATTGCTCAGCCTCTTTACAATCTTACTAACAAAGATGTTCCTTAGTAATAGAATGATTAGTAGTAGTCTGTGTTCAAGTCTCTCAAGTAGACTATTACTAGTAAGTCTGTATTAGTAGTTCTAACAGTTGTAGACAAGTTCTGAGTTAAAGCCAACTCTTCTGACTTTGTGAATAGAGTAGTACTGTCCTAGTTCATTAATAGAAAGTAGTGTCTAATAGTGTTCCAATCAGAATCCCTCTCTGTAACAGAACAGAACTACCCTATTTATAATAAGAAACTCCTTACAATTGTTTGTTCTCTAGAGGAGTAGTATTAATATCTCCTTAGTACTATACAGAAGTTTGAGATTTAGAGTAATCACCTTAATCTCTAGTACTTCTGAGCACCTCAGAAGCTTAACTACTATTAAGCCTACTGAATGTTAGAACTGTAAGACTATGACTTTATACTAACCTACAAACTTAGAACACAAATGACAAAAACTGATTTACTCTTAAGACAAGTAGGTTATAAAAGGGGGGAGAATAATAACAAAAATCTTGTTCTCCTAGACAATTCCTGTTTTGTGTCTGAGACAATCTAAGAGATCTGACTTGAATCTAAGAATGTTAACTTTGTTACCTACATACAGTAAGCTCTAAGACACACACAGGACTAGGTTATAGTAAAGTAGCTAGAGAAGTAGGCTAGGGATTAGGAGAAGGATAAGGATGGACAGGTTTACTAGAAAGGCCAACTGTACATTCTAAAGGATTAGAAGCTATAAGAGAACATTGTTTAAGCTTATTACAACAATCTGACTGTAGAACATTTAGACTAACACAAAACACAGGAACTCATTACTCAGAACTACTAGTAGCTAGGAATGTAGAGGGAAATCCTAAAGTATATAACTAGTTATAATATGTACTAACAGACTAAGGCCTACTAGACAAGAGTTTAGGCTCCTCTATATCTGTATTAGATTCTAGATTACTCTTAGGAAGAAGTCTTAGTAGACCTGATTAGTAAGCTACCTAAGTCTTAGAGTTATAATACTATCTGTATAATTATTAACTGATTCTCTAAGTAAGTCTATACAGTTCTGACCTGAACAGAACTTACTTCTAAAAGTATAGTACACATCTATTAGGATTATGTCTTCCAGTTGTACAGACTCTCTCAGAAGCTCATTTATGATTGTAGACTATAATTCAAGTTGAAATTCATACAGGACTTGTATATACTTCTCAGAATTTAAGGGAACCCTTCTACTATATATTACTTACAGACTGACAGAAGCTCTACCTCTAAATGTTTATTAATTATTAGTAATCAGATTAGTCTGAATAGTTAGCTCTGACAGAATTTATACACAATAACTAGTAACACTCTGTAACAGGACAGTTTCTATTCTTCCTCAATCATGAAAGACATTTGTACTAGAAGACAGTTTTAAACCAGAACAGTAGTTCTGAATCTGTAACAGACTTTGTAGAACAGATGTACAAGACTAGGGAAGATACACAAGCTCTTTTAGAGAAGGTAGTACAGGTTATGAAGTAGAACTATGATTAGAAGAGGTTTACAGTCAAGAATTACTAGTCTAGTAACAAAGTTATACTAGAAGCTACTAATCTGACTATAGACTACTTAATAAAGAAGTTGGACAACAAGTGCTTCAGACTCTTCATTATTAAAAAGAAGGTTAGTACTTCTACTTACAAACTCTAACTTCTAGCAACATAGAAGTGTATACACTTAGTGTTTAACAAGGTTCTACTGTCTTAGTACTATAATCTAGGTTTTCCTTTACAACAAAGACCCTTACCACCTCTACTAGAACTCATTAGTTCTGAACTAGAATACAAAGTAGAGTATGTAGTAGATACTAAGCTAGTATACAGAAAGCTCAAGTTCCTTATCTACTAGAAGGGATACTTAGTTGAAGAACACACTTGAGAACCTACTAAGAATCTTACTCATACTGTTAAGGTAATCCAAGACTTCTATTAACTTTATCTAGGTGCTCTGTATCAACTCTGTCTTACAGATTTCTAAACCCTACTATTCTAACCTATGCCTGAGCTACTAACCAAGCCTAATGTTTACTAATCAGGGTGATTAGTTTTAGAGAGAGGGTAATGTTACAGTTCTCTACTCTTATACCTTCAGTTTTAAGGGTTCTACACTCTTCTGTACTAGAACTTAGAACTTCTGTCCCTTAGAGGTACTATTTATAAACTATATACATACTAACTCTTACTACTACCCTTCCTTACTTTATTATTCCATTCCTTTGACCACCCCTTCATTCTTTGTTCATTCTATAGTCTCTTACCCTTTGTCTATCCCTTCATTCTTTGTACCTTTATCTTTGACCTTCCTTTCTTTTATTCTTTATAGCTTATTATTCCTAGTAACTTATACTCTCTGAGTACTCTTGTGTAGTTTAGTATATATAGGTGTACAAGATCAGACTAGTCCTATAGTCTTGATCTTGTCTACTCTAGGTAGTCCTATACTCTTAGACTTACTCTATATACTCTACTCTTGTCTCACTCTCTCTCTCTCTGTCTGTTCTGTAAGTTCTGACTATATTCTAGTACTTGTGTTCTGGATTTCTATTGTGTAGGATAGTTGTAGCCTAGGTCCCCTTACTAAGCCTTCAGGTCCCCTCTATACTGTTACTAACAACTAGGGAACAGTTTTAAACTAGAACAGTAGTTCTGAATCTGTAACAGACTTTGTAGAACAGATACACAAGACTAGAGAGAATGTACAAACTCTTTTAGAGAAGATAGTATAGGTTATAAAGTAGAACTATGATTAGAAGAGGTCTGTAGCTAAGGATTACTAGTCTAGTAACAAAGTTATACTAGAAGCTACTAATCTAACCTTGAATTGCTTAATAAAGAAGTTGGACAACAAGTGCTTCAGACTCTTTATTATTAAAAAGAAGGTTAGTGCCTCTACCTACAAACTCTAACTTCTAACAATATGAAAGTGTATACACTTAGTGTTTAACAAGGTTCTGTTATCTTAGTACTATAATCTAAGTTTTCCTTTATAATAAAGACCCTTACTACCTCTACTAGAACTCATCAGTTCTGAACTAGAATACAAAGTAGAGTACATAGTAGATACTAAGCTAGTACAAGGAAAACTCAAGTTCCTTGTTTACTAGAAAGGGTACCTAGTTAAAGAGCACACTTAGGAACCTACTAAGAACCTTACTCATACTTCTAAGACAATCTAAGACTTCTATCAGCTTCATCCTAGTACTCTGTACAAACTCAGCCTTATAGATTTCTAAGCTCTACTGTTCTAACTTATACCTAAACTATTAACTAAGCCTAATGTTCACTAATCAGAACAATTGGTTTTAGAGGAGGGGTGATGTTACAGTTCTCTACTCTCATACCTTTAGTTTTAAGAGTTCTACACCCTTCTGTACTAGAACTCAGGACTTCTGTCTCTTAGAGACACTGTCTATAAACTATATGTATACTAACTCTTACTACTACCCCTCCTTACTTCATCATTCCATTCCTTTGACCACCCTTTCATTCCTTGTTCATTCTATAGTCTCTTACCCTTTGTCTATTCCTTCATTCTTTGTACCTTTATCTTTGACCTTCCTTTCTTTCATCCTTTATAGTTTACTATTCTTAGTAGCTCATACTCCCTGAGTACTCTTGTATAGTTTAGTATATATAGGTGTACAAAATCAGACTAGTCCTATAGTCTTGATCTTGTCTACTCTAGATAGTCCTGTACTCTTAGGCTCACTCTATATACTCTACTTGTTAACATTTATTTTGAATAAATGTGTCATATGTTTCAAATCACACAAATGTCTTGCAAATATACACTATTACTAAGACATGTCTTCTGAGACATACATCCAAGACATACAATATTAGATAGTATATATATTACTTTAATCTAAGAACAATAAAGCTTATTATGAACTATACAGTCAACTTGTATCAACACCTACACACTATGAGCAGAGTCTACTGAACCCCTACTAGTGTGACTAACTCTTAGTATCCTTGTGAGCAGTGTGCAAACCTACAGAAGAGTATTTCCTATTGTTTAGGAAACATTACAACCTCAACACACTAACAGGTTATGAGCCTTACACTCCCTACTCATATCTACATTGTTACTATACTTTTATCTTACCCTCTAACAAATGTGACACTTTAAAATCATTGTCTCCACAATTATGATTTCCCCCTCAGTGGTTATATACATGACTATATATACTACAATTGTCATCTTGAATGCTTCAGTGTACTATACACTATAGTACAAATGATTTGATACACTCAATCATGTTATACTTAATAAGTAACATTGAACTACTTCATTTAATACTGAATCTACTTGATTCTACATGTACAATCTATTCTACTTGTCTACAAACCTTTTGGTGCTCCCATCTGAGCATACTAAATGTGAATTGTCTTGTCCTGAAGACTACAATCACTTTATACAACAAGACATGCTATAATACTTGTAGAAGGAACGTATTATTTACAAGGACCTAGACACACCTGTCTGAGCATCCCAAACATGTATTGATTTATTAAAATAACTTTGGACAGATTAATTGCTTTAAATGTAATGAGTACCCAGCAATACTATATCCAAATGCTGAACTACTTCATCTTACACTACAGAGATACATTATAATAATAACATCTCACATATCAGACAAACATTTGATATTATATTAATAATACAAATGATTAATACTATAAACGAAAGAATAATACTAGCAAAGCATAATAATAATATAAAGAAATACTATTGTAAACATACAATCAATCTAATAATGATTAGACAAACAAATAATATGAAAACAAGAGTATAAATGCAACTAGAGCATAATAACTCAAATATAAAAACAATTTATACTATCACAAACACACAGTCACAATAAATAACATATATTTACCATATACAAATATATTGCATAGATATACAAATATACAAACATACAAAGTAATAATAATGCATTTGAACACATAAAACTATTATTTATTAAATAATGCAAAGTTATATGCAAATGCAATCAAACAAACAATAGTTACAAATACATTGTAACAATATAATGTATCAATAAGATATACATGATAATGAAGTATTAAGTCAATATGATTAATACAAACAGTTTAAACAATATAAACATATTTTGGACACATTGAAAAACTATCATTAACATACAAAATGTTATAAACAATTAAATGTCAAAAAAAAACTTGACAAAATACAATAATACAGACACAAAACAAAATAACTAATGCCTTGAAAACATTAGAGCCTAACATCAGATAGTCTGAAGGGCCAAGCAACAGAAAGAACACTGCTGCCAAGTACACAAAAGACAAACAAATGTTGGAACAAAATCCAAAAGAAATGAACATAAGTTCAGAACTTGATCAGACACTTCACTAATGATTAAACACAATGTGTGACAGATTTAATCAATCACTACAAACAGCAGAAAGATATTTATTCACAAAGAATATATCTATGATCAATACATAAAGGATATCATTAACTATTTGAAGTTCAAACAATATTATAACAGTGTATTCTTTATTAACAGCCTTGCTTGAAGCTTGTACCTATCACAAAAGAATAAAGATTAATAAACAAAATGGAAACAAAACACAATAGCTCAAATACTTTTGTCATCAAACAGAAGACAAATGATACTGAGCAAAACAAAATAATGCACTACTCAATGTATGCAAATATAACAAACAAAATACACAAACTTAACATTGCTAAACAATACAATGGATTATATTTATCCAAATAACAAACTATTCAGATGTATGCATAACAATCAAACAAAATACACAAGCATACATACAATCTATTTGAGTATAAACTCAAATAACATTCAGTATAATGCCAAAAAGAATTAATAACTAAATTGGACAAAGATAATGAATAACATTGAAATTATTCAACAAAACACATTCATGCATTCACATACAATGTTTAAACAAATAATAGAATGACAAAAATGTACAAACGAATTGATTATACATGAAAGCCAATTACTCAAAGTAAACCTTCTTAAATTGAAGGGGAGTAATAACAGCATATATTTACAAAACATAAAACATAATGAACAAACGATTGAAACATAGTGAACAATTAAATGATGTGGAAATATTGACTACATCACTATTTAATGTTGCACATCCCACAAAACACAATTATAAAGTTATTACAACAAATTCAAAGCGAATCTGTTGAATCTGACAAGTGAATCCAATGAATCCAACAATAATATACTTATGCAAGAGACATTTTCTCTAAAATCTTTGATGGTCACACTATACATAGCACTATTGAACGTATTACAAACAAATATACTATGGATTATATATCTAAACACAGAGAAGTACACTACATGCAACAATGTTGAGTAGAAAAGCATCTCCAGTACATATCAAACTATACAGAATTATCAAACAGAACTATGTCTTCCACAACAGAACATATGTTACATTGAAAATTACAATCACACATTATGCAAAACTTCCAACACTTATTCCCTAACATGTGGGACATAATAGCAAATGAATAATTAAATAAACAAAATAATATTCAGACAGATAACTGAAAATTAAGGTAATGAAGCCAAGGAATGGCACATATTCCCAAAGCAATCTACACTAGACGTGCAAAGCACTAAAATTAAAAGAAGTAATGGATGTAACAGCAATCAAAACATTAATCCTTTCAAATAAAACAAGATAACATTAATCATAATGAACAAAAATGAGCAATACACTCAAAATAAATGAAGTAAATTTATATTTCACAACGAACACACACATATATTCAGTGAATAAAGTGAATATAATAATTAAAACAATATCAAACGGAATTTGATACGAAATAAACAATAAACAAACGAATATTACAATATACAATGAAAAATAAAACTGCAAAACACACTATTTCATCTATCTACAAAATAAAAACAATGAACACATATTATAATTGTGCAAAGCAATATATTAATCAAATAACACTATACAATGATAATAAAAACATTATCACAACAATAAAATGATACAAACATACAAATAATGTTATAGTTTGTAAAGTTGAAGGACACATTAAACAATAACAAACACAATGCACACATATAACAATATCAGATATATCTATTACAAAACAGCAAAACAATACAAACATACTATATGTTTAAAACATAAATAATGTGCCTAAACAGACTTACAAACAGTCAGATGAAAAAAATAAAACAAATTACAATGAATAAAACCTCAATCAACCTTGATATGAAGCAATCTAACATATCATAAATGATATTATGAATTATGAACAATACAATGCTTCAATATAAAGGCATAGAACTACTATTAAATACTTAAAAGGTATGAATATGAAACAAACACAAACAAAGATGATACATGATGAATAGAGGACATCATAATAACATTGACAGCACATTTTACAGGCATGATTCAACAGTTTCATTACAAAAGTAAAAGTGGAAAACTACTAGTAACATAATTCAAATGTGCAAAAATATGAATTAACAAGAACAAATTAATAACACACACATTGTTATTAAATATAGTATTAACTATACAAACAAAACAATACAAACGAATTACAATGATAATTACACATTGAGTGTAAGAATACAAAACAAACTACATGTATAATAATATGAATACAAACAGAACAAATAATGGAACAACTGCAGAACAATGCAGTATAATAAAATAAACATACTATGACACGAAACAAACAATATGACATGAAAAACAAACAAAACAAAGTTATATTATATTATAATATATTACAGACAAGAAGAACTACTATCATACGAATGATAAAACATTATAGTGACAACTATAACATTAACAATAATAAAACTACAAACGAACAAACGCTAAAGAGATCCTGCAGCTCTCTTAACAATCATAATTGAATTAACAATTGATTTATTACATCAAACATAATAATAATACATTGGACAAATGTAACACTTACAGTGGACTTAATATATGAAGCAAACAAAACATTTACATTGTGAATGTAAATGATATTAGTAAAAACAATGGACGAACATTTATCAAACATTATATTAGTCTGATCAACTAGTATAAGTTTGAAGGGGAGTGTTAACATTTATTTCAGATAAATGCATCATATGTCTCAAATCACACAAACGTCTTGCAAATATACACTATTGCTGAGACATGTCTTCCAAGACATACATTCGAGACATACAATATTAGATAGCATATATATTACTTTAATCTAAGGACAATGAAGCTCATCACAAACTATGCAGTTGACTCGTATCAACACCTATGCACTATGAGCAGAGTCCACTGAACCCCTACTAGTGTGACTAACTCTTAGTATCCTTGTGAGCAGCATGCAAACCTATGGAAGAGTATTTCCTATTGTTTAGGAAACATTGTGACCTCAACATGCTAACACTACTCTTGCCTCACTCTCTCTCTCTGTCTGTTCTGTAAGTTCTAACTACATTCTAGTACTTACATTCTGTATTTCTATTGTGTAGGATAGTTGTAGCCTGGGTCCCCTTGCTGAGCCTTTGGGTCCCCTCTACACTGTCACTAACACTAACTTGTATAAACAATCTGTATTCTTCCTTTGTACTAGGCAAAAACTCTATCTTAAGGTGTAGGGTAGTTTACTGAGCTCATCAGATTCAACTAATAAAGTATACAACCATCTATAAATCAACAGATATATGGATACTACAGTTGTATCTAAAAATAAATACAGTGAAACCTCTCATTAAGTATAACTCTCATTAAGTATAGCCTCTCACTAAGTATGACATTTCAAGTCCACCATTACCTTTGTAGACACTAGAATTTTACTTGTTAACAAGTATAACCTTTTATTAAGCATTATATTTTATGTCCACCAAGGGCAATGCTTAATGAGAGGTTTCACTGTAAGTGTAACAATATAAATTACTATTGTCCCAAACAGCTAATACTACTTCTCCTTATTCCTGTCCTTACTGTTGTCCTATTAATGTCAGTCTCTGTTGGTCCAGGGCTAGTTAGTGTCCTACTCTCTCACAATACTGTTACCCCCTCCCCTGAGAGTCCACCACCTCTGAGTACCACTCTTGGTGGTCCTACTGTCAGTACTGCTGCCCTTACTACAAGTATTTTATCACTTCATTCAGCTGTCATTTGAGTATTATATTAACTCAAATAATTTCAGTTATGAATTCAACAGGGCTAGCCCCACCAGAACCAACTACAAGAGGCATTCAAGCTAACACCTCTTCCAGTTCCAAGACAAGAGTCGTTGGACCCACCACAGGGGTTTTGGGGGCAGTTCTCATTTGCCTTGCAATATTCTTATATATTCGACGCCGCACAATCCCTTGGCCATCCGTGATAAGGAGAGAGCATAGAAAAAAGAATGCCGAAGAATCAGTACTGCCTGCAGTCCCAGAGAACGAAAATAACGCGGTGTCACTAACTTTGCGTCTGGAATCTGGACGACGCAGTTGGACAGGCCATACAAGCGAGCATGGCGGCCGAGCAGGGGTAGTGTCTCGTCAGCACCTCACAGAGGCGACGAATAACATATTGAAGCACCCAGCACCCAGCTTAAACAACGTGCCTGAGAGCCTGCAGAGCACGCCTGTGCCTATGTCTTCAGTGATGCAGGAAATGGATAACATTCGCGCACGAATGGCAGAATTGGAAAGGCAACAGCAGGAAACAAGGCGGAACTTGCATCTTTCGAGCGTTGATTCAGGCGAGGCTAATGATAACCGATCCGATCAGCGCCGCTGGCGTATTCAGATGACGGTCGTTACTGAAATATCTGATTACTGTAAAGAGATAGGTACGTTTCCATATTCGGGTTGCAAGAGTGTTGTGCATTAAAAAGACGTTAGAACGAAATTGCAAGGCTGGACGAAGCCCGGGTCATAGATGACGATGTGTAGACGATACCAGGTAGTGCATTGTTTATGTCAACTTGATTTAAGGTCTTTGCAAACCTACTTTTTCTATCTCGATGTATTTTGCTGTGGTCCACAATAAGCAGGACTTTCTGTGGATTATTTATAATGATTGTGTCTCTGGTAATTACAAGGATCCTTTGGCACCGAGTCGCGGAATATATGATGATATGCAAAGCAGTGATAGATCGTATTGCTGGTATGCTTTGATGCACAAAATACCCATGTAACGTGGACGTAAGCAGGAAATGGAATAGTAAAGTGAAAGCGCGTCTTCTACGTTTCTTGTGATTTTTTCTTGTGTTTCTTTTTAGGTGGTTTCTCCTCTTTACTTAGCCCTACTTGACCAGTCGCAGTGGCTCCCACTACAGCTGTTAAATCCTTCTCCTTCTCTTTTCGTTCCTTCCGCTCCCTCTTTCGTTTCTTCTTATCCTCCTTTTCTCTCGCCTTCTCGTCCTCCAGGCGATCCTTTTCAACAGCCGCCTTTTCGAGAGATTCGTCTGCTGCCCGACCCAAATGACTGAACGGGTCTTCTTCGTCGCTATCATTAATTGGATCATCAACTTGCTGAAGACTCTTCAATCTTTGCTCGTCCTCGGTTCGCTGGTCTTCGTTGTCACCTTCTACCTCGAGGTCGGCATTTGCAGACGGGACTGCTGGTTGTGGTACGTGATCTGGAGAAAATGGGTCTGGTTGGATCGAGCCTTTTAATGATAGCATTTGATTTGCGACAGTTAGACTTGAGAGATATAGCGTATCAGTATAAAATGAAATGAAAATTAGAATATTCTGAGTCACAGTGCTTACCCGATAACTGTAAATTCGAGCTGTCCGTCTCTACCTCCTAATCTATCGGCAGTAGTCTTATGTACCCAGATGCCCGACGGCTCTTCCGTTTCTTGTCCTTCCGCAGCAGTCTCCACGGCATCAGCGGCGTTTGGACCGAATTCAGGATCATTTTCTGCAGGACCATACTCGAATGCCCAGTTTTCGGTTGGTATGTGTTCTCTAGGTATAGAAACGTTGAAGGTCCGATGTACGAGTAATGATATATGATCTGGCGAACATAAATTTATCGTCCCGGCTACAATGCACAACAGAAATGAGCTACCAGGTATTAGAAATAACTACGGGAGTGAAGCTTACCTAGTTTCATGCCGATTTGTGGACTCCACACTGTTGCATCGAAGCTCACAGTACATACGGAAAAGGGACACTCGTTCTTTAATATAGCTGTATCCGAGATGAATTTCACGTTTGAATGGCAAAGCATAACACCTTGCAGAGCAGGAACGTATCTTCAAATTTCAGCGTCAGGGTCTCGCGTACTTTCCGTAAAGTTTTGTCTTCGTACCTCATTACCAGTGAGTCAAGCATCTCTTTTACACCCGATAGAGGATCCAAAGAAAATCTCGGCGGGATAGATACTCGAATAGACGCGTTCACGACTTGGAATTGGCCATCGGCTCTGCTCTTCCCTTTTGACTTTTTTCCTTTCCCATCTTTCTTTGCCTTCTTGTGAGGGGAAGACAAGTAGTCTTCTGCTACCGCTTCATGTTTTCGCTTTTTCGAAGGGGATGATGAGGATAAAGACATGATTTGAATTTTGGTGCGAGAAGGTTGGCGAGAAAGTCGACAATTCATTCGGCACGTGCTACCGATGATTTCACGGAGATCGACGGCTGCAAAACGTACACCTTTCTGTCCTTCTCCTTTACGGTCCTCCCACTGCCGTCTCTTCATGGTACGCATATCCAGTGACACTCATCTAACTCTTAGACTGACAGGCATACTTAGTCGGCACCAAAAGCCATTATCCAGGTTGTCATTGCTGGAGCTCAGATCTTTGGTAAGGCATTCGCAGCAGCTGGGAGACAGGCTTACAAGAGTGCGTTCATGAATTTTCTGTGTTCTACTTCGCAGCTTACAACGATATATTTAGATGCTCAGCACAGGCCCGCGGGCGGTGCGATAGGAGATGCTGCTGGCGTGAACAGAGCGACATCAGATTCAATCACGGATCGGCTCACTAGAGAACACAGAATGACTGCTGATGAGGCACGTCAGATACTTAATGTCCAACGAGAAGACGGATTAGAATCTATGCTTCGTGTATGTATCGGTATTCTGTCTCAGCATGTCTTAAGCTTACACCTCGAATTTGCCTCAGAATTACCAACACCTCTTCAAAGTTAATTCACCACCTCCGCCACCCGAAAAACCCGTTGCAAGCAGTAGAGCCCGCTCGCAATACTGGTCACATTACTTACAGTCAAAGGTCGTACGAGCGAAGGAGCGTTTAGAAGCTGAAATGAAGACGTCTGTAGAAGCAGAAGCAGAGTTAACTGCAAAAACTGCAGAAAAACCTACTAATGAACCCCCTTCTACTCCTGTATGACGACGGCGCTGGTGGATCTGTCTGCTTTGCATTAGTATAATCTCTGTGCCACTATCTTTATACGCATGTCCACAACCCCCATTCATGTCACTCGCATAATGCCATCGCTGTCTTGATCATACTTCATATACTTGGGTTGCCTTATCTTTGAAACCATGACTTACTAAAGTCGGCTTGTTACGTTGTGATAACAATTGGAGGTGCAACGAGGGGCAAATTTGCCTGAGGCATGTATATTCCGAGTGCCAGAGTAAATGAATTTTACATTTTGAGAGTGATCGACGATGCCGAAGGTTGACACAACGCGCATCGAATTTCTTCTCCATAGACTACCATCTATGATCAAGAGCTAACATTTCGCCATGGCACTCGTCACAATCTCTGGCTACCCAGCATCAGGAAAATCGTGCAGAGCGCAACAACTGAAGACCTTCCTTGAAGACCGAATACAAAATCCGTCTTACGATGGCCCGAAACTCAAAGTTACTGTAATCTCGGATGACAATTTGAACATCAAAAGGCACGTCTATGATGGTCCGTTTAAATACAAAAGACATCTTCACCTCGAATTCTCTGTGTCTGACTGGTGCTTGATTTATATAGATGGCCGGCAGGAGAAACCAGCGCGAGCTTCGTTGTTTACTGCGATGCAACGAGCTATTGGGAAGGACACTATTGTCATTGTGGACGGAATGAACTATATCAAAGGCTATAGATACCAGATGTATTGTGCTGCGAGAGAACACAGAATCCGGGTTTGCACTGCAAGTGATTCATCTCAATACAAAACCCCAGAATGGTGCTTATAATTTGCACAGGTATTTGTTGTAGCAAAACCTGAACAATGTCGAGAATGGAACGCAGCTCGGGAAGAAGAGAGTGATTCGTACAGCACGGCTACGTATGTTCTGCAAATTGCTGCTGTATATCGTCTGTTTCATCAGAGTCTCAGGCTGGATAACCTTATCATGCGATACGAGGAACCCTCATCCATGGTTCGATGGGATTCTCCACTCTTCACTGTTCCCTGGACAGACGAAAACTTACCGGAAGAGGATATCTGGAAAGCCATTATGGAGGGTGTGGTAAAGCCTCCTAATGCAGGAACGTCAGCTGTATGTTGTTTCACCTTTATGCAACTATCTGCGCCAGCGGCTGATTTTGAGCATACAGGTAGCTGTCGCGCCAACTGATGCTTTACACACACTTGAAGCAACAGTCGCAGCAATGGTCTCTGCGATCACCTCCGAACAAGCTGCATCGCAAGGTCTAGGCATCGGAGGGGAGATTATCCTGCCACTATCCGCTACGGTAAAACCGAGACTCAGGTTACCGGCCAGAAATATAACTCTATCGGAGCTACAAAGACTCAAACGTCAATTTGTTACGATTCACAAAAAGGCGATTACTTTGGGAACGACAGAGAAAGGTGCTGTTGATTGGAGTGAAGACAAAGTGGCTGAAAAGTTTGTAACGTATTTGGAGGAGAATTTGAAACCATAATCAAATCTACTTACAAGTTCTGCGACGTTCTTTGGGCCGTTCATGTGCCAGATATGGTAGGTCTCATACCTCTTACAGGTATGTAAGTGATGCAACATTTACAACGGATGTTGAATGTTGAACAAGTACAATAAAGAATTGATAGCGGCACATGAAAGGCTTTTGATGCGTGTATAAAGGTATTTCTTGGACACAACACAAAGCCTTTCTGTCTTTATCTACTTTACTTTGTACTTCTTGTAAAGGCTGTAAGTAGGTGTGTATAAGTAGTTTCCGTACTGAGTTACAGCATCCTCACTCTACCGAAGGAGGTTGTCTAGCTTGGATCTAATCACGTCTTCAGTGGAAAAGGCTTAGAAGGAAAAGGGACATTGGTATGATGGATCTCGGGCTTGCAAGGCAGATCGGTCTACATCTATTTCTAATGTCTGGACTCTTGCTCTTGCACCTTCTTAGACATTATAAATATTGGGTAGTACAATCCTTTGCTTGGCCGAATCGATTCTACCATAGTCCCTTTTACTATCCAGCTGACACTACTATTCACTACAAATAATGTGCAAGCTGAGTCTCTTGAGCCTCTCGCTCTTGACTTACTAAAAGGAATAAACTCAGTCCTGATGTCCAAATCGACTGTGAGCACAATAGCATTGTAGCAGAAGGTCATTTTGTGGTCGTTGCACTGTACATCAGATACTTTCCAGTGTCACTACATATTACTACCACTCAGACAAATTCTATATTGGATAGAGTTTACCTCGGTTGCTCAAATCAATTGTGTTACTCTTACATCTTCTGTTCATTGGATACTTAACACTACCAGATCAATCTTCACCGTAAATAACAATTACTTGAGTCTCCTGAGTCTCTTGCTCCTGATGTTGTAACAGGACAATCCGGGAATAAAGTCACTGCCATTATTCCAGTCAGTGTCACCGACGATAGCATCGCGTCAGAAGGTAATCTATATCCTTTTCATGGAGGTGAACAACCCAAGCCTGGATTTCTACTGATACCCAATAGTTCCTGGAGTTCTGTAATCAAGCATGCTCTCTGTAATAGCTTCGAGGTTTGTTAGCCCTTGGCGAGCTTATGAAGACCACGGCCGATTTGATCTCTCGTAGTGAGTGAAAATGTGGTTCCTTGCATATCAGGAGTTGGTGGAAGCACAGGATGAAGATGATTTTGTTTCATATGGGTCACAGCACTTCTCAGGAAACGTATCGCCAGGCATACTCATTTTATGGCCCCGAACTGCTCTTCTTTCGCGAATGGCTACGTCGTATCAGGCTTACATCGCAGGGCACCATACGTATGAAAGCTGCAATAGTAGTCATAGTTACCTGTCCAGCAATAGCCTGCTCGATTGCCTGACTGGAATTCTCACCATATAGCCCGGAAGTAAATCTCATGCTTACGTAACAAAGCGGCTTTTGTGGCATGCAGTGATCCTTGCTCGCTCGTTGCACTGGCCAGTGGCTTGAGCCACTCTCAACCCTTCCTCTCTCCGCGTCTTGTCTTCTCCCTTCAACATAACCACAGTGTAGTTGTGCTCACTATAAGACTGCGTAGGCACCCTACGTGGCGCTGAATACCCTCTCGACTCCCTACATACCCCTCGACTCGAGCACAGCCTAAATCAGAATCATGCCGCTCCCTGCGAACAGTACGATTTCGCTGCAAGGCCATTCGCGGCCGGGAGAAGGCGTCACTACCATGCCAAAGTTCGCGATGCTTGTCCGCATGACGGAGGCTACTCTTGATGCACTCCAGAACCTTACCGCGTCAGACAAGATGGACTTTGAGCTCGGCGACAAGCCGGTGAGTATACTCAAGTCTTCTTCGGGCAGTGACCAAAGTATACTGAGGGTATGATAGGGTATCTTGATTCGCGATCAATTCTTTCCTATGAGATATGACAGGGAGAAGGACAATCAAGAGCTCTTCATACGAACTACGATGGCGGCGCGTCCCAACGCCCCGCTCAAGCTGAACGCAAATGTCGTTGGCAAGTTCACTGTCGAAAAGGTACTCAATAATAAGATCGCTCAGCGCGTGCGTGAGGCTACTGTGACTGCGAAACAGCAGAAGAATGTGAGCAAGGCTAAACGATTGGAGGAGTCATCCGCGATGACGAATGTTGCTCAGAAGAAAGATCCATCAAAGAAGCCTGCTCCTCAATCTACACCGACAATTGTCAAGAGTTATGCTTCCACCGCGCCGAATGCGACTACGTCTACGTCCGGTCCTTCGTCCGCGGCGCTCCCGAAAGAGATGGCGACGACCTATCGCCAAAGACTCGTTCACTACCTTGCTCTCGGAGCTGCCACAAGGCAAGATGTTCTTAAAGAGTTCGGCGGTCAAGAAGTGGACCATGATATTCGTACCGGAATTATGGATATACTCATTGCAGTACGTAATTTGCTATTGCATTATTGCTCAGAATGATGAAACACTTCTCCCGGATCAGGTTGCTCAGCAAGAACAAAAGCATAAGGGTGCATCGGCGTCACAAGACACTAAATGGGAACTCAAACCTCAATCGTGGCTTGAGGTCCGTCCATACCAGTTTTCTGGCTACACAGAAAACGTGCGCACGAAAGTTGCACGTCATGCAAAGAATTGGCTTTTTGCTCTGAAAATTCCAGACACAGATCCTGTCTGGGAGTATATGAAATTCCGTGCCCACGGACACGGTGGTGCATCTGATGCTGCAAGCTCTACACCGCGTGCCACCAATGGGATAACAAGTGCTACGGCAAAAGCAAAGGCGAAGGGTAAGGAACCAAAGACGAAAGATCCAGGAATGAAAAGCAAGTCAGAAGTTGGTGCACGAAAGGCGCCTGTTCAGGTGCCCTTGCCTACCAAGTCCAATATAGCGCCGGATCGCGCTCCCACGCCTTTGCATAGCGCTAAGGGCAAAGAACGAGAAGTGGATACCGAGAAGGAGGAGGGTGAATTGTCTGCTTCTCAGACTCCTCCCAGAATACCTGCCGTTCCTGTGGATAGGCGCCAGCCCGGATCACGCCCGAATGGTGCTTCGACGCCCTCAATGAAGCCACCCCCTATTCCTGCATCCTCGCAACCGTCGCTGCCGTTGAAACGGACAGGGCCTGTAGACGCGCGTGGGCCCAAACGAGCACCACCTGAGCCGAGCGAACGAGCGCGGGCCGCCCCTCCGATCCCTCCTCCCGTTCCTGCAGAACGCAATGCATCTACGGCGGTAAAGAAAGAAGTTAACCAGCCGAAGGTACGGCCTTCTCATCCGGCGGATGAAATACCAATCCCCGCTTCGCGAAGCTCAATCCAACCTGAGAAAGAGCGCAAGATAGCGAAACGGGAGAGGGAATGGGAGAAGGAGTCGGACAGGGAGAGTCTTAGGATACCTCGTAGGGAGAAAGAACGCGAGTCGGACAGGGAGAGTCTCCGGGTCCCTCGAAGAGAGAAAGAACGCGAGTCAGATAGAGAGAGTCTACGGGTTGTTCGAAAAGAGAAGGAGCGTGAATCGGATAGGGAGAGTATTAGAATGCGCGATAGATCGCGAGCCCCTTCAGATAGGGAAGTAGTAACAAAACGACGAGACAGGGAGTACGAAGTGGTGAAGGAGAAGAAGCTGAAGGAGAGGGAGCAGGTCTCGCGACCGGTAGCGAAATCTAGCGCAAAACGGAAGACACCTGATTCATCTGATGAAGAGTCATCTGACTGGGGGTACGAAGATAGATCGAACATCCGCAAGTCGAGTCTAAAGGCAACCAAACGTGATTGGGAGGGAGCACCTGCTAAAACTTCAGCATCATCGTCGAAACCTGTCAAGCGTGAATCTCCTCCACCGAAACAACGTATCAAGCGGGAGACCTCCCCGCCTCCTCCGGCCAAGACGAAGGTACCAGCAGACAGAAGGATCACAGTTGCCTCGTCTTCAGTGGCTAAGCCTTTGAAGAAAGAGCCCAGGGCAGACGAGTTGTCTCGCCCGACAACCAGTAAATCGCTGAAAAAGCGTCGTGCCTCCTACGACTACACATCTTCCTCTGAGGACGAAGCACCGGAGCCAAAGATCCTGAAGTCAATGACGAAAACTGTAGCTTCATCGCACCCAGCACCAACTAAGAACGGCGCCACTGCCTCTACCTCAGCTACACCTGAAGTCCGGCCACGCAAACGCAAACCTGCTCCTAAGCTGTCGAGACGCGATCAACTGCGTTCGCGTTATAACAGCAAATACACCGAGTACATGGCTGCTCTCCAAAAACTCGTCGCACAGAAAAACAAACTCAAGGAAGCTCTGCGAAATGGTTCTGAGTCGGCTAGTGGTGATTCGGATATGGATTTCGATTTACCTCCTTTGGAGGAGATCCAACGGGTGACGGAACAGCATAAGCGGTTGCATGACGAGTTGGAAGAGATACGGAGGAGTTACATGGCTTGATGGGCGTTCAAGGCTCGAAAGTTTGATTAGATATGATCTTTTTGGATGCATATTCATTTTTTTGGAGGACAGACGATTCAAAAACTGGTTTATTCCACTAGAACTTTGCATTACACGCAATTTTCTTCATGGCTTCCATTGTTCACTGATGTATATTTACTATCTAACTAACATTGTGGTACGGGATACTCAACACGAAATGTTTCGCCAGCAGTTAGAGATATAATTATCGTATCGTCATATGACAAACAATGGCTTCTTGAAGTTCTTTGACAATGCGAAGAAGCGGAGGAAGTCCAGTAGTCACTGAGTAGTGCAACGTTAAGGTTTTACCCAGAATCCCACTGCGCCCGTTGCTATCGGGAGTGAGCCAAATGTCGATCACCCCGCTTTCGTCGCGAAGTCGACGTGTGTTTACTGGAAAGAATTAACAGAGTTTGGGAAGATAGATCTTGAGATATCAGAATTCAGAATTCAGAGAGCCAAGCACCAAATCTATTTGCGGAACTGGTTGCATATGGACTTGCTGGCACACGACGGAGCCGGCGGCGATATTTATGAGGCTTTGGTGGGTAAGTTTATCGTTCTTTATGATCATAATCATGTGGATAAACATGAACGTGGTAAGAGTTTTCGTCTCTTTTAAGATTATGGGTAGGTTTATCATGTGGATAAACATGAACATGGTGAAGAGAGTTCCCGTCTCATTAGAGCAACTATCCGCTGAAAGTAAGTCTCTCTTTAAGTAGCAGATAGGGATGATACATATCGTTATCTATGATCGTTTTGGACACGTCTTCGCTAGAAATTCGGGAACGGTTATAGGCGCGTGTCCGGTAAAGATAGAGCACGAGTGCAGATATGAGTATGTATCGAACCCCTAAATGCGATGACGAGCGGGATGTCGAACATCGAAGCAGCTCGATAGTTACTGTGGAGTGACGAGAATGCGATACGAGTCCTTTTTTCATGCTGGACTGTCAAAACCGGCATATGTCGGCGGTGGAAGAAGAGTAAAAGAAGAGTAACAGATGACCCTTAGAGTATCTGATTGAATTGTATGATGACATGCTGTAAATTGACATGGGCAATGGGCATGTCCATCTGATCGTGTGCAAGCACGGTGAGTTCAGAACCGAAAGAGCTCGTCACCGGAGTTTCCCTCGTGCAATGGGATCTGAATTGAGGAAGTTCCGCGGTAGTAAGAGAAGGAGGGATGTGTATGGGAGAAGACGCCTAGTGGGAGATCTGGGTTGAAAAGAGGAGCGAGAAATGAAGAAAATTGCGGGGAGTAAGCGTTATGTCGTGCTTGGACAGGGTCAGCTTTGGGCGGAGGTAAGAAGAGGAATGATTTGATGAAAGAATTCAAGAAAATCACTTGCATTCCTATCTTGGCATGACTATTTTTGCAAAGTTTTTTTCCCTGTGTTTCATTAATTCATTGACGTTCGGTAGCGAAACCCCGGATAGGCAAGTGGTTCCCATGCACACGCGATTGATGGGGCTGAGTCGTTGATCTGTGCCAAGGCTGGTCCGATTCTTACACTCCCTCTCTTACATCTTCATTGTCGGCGTCGTCAACCCCGGCGACGTCGCCCGATGCCTCACAACAACTCACTCAACACACTCACCGACGACGACAACGTCGCCTCAACATACTAGACCCTCCGCTCAGACCCCGCCCGCCTCCGTCAAAGTCGGCGTTCAGGCTTCTCGCACTCTCCTCCTCATGGGTTTCACGCTCGGCAGTCTCGCCGTCATGTCTGGTTTTCGGCCGCTCCAGCCATCTACATTCTCCAGGTTCTCTGCGCTCTTCCAACTCAGGTCTATGCTCTTGTCCGTCGTGGTCTTCTTTGTCTTGCTTGTCCTTGGTGAGTCACAAGCGCCCACATTCATGCATTTCTGCTCTTCCTCTCCTTTCAAACACATCAACCCCTCATCGTTGTTCTTTCTACTTTAGCCTATTTGACCAATCCGTCGGAGACCTCATTCCGCGCTTTCCTCACCGAGCAGGCTTTCCGCCACCATCTCAGCAGACTCGACGATGCTGACACCCAGGACGAGTTGGAGTCTGCGGGCTCGTCCACAAAGACTGATGCTCTCTATCGGCGGGGTCCAAGCAGCTTTCACAAGAATCGGTCTATCACTGCAATTTCGTCTCCGCCATTTCCTTTCGCCAGTCGAGCCTCTGTCTCGCTGCGTACCCCCAAACATATTTTTCGGTCTTTTGGCATTTTTTCTATCGCAGCGGTCGTTCCAACTTCGTCGTCACATCGATCATCGCCTATTCGAGGCCAGCGTGGTGACGAGTCCGCCACTCGGACCGATAGAGATGGCGCCTCGAACGCGTCTACTGCGTTAATTTCCGACTCGTGGTTTATCGGGGCTTTCGGCATGTGGTTTTGGGCTGTCAATTTAGATGGGCTGTGGAAGGATGCTGGGCTGATTGAGAAGGATGAGGCAGATGGAACGATTACTGGCGTTTTGGAAATAAAAGCCCTTGATCGATCTGATGATTCTAATCGTGCGTACAGTCCTTATGCTTGCTCTTCTCTTCACTAACTTCAAACGTGTTTTTCCCCTAGGCTCTTCTCATGCGCAATATGGGAACGGTAATTTAAATCATGGTCAGCGAACAAGTCCGAAGTTACGATCGCGTGAACGGTTTGCACATCAGAATGGCAACGCGCTCAGTCATCGCAGTCAAACGCCCCCGCCTTTGCCGAAGTCTGCTTCACTGCCACTGCATACTAAAAGAGGATCTCATACACTGCAGTCTGACAAGGCACTTAATGGTGGTCCCAATAGTCATCACTCGAACAACAACTCTTTCACGGATCCATCGGTGCCATCAGGTGTAATTCAACCTCCGATCTCAATCACGCCGGAATTTTGTTCTGTCAATGCGACTTCCTTGCCTGTGCTAGCGCCATCAAGCACGCCCTCTGCTTCCCCGTCAAGATCACCTTCCACTCTGTTTGCCTCTTCGCCTTTGATTGCAGAGATCTTGCGGCAAATCTCTTCGTCGCAAAGCGCAATTTCGGATTTACATGCTCAACTAAGGGATTTCAACGCTTCGTCGACTCAGGCACGTAATGCACTGGACGACGAACTGGCAAGACAGCGCGAGCGTAAACGGGCTGATGACGCGGCCAAAGCTGAGTTAAAAGCACATACAAAGACACTAGAAGACCAGAAACGTTCGACCGAGGCCGCACGACGTGATGCAGAGAAGCGATTAAGAGCTGCACAATCGGAAAGGGGCAAGGCAGAAGCTCGAATAGAACGTTCTGAACGTGAGATCAACACGTTGCAAACTCAGATGGAGGCACATGGTGCTGCTATTGTATCGTCGGGGGTGGAGACTGGTGCATTAGTGACGGACCTTCAAGAGCAAATTGAAGAGAAGCGTTCCGAAGTCCGAACTGTGGAGGATGAGTTGGCACAACTTAGCTCACAATTGCGGGAGATGGAAGAGAAAGTCAGCGATGAAGAACATCGTTTGGAGGTTGCGAAGGCGGAGGCGGATGAAAGGAGGCAGAAATCCAACGCGGCGTACCTATACTCCCAGCATACATCGTACGGTGACAGATCCCTTCTGACGTACACGAACGGGAGTAACACCGGTGCAAGCTATCAGTTTCCACAATTACAAGTCAAGCCATCGGAGGGTAAATTCACTGATAAGATGGATGTTCAACCGTCATCTCCTATCAGGAAGTCTATTCCCGATTCACCGCTCAGTACTGCACCTGCAGAAGCTCACACTTACCATGTGTCCCGACCCGGTCCACCTATTCCGACGCCTTTAGACGCGAATCTAGCAAATGGGTATTCGCCTTTTAACTTGGATTTCGGGTCTCATCGCCCAAATAGGAATTCGCTTCCACATAAATTTGCACCCTTCAGCAGCGAGCTTGCTTCACCTGGTCCAATCTCCCCGACCGGCGAGAGTCTTCTTCCTAGTAGCTTGTACGAGTCGTTGGGGATGGCTATTCCGATCAACACTGACTCACCTGTAAGCGCTACGTCCATGGACATCTCACGTTCCTTCCAATCAGAGGACGACGCTGTTCTTGACCGCAATTGGCCTGTGCATCGTAAGCTCTCAGTCGGAGATGTCGGCCAACCAGTGATGTTCCCTTCATCGAGTCCTGGTGTGCATACATCACCTGTATCTCCTGCTGCATCTACATACAGCCCTGATACATTGGAAGCATACGAGATGGGCCAGAAAGTCCGCGAACGTACTACTTCTCAACCCATGGACCTACAGCGTGCCACGTTCCCGAGTAGGTCATCCGGCGCGAGTTTTGCGCTTCGTCAGGCTTTGATTCCATATGCATATGACGATCATGTCGAAGCCGCAGCAGATACATCGGGGCGTCGATCTGGGTGGTTCGCTTCGCACAAGGATAAGTGCTCGAAGACTTCACCAGAGAAGAAAGGTCTGAACCCCGATGCGAAGGAGTTCAGTCTGTCGAAGGATAAGGAACGCTCGTTCTCTGCGCTTCTTTCTCGTTCGCGTGGATCGGGACACAGCTCGAGCTCGGGGACGTCTTCTACGCCTTCCAGTGCATCGCTTTCGACACCGGATTCTTCGTCCCTTGTTAGCTCGCCTTCGTTAAGCTCTGCAACGACTGTTAAGAACGGCTCTCCACAGGGACAAAGTACGCCTGCTGCTGCCCCTCGTACAACAACTGCCGCGTCTTTGCTAGGCTTTGGATCGTCCTGGTTCGGAGGATCTTCGCGTGCCTTCGCGCCGACGCCTCTTGAGCGTGAACAACTCAGCCGTGCGCTTGGCGGAACGGCCAACTCGAGTCTTGACAAGCTGGATGGGTTCCCGAGCTTGCCTATATCACCTCAATCAAAGCCTGCGCTCGTGCATAGTAATAGCCAAGCCCCTACTCGGCCGTGGGATACGAATGTAGCGTTCGGGCTACGTGTTAATGGCTCGAAGGGATTCTCCCCGTTCGAAGATGACGAGCCGAAAGTGACTAGCTTGCACTCTGGGTCTGGTAGCTCTTCCGAAGAGAGTGCGGAGAGCAGTAAGGAGGGTTCGCACTAACGCGTGAATGGGGAACGTGGTGAAGTGATGTAGCAGTTCTGTGTGTTGTAGTCCCACCATAAATATTCGAGGGTACTGTGTGCTGTGGGAAGCGAAGCGAAGGATTTATTATTGTGTTGTGGAAGGTTAGTTGCACGTTATTGGGCGATAGGGAGAATGGCGAAGAGGAAAAAGTATTAAAAAGAGAAATTGACATCGTTATCGTTACCTGATCTTGCAAAATGCTAACGGCATACATACATAACATAACATAACTATATAGTCAGTCTATCAATATCTCACCTGCCCACATATCTGTCTTGCCCTTGCCCTTGCCCCTGCCGTCATTACCAAGCCTGAGCTACAGTTCCTCGCATTGCAGTAGTAATCATCCCTTCGTCCACCCTCTGTTTCTTCTCATTGGTGCCTTGTACTGAAAGATCCAAATGCTGAATTAGCATACACACTCATTCCTGCCCTGTCTGTCTCACAAATATATAGATACAGTAAAAAATCATACTGTGATCCGTTGTTTATTTCTTGTCATTGTTGTCACCATCAATATACGGTATTTTATATATATTAAATAATTAATGTCATCATCATTGGTTCATTTGGTTGTATCAGTCAACCTCACTACTACATATATGATATAAAGTAGACTCTCTTGCACATACACATTGAAGTTCGAGTTCGAAAAGACAATCAATCAATATTTTATTTATGACTTGAATTGAATTCCATCACCGACGAATTAAGTCATCCACGTAGTTCCCATTCATTCATTCAAAAGCCATTACCATACGTATGTATGTACGTGTGTGTATACATGACGAGGTGTCCCTTTTTTTTAAAGAAATTACCAGGGCTTTCAGGACTCAGGGTTAAAAGTGGAACAAAAAAACATAACCCAAAGTCAAAGCCAAAAGCCAAATGAATTTAGAGAGCAGGGATAATACGGCTTGCTCGTCTTGTCGAAACGAAAATACATACATGCAAGAATGGCCCACGGATGAACATGGAGCGAGAACTTTTTGAATGGCAGAGGGGAAAGGGGGGAAAGGAAGAGATATACGAGTGTCCTATAGGTACTGACGGAAGGGGGGATGAAATGAATAGGATGGCGAGAAGGAAGAAGATACAAATTGAGGAGCACGCAGTTGAACTGAAACTGTAATTGGAGAAAAGGCTAGAAAAGGAAGATTCCGCACAGACGAGGAAGAGAAAAATAAATTGAAAAAGAAAATGGCAGGTGGGTGGGAAGAATGTGGTGGTGGTGGTAGTGGGATCAGATACGTATTTTTCATTCATCACACTCGTAACGGGGCTTCGTGGTAGTGTGTAAATAAAGAGATTGGATTGCACAGAAGAAAGAAAGAAAGATTGCACAAATTGCGGGGCAGGAGGTATCGGAGGGAAGAAGATTGAAGATTAAAGTGAAAAAAAAAACCCCCTTGGGAAGCGAAGAGAGGAAACGAGAGAAGAGAAGCGAGAAGTTGATAGGTGTCTAAACCCGACAAAGAAGGAATGTGGGAAGGCGTATATTCAGATGTCGCCAGAGAGATGAACACGAATGACAAAAGACCTTATAAGTGAAAGAACAGAGGAGAGCAAGTACCTAGAACAACTGCACAAAGGATGTTGGGTGGAAAATTGAGGAGAAAACACAACCGGAGAGAAGATTATTGCGAAGCAGGATAGCGAAATTGCGTGGGGGTATATAGGCGTGAATTCAATTGTTGACGCGGAGTGGATGTATTTACCAGAAGCGACATTGAAAGTAATTGATGAAAGGTTTGTCTGTGTAGTAGAGTTTAACCACGGCATGAATCTAAGAATCATAATCCACCATCCAGCACGCCTCGGACATCGTCGACGGTTGCGAGGTCGGCGAGGAAAGGACAAAGATCTGTCAGTTCGGTATCGTGTGGATCGTTGAACCACGAAGACACCGGAACAGCGTTGTTAGGGTGGAAAATATAGGATGCAGGAGAGTTGTCCAGGATGATCGTGTCTTCAATTGGGCGCCCTAGTTGAGATAGATCCTAGACAGCAACGATCAATTATCGAAGTCACCCGAAATTGCTGTAGATGATTTACCTTGACGTAGTTTCCCTTATGATTATAGCAGCTCTCACGGAATAATCGGTGAGCGACGACATTGTGAATATCCAGTTTGTCCAACACGGGATCCGCGTACTATCGGAAATAAGATAGTTAGATTACCAATTGCGGATGCAAAGACCCCGGACCCACTTTGCTTAGACTCGCGGTGAACACGACTACTTCATAGATCTCCCCCATTTTCTTCAGGAAGCTGTCGACACCAGGCCGCTTGATAACATACACGTTGTGCCAGTGATACTCAATTTCGACTGGTACCACGTAGTCGGCATGTTGTATTGACTAACAGAAGAGTCAGTGAAAAAGACCGTCTTAGAAGCGGAAGCAAAAAAAAGCCATACCTTGAAACTGCTGTGCACGAGTGTCTCATCTAAGTCCAGTACCAGGCATTTGCGACCGGCGTGTTGAGGTGCAATAGGTGGCAGAAGAGGTCGTGGGATGCCGTCCGGACCAATAGGGATACCAGCGCCGCCGTTTAGAATTAGACGATCCTCCTCGTCCTCCTCTTCCATTTTGCGTTCTTCGTCTTCGCCAAGCATGCTGGATTCATCAGAGTCCTCACCTGTTTCGACACCGGTTGATCCAGGTGGCACGACAGCACCAGACGTCATACCTGCTGTTACATCGTCTGGCAAAACATGATGAGTGGGCGAGGGTGGAACGACGACGGCTGGATCTTCAGTTGCAGGGAGGGTGAGGTCTGGGGCTGTTGTAATGGGAGTGGTTTCGCCATTTGTCGAGGTGGGCTGCTGGGGTGCTGCATCAGTGCTTGGAGCACCCGGAGCACTCGGGCCTGGGACCTCAGGCTCTTTAGGTGGCTCGCCTTCCTTGGTTTTTTCGGACACCGGAAGCTCCTTGGCACGATTGCCCGACGAGCTGGGGTCAGATACGCCTGTTGTGCCCTCGTCGATATCGACAGGATGAGTAGAGTCCGAAGGCCACGTACACTTGAAGACGGCAGAAGCCAGCTTCGACCATATGGACTTTTTCTTCTTCTTTCCCGGTCCATCTTTCCTCGCCTTCGAACGCGGGTTTTTCTTTTCCTCGTAGATAGTCGAATGTGCAGTTTCAGATGTCTTCTCCTTGCGATGCTTGGATGTTGCTGTGCCCGTCAACGTCGTCGACAGAGAGGACTTCTCCTTCTGTGTATCACGTTCGCCCGTACTTGTTATTGTGCCTTGTTCTACAGAGTGTGAATGACCGCTATCTCCCTCGCGGACAGAAGAACTAGTCTGAAGATGGACGACCTGCGGGGACGTGGATGGATCCTGCCATGTACCAGCGCCTACATGAGAAATTGGTTGTCGCTCAGTTAAATAGCGCCGACACCGGACATCGAACCCACCAGGCTCACCTGATGAAGGCGCCGCTGTCGCTGCACCAGTATTTTCCTGGGTATCTGTATTGACGGCCGTATCGTCGCCTGGACGTTGCTGAAGGCCGTTTGCACCGTCCCTGCCCTTCTTAGAGAGCTTACGACTAGAACTACTGGTGAAGGCGAGAGGCTTCTTGGGCGACGGGTCCTTCTGCTGGGTAGGGGGCTGGGTGGAGGTGACGGACGCGGCGGCCATGGATGAGAACGAGAAGGGAGGAAGAAGAAAGGGAGGACGGCACGCTCGAGGACGAGTGCAGGAGACGACGACGAAGCGACATGCCAGGGCCAAAACACCCCTCCCTTATACGGAAATATTAGTCACCACATCTAATCCTTTTGATCGACATCATATTGATTTTCTTTTTCTTTTCTATTCTTTTCCCAGCATCTAAAGTACCTTCTGCAGTCCTCTCTTTTTATTCTGTCTACTCTAGGTAACGTAGCTCTTGTATACAGCAGTCACACTACAACGAGTCTCATAGAAGCGAGTTCGTCTCCAGCAGAAGAACAATACCTGCAGACAGACAGAAGTTTGAGCCCCTCATTACAAAGCTCCAAAAAGATCAAATACTTACTGTGCACAATCTCCGGCACACTCTGCTTCGTGACGTCGACAGTGATGTCTGCGCGATCAGGCGCCTCGTACACGTCGTCAACACCTGTGAATCCCTTGATCTCTCCCCGTCGAGCCGCCGCGTAACGTCCCCTGCGGTCAGTCGCTTCACAGTGCTCTAGAGGCGTCGCAACATGAATAGTATACACATTGCTGCCTGACGCGGCAGAATGAATAATATGGTCCCGGGCCGCTGCACGGGAGCGCTCGTATGGAGCAATGGGTGCTGCAATCACCGCGGCTCCAGCTCGTGCCAATTCTCCTGCCACAAACGCAATCCGCAAGAGATTCTTGTGACGGTCCTCCGGCGAGAAGCCGAGCTCTGACAAAGAAGACAGCGTACGTGTACAATCAATATGGACCATCAAATATTTACGTGGAAAGAAGAATAACACACCTGCCGAAAGCTCCGAACGGACAGTCTCGCCGAGCAATAGCGATACACTACGTCCACCTTGTTGATTAAGTGTCACCTGTAGAGCTTTCGCTATCCTGTCGGCTCCGGAATTGTATAAACCTGTCAAGAAGAGAACAAATCCTTGCTTGTTCCTGGGAGGATAACTCTCACGAAGGGCCTTGACAACCGTACTATGAAAAGACAAGGCATGGTGGATCAGACTCCTCATCTGATGCGGGGAAGGTAATAAGCTTACTCATAGCTAAACCAGTCCGGAATTGCAGCTCCCGTGCGCAGACGTTTTCGAAGCTCTGTCCCAGAAATATCCAACGTCTGAACACCTTTCGGGACTTCGTCAATCGGTTGGTACTCGTCTGTCGACGGGAGGTACGTCATCTGCTGGAATGGAACCATCTCAATAGCCAGTTCCTCATGGTACTTCGTTACGAGTTCCTGAGCATCGTACGGTCCATAAAAGTCCTTTCCTTGACTATTCTTCCCCGGTCCCGCGTGATCCCGACCAACAATAAAATGCGTCGCACCAAAGTTCTTGCGGATAATCGCATGCCAAACAGCCTCTCGCGGTCCAGCCATGCGCATTGCAAGTGGAAGCAGAGCCAAATGAGCCATACCATTAGGGTATTTTGGCATGATTGCCTCGTAGACGCGCACGCGCGTATAATGGTCTACGTCACCGGGCTTCGTCAGCCCGACTACAGGATGGATGAGTACGTTTGCTAGTCGTTGGCGTGCGGCGCGCACTGTGAGCTCGCGGTGAGCACGATGCATTGGGTTACGGGTCTGGAACGCGACGACTTTGCGCCATGCGAGTTTCTTGAAGTGGGCTCGAAGTTCGGCTGGAGTATCTGTATGCGCATTTATTATAAGAATCAAGCAAGCCCTTGGAAATGAATGTACTCCTCACAGCGCAATGCAACATAATCAAAATAAGTCGGTGCTTGGATGGCTTGGACTTTGCCTCCAATATAGAAATCCTTAACGCGATTTCGGAGATACGCAACTGAAGGGTGGGCCGGGTCATCATCTCCGAAGACGTTGATAGCCTCTTTGACGAGATCAGGTTGGTATATGTCCTCAACTAATTATAAATGCATGAGCCTTGAAATTATAGCAGCTAACAGATCTTAATTCGCACCAGTTAGTATAGCTAAAGCCTCGTCATCGCGGGGATCTCGCAGAGCAAGTCGAGTACCTGGTGCGAGCTCCAACCGATCGATATCCTCTCGCGATACATCTAAGGTAACTGGGATTGGGAACAGTGTACCGTCCGCTAGTCGTAACGTCTCAACTACACTGAGAAATGCCAATCACACTTCAGCGCACCATGTCTTTACCATTCTAGATAATCAGATAAAGCACATACGAATTGTAGTCCTTCTCGTTCATAAATCCTTCTAAGGGACTGAAACCACCGTTCATCGTCAATTCAAGATCACATAGTTGTCTCTGTCATGCATCCGTGAATAAACCGTGCAAATGGAATAAATCAGGATATTTGCTACGCACCTCTGTAAGGATAATTTCCTTCAGACCATGCGCTTCAGCTGCTAGCAATTCACGAATCGGCTCGTCGCGAGCAAGGAGGTCCTGTCAAACGGGACAACAATTAACAGCAAATAAAATCAGCAGTGCATCTCAGTATATGCATTCCATTCCGGACGTACCTTGAGCACACCACCGTGCGGAGTGTTAGCCATCCTTAGCCAATTAAAAATTCAGACGGCTTGTAAGATCCAGGCAAAAGCTGCAGCGCTGGCAAATACAGGGAAGGAGATTCAAGATAGGTACGGGTATTTGTAGTGTTTGCTTGCATGTCCACCGAAAGAGAAAAGTCAAAGTTATTCGTCTTGAGCACGCCATCGTTAGACATTTCGGCGTAAGTGAATAAGCTGGCTTGTATATCTTTGTAACCCGGTAGCAACGTTTTTACTTCTTCGTCTGCCCTATCGATTATGTCGCTGACAGAGGTAGAGTCGAGAGTTTCCTAACTCTTGAAGCATGTTGTATTTCGGGTCACTCTAGATTGAAGTTTGAAGTAAGAGACGTTTATATTATTTTTATTATCTTCAATTGTGGTGGATCACCGTTACCAAATCAAGGAACGTCATCAAAACACGAATGTAAGTGGATCAAATAATGCAATAAACTATCATATTTTGCTTGCGTAAAAGAAAAAAAAACAAAACTTGCGAAGGAAATGAAATGAATGTGATAAAATACATCAAAGTACATGCCCAAAGGATAAGTAAGATATGTCAAAGCAAAGCGGAAAGCCCATAAGAAACGAATGAACGGAACGAAACGAACGGGCTATCTATGCGGGTCCTTATCGTCTTTTGGGGACTTCACCATGCTTACTTTGTCGTCGTCATCGTTGTCACCACCATAATATGGTATGTCGGTGAGCTGTAACTCTGCGTTCGCTAGGCTTGACTCGACTTCGATGTGACCCTGTTGCCAAAATCGTTTATCTGACGGTCGTAAGCCCCATCCTACCCAGCCATATGATCGAGTCGGCGAAGTATAGTCTAGTTGGTACTGCCTATTCCTGCCGGCACCTGAAGGATCAACAAGATCCGACGATTGATTGACGATGGCATCACTCAAAGTTGTTTGGACATCATATGTTCCTGTTCATCCGTAAGTAACATATCTCCCCACCGTAATCTACAATATGAACGCACCTTCGAATATTCTATCCACGAATACTCGAGCTGGCTCAAAACTACTTGATGTACGAGCGTAGAGGACGGAAGAAAGGAGAGAAGAGTCGTGGTAATATGCAGCGTCTATCGGACCGCTGAACGTTCGTACGTTGCTCATGAATGTCGGAGAACAGTAGGCGCTGGCGTTCATAGGCCCGTACAAGGTAACACTTAAATTCACGCTACTACAAATCGGCATACACGATCAGTCTACCTGACAACATCTCCCTGGCGAAGATACTCACTTGTTGCCCGTCATAACATCAATTATCGACGGAGGCGACTCAAATCCATCGTTGTACATCGAAATGTTCGCTGTAATAGGTCTACGGATGGTGAGACAATGCGGAACTTATTTGGATAAGCTGGACATACCGCAGGACCGTCTCTAATCGGAGTGTGTTCGAGGCGTTGAATGTTCCCGTTATGCTCGAAGCAGACGTCTTCACTAGGATATTGTTTGCATGTACCGACTGAAAGGCATAGGGATATTCATAAAAATGGAAAACTATATGACTTTCAAGGAAGTCGACTTACCTCAATGTTAATGGAACCCAGAGACCCTCTGACGTCAAGATCCCCCAAATCCGGGTAGGCGTCCAGTGACGAGAAAGATTGGTTGGACAGAGGCATGAAGGTAGCCAGAGTACCGAGGGGATGATCGTAGTGAGGGGGGAGTACAAAGTCCACGTCAAAGAAGAACTTATACTCGTCCGGATTGTTAGGGACCTAAAAAATTATCAATATCATACAGACGTTGGCCAGTTAATTCGCCCGTACGAATATAGCGACACCCCATGTCCCATTTCCACCCATAAGACAAGTACTAGACTCATTCGTTGCGGGTCCGATGTCCTTCATCTTAACGGTGACGGTCGCATTCGTTTGTGAAGTATCATTTCCCACACTGACGCGTATGTTACCAGTCATCGGCGAAAAGATGTCTCCCTCATCATCGAGGTCGGAAAAGTTCGACCGGACATACACCGCTTCATTTAAAGGTAGAGAATATTGTAACCTAATAGCCATGAGTTTGACGATCTTAACAAGTTGCTTTTGTTACTCACGTGTAGAATCCGTTATCCGGGCCAGATGCAGCAACATATGTCCAATTATTGCAATTGAGCGGGTAGCCATAGAAGAAGGGAGAAGCCAGCACATCTGTCGGTAAAACATCGGGAGGTGGGGGTGGGGGTGGTGCGCCTTCCTTCATCCAATTTTCCGCATTGTTGAAAGCATTTTTCCTTTCATTATTTCGCAACTAATGAAGAAACAAGTCAGAGAAATTCGGCAGGGATATGAAACATTACAAGACGTACCACGATGTATAAAGGAACGGCAATCGAAATACTGAGTACAAGGTAAATGATCAAAGCATAGACTATAAACCGCCCCAGGCGTCTGTCAGTCCATCTTTTAGCGGTTGCAGGCTTCTTCAGGTCCTCCTCGTCTCCCTTCTGATTCTCAGCCTGAGCCTGTGAGGTAGCATAGTCCGGCGGGTCTGTGCCCGAGCCAGAAGCCTCTGGTTGGCGGACGACATCGTTTCTGCGTCTGGAGGGACCCTCGTCGGATCCGGTCAAGGCGGCTACGACTTTACGGCGTTCGGCATCGACGACTTCGAGGAGGATCATGTGTGCTGCCTGTCCAGCACGTTGCGCAGAGCGCGTATGCTATCGACAGCGTCGGGGATGAGAGTGGGAGGAGTGAATGACGAAAGGTAAGAGAGGGAGAAGGAGCAGAACGACAGTGGGAAGGTCGGGAGTGGGAGGTCGCAACGTTACAAGGGTGAATAGTTACCGTCACGCGTAACGCCGCACATCAAGGTCCACGTCCGAGCGTGAGGATCGTCATCGCCGCTGCACATATATCCTGTGCAACTTTTCACGCGGCACTTCGCTCGACTTAACCAGTACCACAGTTCACTACCACTAGTCATGAGCGCATCTGCTTCCTATGCCATCGAGGCACTCATCGGTCCGTCTTCTCACCCTATCTCTCCCTCCGGATTCATCCAAAGGTGCTTGTCCCATTCTTCCTCTGCGGCGCGCTACGCCCACCGTGCGACTTCGTGGAGTGACCTCTCCAATGAAACGAAACGTGCAATAGAACGCGAGTGTAGGTGGGAATTGTCGCCCTCCATAGTCGTCGTATTCTTCTAATTCTCACACGCAGTGTCGCCGACTTGGAATCCTCTCTGAACCAAACTCTTTCAAGTCCATTCCAATACTCATTTCTCATCCGAAGCCACGAAGATGCAATTCATTCAATTCGAGCTGCGCCGCCGAAACCTGCGGACGCTAGTAGTCCCAGTCAAACCTTGAACCCTCCCAAATCAAGTAACAGAAAACGAAAACGGATTAGTAAACTACCATCATCTGGTACTTGCGGGGAAATACCAACACAATGGAATTCCGAAGTTCAACAGTTGCGGAATAACCTAGAACGAATCGCACTGTCGTGCTGGTCGTGCGTTTCATTACTTCCCCTGGCTATGGTTGATAACCTTAGACCAATCGCTCACCAAGTCACCATAGTTATCCCCCTGACGCCGCTTTCGTTACACGACCGCCCAAAAACTCAGATCTCAATACGCTAACAAAACCGGTAAATCCGTCATTAACATCTTTCGTTTTGTACAATCAAGCTGATGATGAGGATGCTATAGAAAGCATCATGTTCTTCACAGGACCGAACATCTCCGTCTTCATCCGCACATCCACATCCACAAGGAGAAACCGATGCTATTTTAGTCATATCTATTTATAACCGTCTGTCCTGGGGTAATCATCTTTCCCGCTCTTCGCAACACGTTGTCCTCGCCTCGCAGACCCTAGGTGACTTGTACGACGTGATTCCGTGTCCGTCGAATGAAATTCCTTCCGAGGATGATGATAATTCCGCCGACTTTGTTTCGCCGCCACACCGTGGTGCCGTTGTATGTATCGAAGGTGTTGTATATGGGGATGGGATGGCTGAGGTAGATTACTCGGAGTTAGTATTGTTTTTCCGTTCTTCCGTTTATCCCCGTTCCAATCTCAGAACGAATACTGACATATAATACAACTTATTATATTTTATTTTTCTTACAGTAAACTTCTCAAACAGATAGAACTACTCCCAGAAAAGAAACGTCCACACCTAACAAAAGGCACCTGCATGTACGACCAACGATTCGCAGACCTCTCACTCCGCGTGAACCAAGCATATTGGTTACTCCACCAAGGCTCTTGTGAACACTTCCTCGTTGTAGATAGTATACGGTACGTAAAAAAAACATCAGCGTTTATTCAACTACAACAAAAATGACCAAATTGTATTTTTAACTTATCTTTCACTCTTTTAGGATGCTACATCCCACTGACCCACCATCCAGCTACCCTCTCACCACACACATCGCACCACCAATCATAGACCTCTGTATGTCCTGCAGCCGCGTCCCCGCTGCCCTATCAATCGTCAATGACATCCGACTCGGTCAAACGCCTTTCAAGATCTGTAAATCATGTTGGTCTCATTTCGGTGAACCAACCGCTCAAGATCGAGAGGGAGTCTTGGTCGTTTCACTACCTAAATACGAGCACGGATGGTAAAGTAACCATTGCAGTAGTAGTTATTTTACTGGCCTCGATAGATAAAGTAAAAATCAATAATAAAATAATGCACTGCCTCCAACGTCGTAAGAAACATTGTGGCTAAGAGTCTGACATTGCTAATTGCTAAATAGTGGGGAGCCTGAGGGGTATGGACAGCAATGTATTGTTCTAGTCAGCAATCTACATTTGTAAGACCGCCTTCCACAAAGGTGTAAAGTAAACAATGAAAATATACACATGTAGGTAGAGAGAAATGATACACAAAGAAAAGAAAAGAAAAAGAAAAAGAAACATAGAAAGAGAGATATTGAGATTGCGCTATGAAAAGACGGAAAGAATCACTACCAGCATGTTAATTGAGGGGAGAGAGAGACTCCAACTCCGAGAAACGAAAAAAAGAAATAGAAAGGTAACGATTAGAGCTACTAAAATGGCAATATGATTTTGCATGCATTGAATCAGGCAACTTGAAGGGGTGAGACGAAATGAGAGAAAACCCAATGTATGTATACACCAATACACAGGAAGGGGGTAAAACAAGGGAAACCGCGGAGTGAATTAATACCGTCTGTCTTGTCCGTCCGAGTCTCACCGGTGAGGCTTGCTGCCATTCATACGATGAGACGGAGGTGTGGAAGACGCGCTTGGGATGGCTCCGTTGGTTTTTACGCTCGTCGTAGGACGAGGCGGCTTGACAGAACCCGAAGAAGACTGTCGTGGTGCACCTTCCTTCATCACCATCTTGGCATGAATCTCCTCAAGCTTGGACGCCTTCACTTGTTTCGGCCAGAACAAGGTAACGAAGCTGTATCAGATCCGGACATTAATAACTTGATCACAATGATGAATGTGTAGATGACTTACGTCCACAGATGGCGTCTCCATCTATCGACATCCTCACCCGCATTCTTTTTCATTTCCAAGACGTGATCAATACGACGACCAATGGCGGCTAATGAATCCTTGAGAATCGCAACCTTGCTGTCGCGAGGCATATCGCCTCCAGATAGCTTCAATTGTTTCTGAAGGTGATCTTCACGTTAGCAACCTTGTGAAGACAAAAGGAGTCCTGGATTGTTGACTCACCAGTTGCTTCTTCACGGGCCTTAGCTCTTCCTTGGTCGCAGCCTCATCCATAGAAGGACTAAGGAAATAATCAGAACAATGAAAAGCAATAAGACTTGCCATTGACAACGTACCATTCATCCGAGGACTCCGAGTCCGTGAACGTAGGCGTCGGTCTTCGCTTGCGTCTCTTAGCAGCCCCTTCATCTACAGCAGACACAGCTTCACTCTCTGCCCTGCGTTTCATCCCATTCGAGGCATGAACAGGTGGTGGCGACATCGACACAGAAGACTTCAGCGGCTTCGCACGCATCGACGTTTCATACGAGACGAGTTTCTCGTTGTATTCGCGCAGCAGATTAAGCAAGAAATCGCCACGGCGAACAAGATGGATCGCATTCGGGATAGGCTTGGTTGATGAATCTTCGCCCTTTTTGCCCTCGTCGAGGAAGAACTTGCCTTCTAGGCCAAGCTTGGGATCTTTCTGAATCTGTTCCCAATTACCGAAACCGTACAGGAAAGCGCCAACCAACAGCATCGCATCATCCTTGGGTCCCCAGCGACCAGACCAGTTCAAGGTTGGACGAATGTTCTCGATGGGCAACTCCCATGTGTAAGGATCAGGCAGTGCACTAAGATAGTCGTAGAGGATCCGAAGGTCCCGATGGCGTGACAACACGGTTTCCGCATTGATATTCCCGACTCCTCGGAATGTGACAAGAACGGCCTTGCTCTTTTGTGCGTTGGTGAGTGTCTCACCAGCCGCCATACGAGCACGCTTTTCGGCATTGTTCCTCTCAACTTCTTGTTCGCACATGTCTATGATTGCATCAGCAGTCTCCAAGATCATAGCCTTATTCTTGTCTTGCAGTTTAGACTCAGTCACCTGGTAACACCGTAAGCAAAGGTAACTTGACAAATATGAAAGAATGATAGGCTCACGATAACGTCGTAGCGTTGACGGATATCGCCCCAGCGCTGAAGACTCCTCACAAGGACACGGATGTCTCTCTCCTTCAGCTCAAGCGCCTTCTGGCTAGCTGACTTACGTACAGGTGCGGGTTGCTTGGGCTTCTTCGATGGAGTAGGTGCTTGATCCACATCCATACCCTCATACGAAACGGGAGCAACGGCACGTTTCCGGTCTCTCGACTGCTCTGCAAGCTCTGCCATCCGGCGATCCTCATCTTCCTTCTCGAAACGAATCCGTTCTTCCAGAGGAATGATATCCTCCCAACTCATGTCATTCTTAACATCGCTCACGGCAGCGAAGGACGCAAGGAAGCCTTCGCCTCCCAACGACGCGCCACCATCGCCTCCAGAAGCCATCGTCTCATGGTCCTCAGCGCGGTTAAGTATATCATCTAGGTCCATATCATCGAGCTTCTTATTTTGTTGAGAGTCGTCCTTGTCGAACCTGAGAATGCCATCAGCCTCATGCCAATAACACGTTAGAGTGTGTACGTACATCTTCTGAGCGCCATACTTCAGCACAGCCGTTAATTCATCCTTGCTGAGGTTATCAGGCTTAGTAGTATCCTTTGATTGTGTACCAGACTTCGAACTCAAGTGCGCCTGGGACGTGTCCATTTGATTAATGACTAAAAGGTACAATTAGGACGCCACCAAGTTCCCGCAAACTTCTTCGAAACTTACTAGCATATTCGAGGACCATCTTTCGCTTCGCTCGTTCCAGAACGTCCTCTTCCATCGTGTCCTTGCTAACAAACCGATACACGTTTACGTGCGACTTCTGTCCGATTCGGTGAGCGCGAGCCATAGCTTGCAGATCGTTTTGCGGGTTCCAGTCGCTCTGTATCAATAGTTAATTGTCAATAACTGAGACAATGTAAGCATGCTGAACGTACATCAAAAATGATGACAGTGTCAGCTGTCTCCAGGTTGATACCCAGACCACCCGCTCGCGTCGATAGCAAAAACGCAAAGTCGGATGATCCATCAGCATTGAAGTGTGCTATTGACTTCTTGCGGACCTCCGAAGAGACAGTTCCGTCGAGCCGCTGATGTGTATAGCCGCGAAGTGACATGTAATCACTCAGTATGTCTAGCATGCGAACCATCTGACTGAAGATGAGCACACGGTGACCATCTTGCTTAAGCTTCGCAAGTAGCTTGTCGAGCAGGACCATCTTGCCACTGCTCATTACGAGTCCCTTCAGTGTCTCCTCACGATTGTCGGAGCGGTTCTCTGCACCATCGAATAAGTAAGGATGATTCGCGGCTTTCTTCAGCTCCATCGCTAAGGTACAAATCATGCTTTAGTTAACCTGCCACGTGACCGGATAAAGCGCATACCAATGTTTAAGAGACTGATATTTCCGTTGCCATTCGCGCTCTTGACCAAGCCTTGGTAGTTCTGCATTATATGCTTTCAGGATTGACACAAAGTGATTCATTGTTTATGGCGTACCTTTGTAAGGATGTTCTTATAGAAGTGCGTCTGTAAAGCCGACATCTCGACACGTAGGATGCGTTCACTCTTTGTTGGCAAGCTCTTGACTACATCCCGCTTCAAACGGCGTAACATGAGCGACTCAAGTTGTTTGTGTAATTCCTTGATCTTCGCCTCATGATCCGCGTCCGCGAGATCGAATTCATTTGTCAAAGCAACTAAAAAAAGATCACAAAGCGTGAGGTCGACGTTGTTTTCATTCATTGAGTAGACTTACACTTCTCAGGCATAAGGAAGTGCATAAGAGACAGAAGTTCCTTTACGTTATTTTGCAGTGGCGTCCCGGTAATGAGCAGCTTTGAAGCAGCATGGAAAGTCCGCAATGCTTCGTAGAGCTGGCTTTCTGAGTTCTTTAGACGGTGTGCTTCGTCGACCGCCAGTGCTTGCCATTTAATGTCTCCAAGCATCGCCGCGTCGCGAAGAATTAGCTCGTACGTTGTGAGTAGCACATTCATTTTGACCTTCTTGCTCTTGCTTGGCTCCGCATAGACCTCGTAATTTCGAATCACTTCTCGAGAACGACTCGAGCCAATGTAGCAAATGACGTTGAGGTCAGGTGCCCACGCGGCGAACTGCATCTGCCAAGCAGTGATAGTCGAAAGGGGTACTATGACAAGGAATGGACCATATTGATTATGCTGATGGAAGAGATAGGAGAGGAACGCGACTGTTTGGACCGTCTACACCAGAGTCAGTTGGATGAAGTCCCATGGTCTGATATAATTCACGCTCACCTTGCCAAGTCCCATCTCATCGGCAAGAATTCCATTCTCACCCTTGCTCCAAAGATACGCAAGCCAGTTCAACCCAGTGAGCTGGAAGTCTTTGAGTTCTCCTCCAGTCACTTCGACATAATCCGGATCCTTCTTGATTTTGACGAACTCGGGGCGTTTGTCTTTCGGATAGTGCTGACTGCGGTATGGGAATTTGCCATCCTTCTCGCGTTTCATGAAGGAGTCAATTTGTTCCTTCGCAATACCCTTAATTTCCTCGGCACTCTCCCAGGTGCAGAATTCATAGGAGAGGCCCTGCCATTTGCAGAAGTATTCGACGTCACCGGGGGCATCGCGCATCGCCACCACACGTTCGACAGTCTTAAAAGTCTCAAGGTCTTGCCTTTCACGTTCTTTGTCTAGCATAAGAGCTTCTGTGTCTTCTCGGCTGAGAGTTGGGTCGTCCAAGCGTGCCTGGTACTGCTTGTAGGCTTTGATGTAATTGTCCACGCGTTTCAGGCCACGGAAGCGCTTAAGGAATTCATAATTCTCATCTGTGTTGTGCAGATGAGAGAAGCCTTTCCATTTGATGTGATACCGCTGCGGCAAATAGAAGTAATCAGTCTACATGATTTGATGGCCAAGGAGGAGAGCGGCTCGTACGATGTTCTCATGCCAAAGATCCTCCGGGTCATCCTTGTGGTCTTCATCGCGAGCATGGTAGAAAACACCTTCGATCTCGTGCTCTTCTTCGTATTGAGCACCTGGATCTACAGCATAGTAGGCATTGTCCTCGTCTTCTTCGAACTCTTCGAAGTTCTCGACGTCATCAACGTAATTTGGGACCTTCACACCTCTGCTCGACATGCGAATGCTGTCATCAGGAATACGGGGCTTCTTCTTTTTCTTTGACCGTGCCCCATATTCAGAGTCTGAGTCTGAATCGACCTGCCGGGGTGGTGCTGGGGCAGGAGTTTTAGAGGCAGAGACTATTTTTAATGAATTATGAATTAATTGAACGGAAGGTCAATGAACAAAGCCACAGAAAGCCACAAACCTCTCGGCTTCGACGGTTTCTTCTTTTTAGCGGGTTTTTTCTTGCTGTATTCTTCATCAGCGAAGGAGCCATCGTCGGACTCGTCATCGTATCCCTAAGAGGTATATGAGTGAGATCATGCGTTTGAGCCAGAACATATGAAATTTTGACATACGCTTCCAACCTAGCAAAAGCAGAGGGATTCCAAATTTAGGATCACATACACCTCTGCCATGAACTGTGAGGATGGAAAAGACGCACCTTGCTTGATAGCCTCGAACCACTGGGTGCAGCGTAGGGATCGACGGGAGGTTCGACGTCGCCCTCGAACGCATAGTCAGGGTCACCATCTGCGTCTTCGCCCTCAGCGTCTGCGTCCATGTCGTCCGCATCGGCATCGGAGTCGTTGGCGGACGGCTGTGGCTGATGGGGGAGGACGACGGCGGCAGGGGCAGGACGATCGGAAGCGCCGCTATTGTTGTCGCTTGAGTCGGAGTCGAGTGCCATAGCATCCGAGGTGTCTGCGAGGGGGGAGGGAAAATGGAACTGCTGGGTGGCGGGGGCGGCCATGGGGGAGGAGGAGGATGTGGAGGGAGGGAGAGAAGTGGAGGGCAACGGCGAGAGCGTTGTTGATGGGGGAAGGAAAGTCAGGGCGAATGGCGTGGCGCTTTGTGCCGGCGTCACCGCCTGTGCTCACGGCGACGACTGCTTCTGGCCGACAATCTCCTAGTGCTTATTATTTTGCATGTATATATTCCGACCGGCTTGTACTCGAATACAGACACAGGACTAACTAACTACTGGCTGCGATGTGGCCGTCGCAGGCCCGTGCAGTGGGAGGGGATAAGCGTTGTGCACGGGAGAAATAGGGGGAAGAGCGAAGTGAACGGTGATGATGACGGCGCGATTTCTGGTTTCGACACGGAGACCCCAAAATCCCTCGCCAATCGCATGTGCAATCGACATGCCACGGGCGTCGTCTGCTCTTTGGCTCACCTGCCTGGCTGTCTCTGCACATCCAGCCTAGGCCACCGTCGCAGCTTTCCCATCGCAGTCGCTTCCCGATGCGGGCCACCCCGGCACGCAGCCGAACGTCCCACGCGACCCGAGTCCATCACGCCCATGCACGTCACCACACATCTCCACCTTGGCCCTTCCGATCCTGCGGACGTCGTACCGGCTGTCCAGCGTGACCTCTTCATCGTCGCCGTGCCTTCCATCCCCACTCGCATTAAGTACTCCCTCACTTCCCTTTAGCGTCATTGTCCCCCTGCGGTCCCACACTCACACATGTGCCCTGCATGCCGGGCTTATACATAGGCGGTCGACGTAGCCCATGCGCGCCGGGGCTATCGGCGGTGCTGCACTCAATGGGGCACTGCCAAAGACAGTGACCTCCTATCTCAGCCTTTGTCCGTTTATGCCGCGTTTACTCCGCACTGCCCGCGTCAGACTCTCGCTAGCCGCAATCATGACACATGTTGTGAGCAAATTTTCTCCATGAGCCCCCTCGTCGCCCGTGATGATGGACGGTCGCAAACTCTGAATGAACTACGGAAGCTGTGTATGACGTAATATTCACGTGATGGCTCGTCTTTTTGGTCCTCTCTGGGAAGTCCTATCACTGTATCACTTCACACTCTCTGGCACCAGTGATGCTGTACAATGAACACCTCAACTGTAAACCTTAGTCCAACAGAGGACACCAAGACTCACGTTATATCCATCTATCAAGACAAGGGACACTATGCCTGTGCTCAATGCTCTGCTGTTATTGTCGGTGTCTATTGCTGTGTGGCCACTGCATACAACTGATCGCAGTCCTCCTAAGACCCTTCAAGATGAACTAATTAGCAAGTCGTTCTCTGGGCGAGAAGGTCGTGGCTTGCAAGTATCCTTCTTGTCTCTGTTGAAGAATATCTGCCTGTCTTAACTCGACTCGTATGCTAGCCTGATGCACTCAGCCGTCAATGTGAAACATGGCAAGAAAGAGGACCGTCCGCTTTTGTGAGTGTCCATCATCATAAGCAGATATCATGCGTCACCCGTTCTCAAACTTCTTTGATGAGCAGGACTGGCATGCACACCGTCTCAGACGTGTTTTGCGTCGGATGTAATGACCGTCTAGGATGGTACTACGTCAAAGCGTCTGATACCAGTCAGAAATACAAAGAAGGTAGACTTTAAACACTCTCTGCCTTTAGCTTGAATATTGACTTAACTAACGATGATCCCAGGGAAATACCTATTAGAACGAGCCAAGATAGTCAAAGACAATGTCTGGCGATTAGATGATGACGACTTTTAACGATTTGTTTATGATACACTGCTGCTATTTCCTTCCCCTATATCCATGTACCCCTATCTGTATCTCGTTGGCCGCATCGGCATGTCTGTAGACTCCGTACCCCGTCCTTATTGTATTATACCTGCATTAAGTCGTAGACAATGAAACTCAACGGTACTGCGTTTCCTATGCTGAGCTCACCGAATGTAAAGAAATTTGACGATGAAATAGTGAATATCAATCATTGTCGAGACTGAAGGCAAGAGATGGAATAGTTCTTCGCCTGTTTCGACTATATGATACTCGTCTGAAGTAAGTCGTGCGATAATCATAAAACTCTTCGGTCAGAGAAGGTGCACCACGAATTCCGAGGAATCACGAAGTGTCCAGTCTTCACAGCAAACAAGAATGAAAAAGGAAAAATATGTATATTGAAAGTAAGTGCATTGAAAGTGAAATAAATATTCAAGTGTACGTCAAGACAGCCAAATGCCAATGCCATTAAGAGTCCCGTTCCCCACTTCCGACACGAGACCGATACGATGCCATCATGCCCTAAAGTTCGGCGTGAGCGAACTGTGCCAGAGGTGACGGGCTTGCCACGTTGTTCGCAGCGGCGACGAATTCGCCTGCACGACCGACCATAAGTAACCCGACTGTAACAACGCCATGCAATGCGAGATCAAGTTAATAAAATCCTTGTCGAGAAGAGGAAGAAGACGTACCGATGAGTCCGAATAGACCTAGGATACTGCCAAAGACCTCAACGATGAGGATCTTGACGAACAAGTTAGGATCTGCTGCGTCACCGAGTGCGGCTGTTGAACCGGTTATTCCTACTGAGACGCCGCATAGGAGGTTGCATGCCCCGACGGTTAGTCCACCCCAGAAGATTGCAAATCCTATGAAATAAGCGAATTATGAGTTCTGAGTTTATATGATATAGTTAAAGCAAGACGAACCAGTGTAATAGTTGTCTCGAGTATAAAGATTGACGTTGCTAACTGCCTCGATCTTTGAGGAGTAGACAATGGCCATAATCTGCAAGATACACATTACAAATTAGAACAGCTTTCAATACTACTTGAATAATTACATACCACGCCGTAAATTGCTACAACCTCACAGAAAATGATGCTGGATGGAAGTTTAGACCTCGTCCAAACAAACGAACATCTCAACGCGGTGTAGTAAACACAACGAACCTGATAAGATTTTTCGTACGTATCCGCGGTGCACGTACGCCACCTCCAAGAATCGATGAACCAGTGATGAATATTCCCCTACATCGCAAAACGACTTCCCGTAAGCAAATCGAAACTTAGACGCAACAACAGTCTACGCACCAACCGGCACCTATTACACTAAGACCAATACACAAGCCGATACCAGTAGCCGCCCACGCATACGGACTTGTTTCTTCGAGAAAACGTCCAACGTTGAAAGCTTCTCCTGAGCCTGTGTTTCGTACAACGTCAGCACGTCACATGTAAACAAATCAAGTGAAGGGAGGGTTGCGTACCAGTGAAAAGAAGGTATAAAGCAATTACCACGACGATGAACGTCGGGAGACCGAAAGCGTAATACGTCACATAGCCCATTGTGCAACGCTGGGCGATGGAGGAGAGAGGGGGTAAGGAACTGAATTCTGTGGCGAAGAGAGTCCTCCAAGACGCGCGGCGATCCCGAGCGAGCGAATTGTCACGCACGCGTTGAACGCCAACTTCGTGAACCGCGTCTGGCTGGCATAATACTTGACCCTGATGTTCACATGTATCATCTCCTCAAGGGGTTGCATGAGTATTTGACCCAGTCAGTATCCTTTAATTCTCCTTCAGGACGTAGATTATAACAACATCGTAATTGTTTTCTTAGAAAGGAGGAGTTCTCCATTATCATCCTTGGCCTCGATGGTGCTGGTAAAACGGTGAGCAAATAAATATTTTTGTTTGTTATGAAGTTCAAGTTATTGAAACTATTCCACTTGAGTTCAGACCTTCCTGGAGAAGGTGAAGAGCCACTACACCGGCATACCCGGCCTTCCACCAGACCAGATCGTCCCCACCGTAGGACAAAACAGTACGTGTTGTACACAATTCAAATCCACGAACTAAACAAACTTAATAAACACTTAATTGAAGTGGGGAAGATAACTATGCCGTCAACGATCTTGCAGTTCTTCGACTTAGGTGGACAATCAGGAATACGGAGCATCTGGCATAGATACTATGATGACTGCCATGCTGTCGTGTATATTATAGATGCCGCAGACCGAGAACGTTTGAACGAAGGCTGGGAGGTGTTCGGTGGGTTTCTTTTCGAGTATGCAGTCGCCATCCGTTAAAGCTTAAAGGAACCTTTTCGTAGATTCCGTACTCTCTTCGCCTAAAATCCTCCACGTTCCATTACTCCTGCTTGCAAATAAGCAAGACGCTCCAGAGAGCCTCTCAGTAGAAGAGATACGCGAGAGCTACGAACAGTGGTATCAGGGCAAGAAAGATAGCGCTCGCCGTACGTATGGGGACGAGTCTGATCAACGACACGAGCGTTTTGCTAGTCTTGATGTTATGGGTATGTCCGCACTTGAAGGGTAGGTTTGATATTCACAACAAGTAATAGAATGCTTTGTGCTGATATTATATTACTTATTAAAGAACGGGAGTTAATGCAGCGGTAGATTGGTTATTTATTCGAGTGCAGAACAGTCGTCGTAGGTGAGCCAAACAAATCATCAGGCGGATGGTTTGATACTAACGCAGATTCAGAGAGGATAAACCATCATGAAGTCATGAAGTCAATATTTGTATTGATATTATCCAACACGATATATATATAAGCATTATCCTAGCTAGACAAGACGGAAATTCCATCCGACTGTTGAGATATCCTAGATCCTGTTCGACTGCACAATATTCGATCCCGAGTATAGAAACAAATTCACATTAGACCCCTGGCAAGCGCGATCTGATATGCCTTGTATCCTACTACAGCACCGACGAGTAGCTTGGTTAACGGTGACCTCACAGCCAGTTTGACTAGTGTCGCAATGGTGATTACACTTCGACCGACACTATTCCTCGAGTTCAGCATGCAACGCTATAAGTAGTTGGGGAAACTGATGAATTACCTCTTCAACCGTTTCACACGATCATTAAGCATCTTGTAGACACCCTCGTTAATCTGCACAGGCGGAATACGGAACACTTCACGATCATCTGGGAGAGTGTACGCAGCTCCGTTCGATTCGGGTGCTTCATCCGTTGCTGCAAGCAAAATGGCACCTGCGATTCTTGGGACAGGGACAAGCGGAATACCGGCCATGAACACCTTCACCGCGGGCGGAACAATTGCTGTATCTATTTTGATTCAATTTAAATCTCGAATACAACATTCACAGGAAAATGAGACAGACCAGCAAAGAAAGGACAAATCGTCGCCACGCGCAGTCCGCGTAGCGCGAAATCCTCTCTTATGGAGCGCATAAGCCCGATGAGGGCGTGCTTTGAAGCACCATACAGTGGTGCACCAGGTACACCTAATATTGACGCTAGGAAACCCAGGCATATTCAGTATAAACTCATCCTAAAATCAAGCAAACATACCCATTGACCCAAGTAGAACGAGCGCCTTCAAAGAATCTTTATTTTTGTTTTTGGTGAAGTAGTGGAAAGCAAGTTGGGTAGCTAAATAAAGAGATGAATTAGATTTGAATATTTACTTCATACAGAAGAAACTGACTGTGGAGGACGCTAATGAGGTTTATCTGTAGTGTCTTGAGGTTAGGCTTCATGGGAAGGCCTTGCTCATTCAATTGCACAGAAGTTAGTTTTCCAATTTCTGAAACACCAGCGTTTGCGACCTAAGGAAAACGTTTACACTGCTATGAGAAACTTTTATATGATCGTTTTTGGTTTTACTCACAATCGCGTCTATTCGGCCATATTTAGTGAGTGCTCGTTCTATTAACTGCACTAGTTGTTCATACTCGAGCACGTCACACTTCTGAGAGATGGCCTCCCTATTATTAAAAAATAAGACCAGTGTTTTGTGTCAAACGGAAAGTCCGAGCCTTACCCGCCATTCTTCTTGATCGACGCGACGACATCTTCAGCGCCTGCAACATCGACGTCCCCAATCACGACATTGGCGCTATAAAGATTATTATTATCAGTTGATGGGATACAAGTATCAGTATTGCTGAGATGTAACTCACCCGTGCTGTGCAAACACAAGCGCTGTCTCCCTTCCAATTCCCTTCGCTGCACCTAGCGCCCAAGCACAGGAAATGGCCTCAACGTGTTTCTCGATCAGGAATGGAAGATGTGCTTACCTGTTATGACAACTGTTTGTCCCCTTACTTTGTGCGCATACTCATATAGTCGGTCGTCCGGAATATTGGTAGCCATACCGGGATGAATGTGTTGCGGGAGAGGTAAGAAAACCAAGGGTCCGAACTACGCCGGACTAAAATCCTGGTCGACAATCACGCGAGGTTGTCTGATCGACGTGAGATATATGGATTGGTTATATGGGGCTACCGGAAGATAATCATAAGCTTGTAGCTTATTCACAACAAGCAGGATGAACCGTAGGTCAGACGACCGAAGAAGGTTAGGTAGAAGAAACAGACATGGAAGATACCCAAACTTACTCATTCCTCTCACATAAACCGGATCAGAGAGTGATCCAATGTTCGTATGGCGGATAAAGCTCGCTACAATCAATCTTGCTCTCTTCAGTAAAGGTCTTGATTGCATGGTCGCAAGAGACCTATTCGACTTGTTCTCCTGTCTGATGCTAAGTGTTTGATTTTATTATTGCATGACATGATATGAGCAGTGTCTCGTGGTGGAAGGAAGCATCCTTGCTACGGGAAAAGCCGAGCGTAGTATCTGAGTAACGTGACCTCCACCTCATTCTCGATTGCTTGGAACCTGGAACGCGTTCAAGTTCCTCCGCGTCAAACTCGTGTAATGCAGATTCATGGACTCCGAAAGAACATCTCTGGACGAGTTACGACGAGCAGAAAGTCCAGAAGCAGATGAACTTGAACAAATAAGGTATGTTGCTTGTGCACGTTGCCGAAATTTGCTGTGCCTGACCGTTTGCTTATCCTAGCCGTTATGAAGACTTCACGACAATAGGCAAGCTTTCGTGAAGTCTTGACAGCTAACGTATCTGATACAATAAACATCTCTAGATTGGATAGAAGACTCGATTCTTGAGCGTAATCGTCGACTACGAATAGCCCGGCGTGTGGAAGCAACACATCGTGGACCTAATGGCGAAGTGACCCCGTCTTGGATTCGAGCGCAAGTTCTAAGGGCCTTTACTGCTTCACAGTCCTGGTTCGTTGTGAGCTTAGCTGGTACGCCTTTGTAAGACTATCTCCTCAATCCGTACTCATGGCTGCGCCTCAAGGTGCTTGCATTGGGATCAATGCTGCACTCATCTCAATCATTACGGAATGGTTGTCAGATTTAAAAATGGGTTACTGTTCGGACGGCTGGTGGCTCAACCAACAGTTCTGTTGCTGGGAAATAGAAGGGGATGAAGATGCGTGCGACTCTTGGCACCCGTGGAGTTCTGTTGCACCCGTACGATGGTTAATATATGTGTTGTTTGCTGTGAGTTCCTTTTGTACATGGATTTATACTCTTCTTTTTCCTGATTACTTTCCAGAGTTTATTTTCTTTTATTGCATCTCACCTCGTCAAAACCTTTGCGAAATATGCTGCTGGTTCAGGTATCTCGGAGATTAAGTGTATTCTTGCGGGGTTTATAATGAAAGGCTATCTTGGTGCAATGACCCTTGCAATTAAGAGTTTAACGCTGGTTAGTGATGTCCTTTCTCCTCGTATCCTTCTGAAATTACTGAGATTTTGGTCATCAGCCCCTAGTAATCGCGTCGGGACTTTCTGTTGGAAAGGAAGGACCCTCGGTCCATGTCGCTTGTTGTGTCGGCTATGTCGTCGCTCAGTTATTCAAAAGCTTTGCTCAAAGCCAAGGTGACACCATTGTCAAACACCATTGATTCTTGCACGCGGAGTTATTGATATTCTCTTAGGGAAGATGAGAGATATTGTAACCGCAGCCAGCGCAGCTGGTGTTGCGGTAGCTTTCGGTGCTCCAATAGGAGGTGTAATGTTTTCAATTGAGGTAAGTAAACGTCTTTCGTGAAATATACCAGATGCATCATCATACCGAGTACATCACCAGGAAATGAGTCATACGTTCGGACTAAAAACAATGTGGAGGAGCTTTATGTGTGCGTTGGTCGCGACGGTGACTCTGTCTGTAAGTTGAAACCCTTCACTTGTCCCAAAGCATCTCAATTGACAAAAAAAAACAAGGCCATGAATCCGTTTCGGACTGGGAAGCTTGTGCTCTTCCAAGTTAGTTACGATAGGGACTGGCATTTTTTTGAAATAATTTTCTTCGTTATCATCGGGATCTTCGGAGTAAGTGTCGCCTTCTAATCAGTGTTGGTTATATAACTGAAGTTGTATCATTGTCTAGGGGCTCTATGGAGCATTGGTTGTCAAATTCCATGTTCAAGTTTCCGCCTTCCGCAAGAAACACTTAGCAAATCATGGAATAGCAGAAGTAGTGACACTGGCAACGATCACGGCAATGATTGGTTACTTCAATCGGTTCCTGCGCATTGATATGGTGGAGAGTCTCGCAATATTATTCCGTGAATGTGACACCGCTGGTGATATCGACCACCTCTGCCAGTAAGAAAGATAGATAGTTCTTAGTTCCGCTACTTACAAGATTTTCTGCTAGGACGTCTGCTCAATGGAGAATGGTGAACTCGCTCTTCCTAGCAACTTTCATCCGCATAGGCCTTTTCATCCTCTCGTATGGGTGCAAAGTGCCAGCAGGAGCTTTCGTCCCGTCAATGGCTATTGGAGCGACCTTTGGCAGGATGATAGGGATTATGGTCAAGGCCATGTACATGTATGTGGTTGCTTCTTTCGTTCAAAGAGCGAGGAGCAGCTTACTTTGAATATCAGAGCATACCCTGAATCGGGCATGTTCGCGGTTTGTAAGCCAGATGTGATCTGTATTACACCTGGAACGTACGCCCTCCTTGGCGCAGCTGCAGCTCTCAGGTATGGCGTTATCCAAGCTCAGATAGCACTCCCTAACAAACGACTGCAGCGGCGTCATGCGAATGACGGTCACAGTAGTCGTGATCATGTTTGAGCTTACTGGTGCTTTAACATATATCCTCCCAACGATGGTAAGTTGCATTCTCTTCACTGAACGGAATCGATATTGAGTTTCATCCAAGATTGTCTTGTTGGCCACGAAGGCGGTCGGCGACTTCCTGGGTACAAACGGCATCGCAGACGAGATGATACGATTTAACGGCTATCCCGTCTTGGAAAAGGAAGACCATACACTTAACGCGGCAGGTAAATAATTGTTGGTGCTACTGTCAAGGACAACTGTTAAACGTTAGTCCTTAGTCTCCAGCGTTATGCGGACGGATTTGCACACTCTACCCGCTACAGGTCTTAGTGTCGGCGATGTCGGTGCGTTCAATTGTTCACGTTGATAACGATATAAAACTGTCCATCTGAACCGACACCATCGGCCTATAGAAAATCAACTCGAACAGACGGACGTAAAAGGATTTCCGATCGTCTCCGCCGATGACCGCTTTCATCTTTTGGGTTACATTGGTCGGAATGAACTGCGCTACATACTTGGTTCGTCATATTCCTCGTGAATATTCTATCTTTGCTGATATGTTTACGTCTTCAGACAGGGCGAAGCGATCGTTTGGGACTACCACTGATACACCGTGTTCCTTTTACTCCATGCCAACCGACCACGACCGAGAAGAGATCGCGACTCTGGCAACAGGCCCGGCTGTCGCGAGTGATGACGAAATGTTCTCGAGAGTGATAGGCCAACGGGCTTCTGCAGAGAAGTTGGAGTTATGGCCTTGGGTAAACCAGGTGGGTGCTACCAGGACATGACTTACTTATCCATGGCTTTACAATGACTTTTTTTTTATAATTTGATTTTATTAGACACCGCTTACCGTATCGCCTCAACTACCATTAGAAATAGTCATGCAGTTGTTCAAGCGTATGGGGTACGCATCTCGTTTTCTCTTCATCGTCATGCCCATACTCATCATCAATCTAGCCCACGTGTAGTTCTAGTCGAACAGCACGGCAAACTCGTCGGACTAGTAACTGTCAAAGACGTCCTACGCTTCATCGCTACAGACCGTCCCGAAGGCGCCTCCCGTATTAAATTGGATAGCTTACTTGAAGAAGCGTTGGCTTTGATTTCTTCGACGTTTAGTAATGTGGTTTCTTGGTGGAGACGGACGTTCCGACGATGATGTTCTGCGTATACCGCATCGATAGATTGTTTTCTTGAATAAATTATATTTGGATTAACATGAGTTAATGTCGTAAAGTCCATTTCGTATACGTACAAAGAATACAAGTCCGTACATAGGCAAGAAAGATAGTCCAGAAAAATGGTCCAGAAGGGTCCAGAATCCCCGTCAGTACATACAACATAGCATAAAATTACAAGCGCCCAAAGTAAATTGTCCAAACAAAAAAACAAACAAATTATTTTACAGCTCCCTTCGCCGAAGTCGGTCCATATTACTTCCTTCGTTAAATTCCGCGTATTGGCATACTCGATGTGTCTCAAGGAAAGGGTTTCCCATGTCCTCCCTCCAACCTGGCTTCTGGTTGAGAAGCACCTTCTTCGTCCCTACTGTGCATCTGAAACGCATCGATTCGTTGCTTTCGTATTTCCGGCATTTGTCGCCGAGATCCTCGAGGAGAAGCTGTAGCAGGTCCAGGAAGTAACAGTCGTCAGTCAAATACTCCCAAACCAAATAAGAAGACTTACACTGTTAGGATCTGGGGATTCCGAATTAGACCTGTTAATCTGCGGTGCATTTAGTCAACAATAAGGGACGAAATACTTTATTCCTTACCTTCACATAAGCCTTCGGACCTTCCGCAGAATACGTGATTCTGTCATAAATACTCCAACTGACTTCTGCGAGTTCCGGATGACTGACAGCAGCACGTTTTACGAATTCCTGGAACATGGGTCCCTTCTGTGCAATATCCCCACAAGCACTCGCGAAAATTTTCGAATAAGCAATGGTTTTTCCCGCATCGTTAATGTCGGGTGCATTCGTACGCTTCAGGAAAGTAAAGTGTACTCTTCGCAGTTTGGAAAACGGTGCAATCAAGTTCAGTAGACTGTTGACGAGATCAGCGGGTACTGAGAAGCAAATGTGTAGCATCTCAAGGGACGGTGCGAATAACGTAAATCCCATCGAAGACACAGGTGGAAGGCCCAAATCGTCACGCCACATCACGACAAGCGTTTTTAACATAGGCTGCGTATGAGCGGCGAAATATTCAATAAGTTTGGTAGGAAACGGGCCGGTTGGACCTCTTGGAGAACCGTTGATGCCCAGAGATATCAAACCACTTCCACAGCAAACAAGAAACTGTGCCACCGAATCCCAAAATTCTTTGCAACCTGCCGCTGCTCCAAACTTCAGTACACGCATCTTGTCCAGTTTCCACCAGCTGCTCGCAAGCCAGTTGGTGAAAATACGATTCCAAATCATGGCAGACGGTAATGACAATGATTCCAATCGAAAGTCTTCAAGCAACGATGCTTCACCAAATAGCTTCTTGATCCCATCAAAAGAGAATGCGTGTGGACCCTGCGAAGTAAACGCCTTTAGACCCTTGATCACGCCTCCAGAATAGCCTGTGAATAAGGGTCTTTGTTGTGATTCCATAATCCAGTTGAGGTGTATCTCCTCGAGGGTTCCCACATTCTGACTGACTAGGTCGCAGAGTATCAAATCATCCACGGCAGAATAGCCCAGATCGAGCACCCGAAGAGAATTCATCGAACCGAAGGAGGCGGTAGTTACTATTGACGCGTCGGAGATCTTCAGCAGCTGTAAGGAAGGCAGGACCTCCTCAGGAAGGGCGTTAAATAATGACAGAAGAATTTCAGAATCTTGTTGGAAATGTCCAAGAATTACCTAACAGTAGACATTTCATGAGAATAAAGTTCGAAAATTGGCGCTAAAACTCACGGATATTCTGTCAATATGAGACAGATGAGCGAGTATTTCAGAGACTTGAGGATCAAGAAGAGTCTGCGCCGCCTCACGATTCCAGTCGGACCGACTCTTCGGATCATTCCTATCATCCACTCTTCCTGGAAGAAAGATAAGATGTGGGCGATACTGGGTTCTCCATGTCCTTGTCGAGTGAAAGTTATCTACAGAACCCGCAGTCTTGACTCTGCATGGAACTTTCATGTCTATGTAAAGGTTCCTGATCAGAGAAGCAAGTTCAGCATTGTCGATAATTGTCCGTGCAAGTGCGTTATAGTAGGCCTCCGAGCATTTGCAGAATGATAGCTCAAGAGTCTGGTAAAGTAGAGGATTGGCAATTGGGTACGTCTGCCTGGACGTCACAGCGAGCGCCGCTAGGTCTCGCCGACCAACCTGTTCAAGCCATTATTACCAATGCTGTTGAATGGATATTTGTGCTTGCAAATGACTGACCCCTACAATGATCCTGTCCTGAGAATAGAGTTAAGCAATCGTACGTAAGGCAGTCAATTGTAGCTCCTGCTTACCCAGATTTCTGGAGGTATTCTATAAAAAGCAGGTTCCGACATAGCGAAACCTGCTGCAAGCAGTTTGAAATGAGGATATTGAGGATGAATAAAAGTCAGACTGATAGTGGATAATGAGAGGATGCAGACTTCCACGTCAGAGATACCCAACAGTTATATGGCCATGCAACTGGGTGGGCGCTCGTCGTTACGTATATTCGAGACTTCGAGTCATGCAAGCACAGGATCATTGAGGATGCAAGGCACTGTAGCGGGACCAAAATTCTCACGGCGATCTTCCCCACTGATCGACGCAGTTGCCTTACACAGCGATCCTGGTTCTGCGTTTGCAACAAGAGTGCAACTGCCATCCATGTCCGCTGCGATCCCACTCGCCGTCGCTGCGCGTTTCTTGCTTTCTTTCTCATCTTTGCATAGCTCACTTCAGCACAACCACCTTCTCACCTCACCTCTCAACTCATATCCTCGGTGTGCGCCGTCCGACATGGTTCATAAGTTTCACATCTGACAAACGTTTGGATAATCAGTACAGGAGGGTTTATTCCTTTACAGCCATGGCGTTGATCCATATTCGGGGGGAGGTTTCCACCATGTACGCATATTCGACATGTATATTTATGAGCAAGCTCTAATGGGTCAATGTGCAGTCTCCACTCCTGTTGTCACTCTTTTCAACGGTTATTCCGTTGACAGCAACTAGTGCACGCGTACTGGTGGCAACTTGCGACGCGTTGAGCGCATACTTTCTTGTTAGCATATGGCGAGCAAGATCAAATACTTCAGGAGGGACGAGAGAAATGACGATTATCGGCGCGTAAGTTGCTGCTACATGTAACTGAACCCTTTGATGCAAACGGAACTTGATGCCCAGGCTACTTCTCAATCCATATTTATTTTTGACATCCTTATCATTATCTACTTCTCCGCTCGAGAATACATTATACCTAGCCTCTGTCTTCTTTGCATGTAGAAGTAAGTCATCCAGAATTCGTATATTTTCCGTATTGAAATGTTGAAACATATCTTTGCCTCAGAGAAAAAGGCACCTTGTCTCTTTGCACTCTCCTTCCTGACGCATTTGTCGTTGAATAGCGTGCTCCTGCTCCCTCCTGTCACTCTTCTGCTCCTTGGCTCTCCCACCTCATCATTAGCTTCCCCGCGTCACATCACTCCCGATAAACTCCAAATAGTCAGGTTGGCCAGCGAATATTTTCTTTACACAGCAGCGCTTTTTCTTGCGTCATGTTTGGGATCTGATGGTATTACTTGGGTCTACAAAACATGGGGGACACAGTTAGGAGAACCTTTCTTCGTCTTGAAATGTATTGATTCAGATTTTGTTAGGATTCTGTTGCCTGATTTAACACCAAATCCTGGATTGTGGTGGTACTTCTTCACCGAAATGTTCGACCATTTCCGCCCGTTTTTTCTCATGGTGTTTTCTGTTCGTCTAGCGTCCTTGGTTGGGAAGCAGTTTTCTGACGTTCTTGACTTATTATCCAGGTCCATCTGCTCATTTATGTTGCACCCGTCTGCATTAAATTCCAGTTTGTCTTAAATACATCTTCTGGGCTTAAGTCGATACTAACGATTTTGTATTTATTTGTTTCACAGGCATGATCCTCTATATGCGACCTTTCTCCTTCAAGGTATATTCGCCATCTTCAAACCATATCCCACCATGGCAGACATCGGGCTATTCTTGAGCTGCATATCATTATTCCCAGAAATTTATCAACGTGAGTACATAGTTCGTCATCGTTCTCTTATGTGTCTAATGTCTGACTCGTGTACTAGATTTCCGGCATCCCATCGTGACGGCCCTCTTACACCTCCATGCAGCCCTTCTGCTCCCGCTTTTCCACTCTTTATGGTTAACACAAGGAACGGGGAATGCGAACTTCTTTTACGCGAGCACGTTGGTATTTGGTATGGCAAACGGGGCTGCCGTTGTAGACTGCGTTTATGCAGGTCTTAGGATTGCGTTTCCTGTGCGAAAAGGGTTCGAGATTGCACAAGAATAGATGTAGCTTGGTAGAGATAAGTTTCACCATCAGCTGCTTAGAAAATAATTGTAGCTGGAATATATCTTTGCAAACCTTTTCTCATCCTGTCAAAGCTATCCTAGCATGTTCCAGGAAAGCCTTATACAACCCAATACTTCATATAAATTGCTACAACCAAACAAATACACATTGGAGAAGCGATAACAGCTCGTCCGTACAATAGATCCCACAGTTGAATGTGTGCATGCTTGTATAAAGTCGTACACCTAGTTAACATTCAATGGAATATATACACATCAATCTTCTTTGTGACTCATAAATGGAAAAGAGAAAAGTATGTCTAGTCATCACAAAACAAATCTGGTCAGAACGACGTGGTCGAGTCCACTTCGATAGTTGGTACAATGGATGCAATGAATTTCAAGAAAATAACCAGGTAATAGTCCACTCTCATACCCTCCACATCCTCTTCTTCACCAGCATTTGGAGGAGCTTTATCGTCTTTGTTACTTGACCCGCGTCGGAAGATCCACTTCTTCTTGCCGTCTTTGTCCTTTGACACGGATGCGGATGCACCACTGAGCTTCCGCTGTTCCTCTATGACACCAGCATTCATGCGCTCGATGATCTTTTTCATGACACTGGCGTGTTTACAAGGGTGGACGAGGGCAGCCTGGAGACTAGTTGAATGAGCAAATGGCTCGATTGTAACGGTTTTGAAGGCATGATCTGCAGGAACATCTTGGAAGATTTGAGTCGGTTTGAGGGGTGTTCCATTCTGTAATAGTTTAGTGAGTGTATGCATTTAGATACGCCACGGGAACATGTACCTCATCATAACCGAGTAACCAGATGGCAGGTGTCTGGTAGAACTTGTCGTACGTGATCATAACATCGTAGGTCCTAACCTGCAGTAAGTTAGCTTTAGAAGGCTCTGCCACGCTAGATGACAGAGAAATGAGCGTATTATTCGGCTTATCATGTCATCAGACAAACCTCGCATCGGTTGGTTTACTAGTAGGAGCTTTGACAGGAGCAGCCGTAGCTTCATCTTCCTCTCCTTCTAAATCCTCCTCCATGTCAGGTATCTCGTCCATATCAGGTATTTCATTTGCCCGTGGTCCCTTAGAATCAGACAGCGATAGATTTGCCATAGCACTCGCAGCGCCTCCTGCATGTCCATCGTCTGCATCCGGGATATCTTCTATCTCACCTGGTTCTCCTGATAAATGTGAGCTCTTGCGACCTGCATGCGTCTCAACCCATTCATCGCCCTCCGCTGCTGTCCCGTCCATGGCAGATACCATACGCTCAGCATCCTCATCTGCGTCTGTATATGCCAGGGACGCGGCTCGGCGTAAGCAAGGGACTAAGGAAGAATGCAGATCATGTGAGATCGAGATGGACCATATGCATCGAAGCGCTCACCTCCCCGAGTAAGCAAGTACTGTTTGTCAGTCGGAAGATACTCTTTTGCTTTTGACGCGTCTCCTTTTTGCCTGTGACACACGTGGTCGATCAGCAAGGAACCTAAGTATGCGTCCAACACGTTGATATGCTTACCATGTCCACACAGGGAACTTGTAAGTCAGGAAATCGCCCGCAGCAACGAACTCCTCTAAAGGCAGATGCTCAGGGCAACGTTTAAGTGGAGAAAATATCACATACCAGGGGTAATCCTTCCATGCTCCTTGAACTTGCTCTCCTTCAACACCTAAACCACGGACTAAGCAACTGCAACGATAACTGGTGTGTCTATGTGGCTCACTGGGCTCAGGTATTCACGGACTGCCCAATAATTTCTCTGCAAGAAATACTGTCAGCTAACAGTGGCTTGAATCGAGAATACTATGTGTTTACCGTAAGGGTATGCATGGTGGACGTTCGTCGCGACGGAGAACATCGATTCGGTGCTGCTAAATGTGCTTACATACACGAATTGCCTTTTCTTACTACCTCCGATCATTGCCCGATTTAGGCTTTAACTTCACCTTTAGCGCCTGTGTTCGAGGGAGCTGCGGTTATTGAACGGTCTGTAAGGTCACTTTAACATGCCGATGCAAAGATGCAAAGATTTCAGACGGCAGAAGGATACGGCTCACAACCACGTATCAGGTCCAAGCGTTCAGAAATTATTATTATTGCAGCTCTCCCAGAACTTAAATGTCAGTTGAGTAACAACCATCTTGCACGTTCCTTTTTCTCTATCAATCCAGACTATTTTCATGAACTGACGTGCAGACACATACTTGAAGCACAATTCAATCACTAAATTACTGTAAGAATGTGTTGTACAACGTCTTAACAGCTTGTGCAAAGCCTGTTATATCTACTAATAAGATTTCCCATGTCTGTACCACTGTTACAGTTCTCCACTCTTGCACCTTCAGTTCCAAGGGTTCTGCACCCTTATGTACCAGAACTCAGGACTTCTGTCCCTCAGGAGCACTGTCTATAAACTATATGCAGGCTGACTCTCACTATTACCTCTCCTTACTTTATCATTCTGTTCCTTTGACTATTCTTTCATTCTTTGTTCATTCTATAGTCTCTTACCCTTTGTCCATCCCTTCATTCTTTATACCTTTATCTTTGACATTCCTTTCTTTCATTCTTTGTAGCTTATCATTCTTAGTAGCTCATATTCCCTGAGTACTCTTGTGTAGTTTAGTATATATAGGTGTACAAGATCAGACTAGTCCTGTAGTCTTAATCTTGTCTACTCTAGGTAGTCCTATACTCTTAGACTTACTCTATATACTCTACTCTTGTCTTACTCTCTCTCTCTGTCTGTTCTACAAGTTCTAACTACATTCTAGTACTCACATTCTGTATTTCTGTTGTATAGGATAGTTATAGTCTGAGTCCCCTTACTAAGCCTTCAGGTCCCCTCTATACTGTTACTAACATCAGATTAAGACTATTCATTACTACCCTATGACTCTCCTATGTTTCAAGCATTAGTACTTACTATTACATCAATCTCTTTTCTTTGTCCTAACCCTTTTACATTTTTAAATTTTAAACTTTCTAAACCCTTTTAAACTTTTACTACTCTTCTTCTATTCATTACCTCTTTTAGTTTAGTGTTGATTCCTTTATAGTGTAAACATAGACCCCTCTACACTAACTGCCACCCCTACTGTCCTACTAGATCAGTAGTTACAAGTAGACCTAGCTTAATATGTATAGACTTTTATCTAAAAGGCTTTTACTAACTATGTACTCTTAGTCCTCTCAGAACCTGTTCTAATTGTTCTGAAAGTTGTAACCTGTTCTAGAAAGAAAGTGTATGTAGCCTACCCTTCAGACTTTAATAGACAGTACTTTAAGGACTTTCAGTACTAAGTTGAACTATATGTAGCTACTACTTTGACTAATCTATCCTTAGACCTTAATTGTGTCTTATTTGTCCTCTCCTTTATAAAGGAAGGTAATACAACTATCTAAGCCTAGAACTAGATTGAAAGCTATTAGATTGGAAGCCTGATCTGACTTCAGAACAATAAGTTGTATTTAGAATTCATAGGGTAGCTCTATACTTCCTTCATTAATCTGAATAAGAAGTATAATGTATAGAACAAACTTGTGTCTCTGTAACAGAGTAAATGTTCTACTAATGCTTTCTTTCAGGAGTTCAATATTCTGGCCTGGAAGGTAGGATTCACACTCAGGTTTAATAATGTTCTTATCAGAATGCTTGAAAAAGCTCTTTACTCAGAACTAGTTAATAAGATTCTTAGAATAATACTAGAACTAATTACTTATTCTAATTAGAAGACATGTACTATTTCCTTTAACCAAGCTATAGCTTAGATACATTAAGTCTGTATAGAACACTTACACATGTGTTCAGCTCTATCAGTTCTGAGCCCTTAGATTGATCTGCCTGTAATTTGTAATCAATCTGTTCTAATAAACATTAGAGAAGCTTGAAAGTAAGGAGTATACTTTACCTGTAGAAAGTTAGAGTACTAAATTAAGGACTGTCTATAAAAGTAATAGTATATCTATTAGGTCATTAGAGTAATAACAAGTGATAAGCAGGATTTGTAGTAAGAAGCCTTTTCTACAAATCCAGAAGTTACCTTAGAACTTCTAGACTCTGACTATATACTCTAGGATTTTATAGAGGCTTAACAGTAAATGTGACACTAAAGGACTATAACTCAGATTTTTTAACAACCACTTTTGATTCAATAGACACTGAAGGATTAGAAGTAAATAAAGTAAGAAAAGTAGAAAAAGTAGAAAAAGTAGAAAAAGTAGAAAAAGTAAATTAACAAAATTATTTATTAAAAAGGAAAAAGTTGAAAACAAAAGTAGATAGTTCTCTTATTTCTTCTGATTCTTTTAATTCTTCTCTTTGTACTTTATCCAAGTCTAAATCTACACAATCTGACCTACTACTTCTGTGTTCTAAGAACTTAGAACATTTGAAACACTACCTAGCCCTGTTTACTACTCAGTAGTTTGTCTATAGTATTAAGTAGGGATAGTCTTAGCTAAGTTTACAGTTGAGAACATAGGTCTGTCCTTGTTAAAAGAGAGAGGTTAATAAGGAAATGTTAGTGTATATACTTACTCTCTTAGACAATAAGGTTGTACAAGCTATACATTCCTTTTAGAACAAGTAGTAATTTATTAGAGAACATTCTAGACACTAACTCTAAGTTTTTATCCTCTTAGCTCCCTTCTTAGGATTCCCTCAGATCTAAACAATAGCTCTAGTAAATAGTAGATGTACTAGTTTGTACATTAATAAGACTTTTGTGTAAGAACACTACCTCTCTACTTAATGTGTTCTACTTCTGATCCTAGTATATAATACAGACAGAACCCTAAACTAGAATAGTTAGATTACTAAGTTTGTCTAACTACAAATGACTATCTAGAATTATAAGGAAAGTATTAAGTTCAGAGTTACTAACCTTAGAAAGACAAATGTCTTTATTAGATTTGAATAGCTTAAGGCTTACAACCCTACTATTAACTAGTTAAAGTAAACACTTGTGTTTAATTAGTGTTCTAAGTTTTACAACTATCTTATACTACTGTTCTAAGTAGATGTGAACACTTCTAATGTTACTAACAGTTCTAATAAAGGTGACTAGTTGTTCTTCTTCAACTAGGATAAATATATAGACACATACTCTAGTTAAGACAGAACAATGTTAATCTGAAGAATGTCTAAGATAGAACCAGTCTAAAACCCTTTTAGAACAACTCCTCTCTAAAATGTATGTAGACCTAGCCTACTAGATTTTGTCTAAGAGTTTCCTAAAGTCTTTAGTAAAGAGGAATTCAACTAACTTCCTAAACATTACTCTTAGAACTATACAATTGAATTGACTAAGAGTTTCTAACCTAAGAATTATAAGATCTACCTACTCAACAGAGACAAGCAGGAGGTGCTTAACAAGTTCCTTTAGGAAAATCTTTAGAACAGCTGAATCTGACCCTTAAAGTCCTTTATAGTCTCCCCTTTCTTCTTTGTCAAAAAGAAAGGTAAAAAGCTTTACTTAGTCTAGGATTATTATTGTCTTAATAAGAGTACTGTTAAAAACAAGTACTTACTCCCTCTGATTCAGGAGCTCATTAATAAGACACATACATTTAGGGTTTTTACTAAGTTAGATGTTTAATAGGGATACAATAATATTTGGATCTAAAACAGAGATGAGTAGAAGACTGTATTCTAAACTAATTATAGATTGTACAAACTGACTATAATGTTCTTCAGACTAAATAACTTATTTGTAATGTTCTAGTCATTCATGAATCACATCCTTGTAGATCTAATTAACTTAGAGTGTTATGGACTATATTTCTGTACAGGAATTACACCTCTTGTTGTAGGTTCACAGGCAACAGGCAGGTCCTTAACTATGTAACTACTGGTCCTGAGTGTAGCCTCTGTCTTTACTTGACTAGGAGTGTGTTCCTAGAAGTGTTGATAGTACTTGTACTCAGTAGAGGGAGAGTTTAATGCCCCTAAGAGTAATTTAACACGTTTTAGGTTTAAGGTAAAGAGGGTAGTATTTGTTAGTGTAAAAGATTTTATATAAGAGAGCAAGTATGTTGTTACAGCTAGTTTACAAGCTGTCCTTGAATAAACTGTTATCAAGTACAATACTCTTTACATAATAAATGAAGCTCTTTTTATACTACTTTAATTAAGATTTATCCCTCTATTTCTTTGTGAGCTGAGTGGTTCTGTTCTTTAGACAGTCTGTATACTATGTTGTAGTATTTTTAATATGTTACTACATGTCTTTACAATGTGTATTTGTGTTTTTGTATGTTTGAGACATTGGTTGTTTCTGTTTTAGGATAAGGATTGACATTGAGTCTTTCCTGCCACATACTTCTTACACAGCTTTCTCATTTGATTCCTTAGGAGTGCTTCTTTTCCTTGGCTAAGTTTAATTAGCCTTTCTTGTGATTAGCACTATTAATTCCAAGTTCTGGGTGGCTCTGTCATTGAGTGCTTGTATAGTATAATGAGTTTTACATAAGGCTTGTCTGCCTTTTACTATTTGTTGAGCACATAAGGGTCTTCAGATCTGAGTTCTATAGATCTAAGGTGTTTGTGTTCTTATAGTATTATTAGGCAGTGATCTCTGTATATTACTTTAATATTGTATTGTTTTGTTAGTCCTTTGTGATGACTGGTTGTTAATACAGTACAGCTGTGTGTTCTATCATTTTAGATAGTACTCCATATTGAGACAAATATTTGTACTGTGTTTTCCTTGTAATCTTAGTGTGTCTTTATTGATAAATGTAATTGTACTGCTTTACATTCTTCATGTATTGTTAGGTTGTATATTTTGTGTATATGCATTTTGAATAATGCTTCCTTCCTTCTGCATTTTATTCCTTCATGTATAATATGTTGTATTTGGTGTTACAGTTGATTGAATAGTATTCAGTATGCTACTACTTGTATTGTGTTTCTTTCTGTTTGTATACTTTGTGTTTTGCAGATTTGCCTATCCTGGCACATTTGATATGTCATTATTGTTTGTATGTGTTCTTGAAGTTGTGTCATGTGATCACATTTCTAGTATAGTCTCTGTGTGCTTTGTAGTGAAGTCTGGTTTTCTTTGTTATGTGTTATTACAAATCCTTCCAAATCCTTTCACTACCCCCTCTTCAAGTGATTAACTAATGTTAATCACCTAATGAGGATGGATTTGTAGTTGTGGGTAAAGATGTTTGATTTTTTACAAATTGTTACTTCTCCCATTGCTTCTGAGATGATGTATGTCATTTAGAATGCTTTGTTTGGATGTTAGCCCTAGTAGCACAGTTGGTAAAGTCTCTACAACAGCTTTAGAGTGTCATCATACATTCATAGATTCTATTTCTGTCCATTAGTCTACTTGCCCTAATAAGGATAGTTATTACAACAGTAGAAGTAGTTCTGTACAGGTAAGAGTAGTGTAAGCCTTATACAGTAAGTATTCAGTGTTGATCTTGCCTTAAAGGTATGCTGACACAGCTGGTAAGCTGTAAAGTTTCTACTTAGGGATGCTCCCACATTTGAGTCCTTGTCCAGGCTTAAATACAATGAATATTACAGACAATGTAATGCTAGAGTTCCAACAATTCTCAGTTGAGACCATCACAAAAAAGTCGCAACAAATGTATTTAATAATAGCAAAAGTAATCTAATAAAATGATTTCATAAGCATTACATT
>NW_006760391.1:1609282-1610955 GCF_000271605.1 Fomitiporia mediterranea MF3/22 | reverse complement strand
TTTAGTTTATTTTAAAACTATATATCGAAGTGATTACATAATTGAGTACCGAAGATCGAGAGCATATAATGACGCTTGCTCTCGTCACTCCTTTCCCTCCTACCTCCACCATCTCCCCAATCCTCTTCCCCCAACACTATGTTGTTGCTCTTGTTCTCTCTAGCCCAGTCCTCTGCCTACAAGCGTCCCACCGGCGGGCACTCTGCCTGCTTCAACATAGGCAATAAACATCACCGTACTCGTCTCTCCAATCTGCCGCTGCGATGCCCGCGCTGAGCCTCAGATCCTGCAATGATGCTACTGAGCTGACTACACTGTCCTTCATCGTAAAGCGTAAGCAGCCAGTCCACTTCATAATAACTCGCACAATGGTTGCTCATCCCTCTCCTCCCAACTTTTTGTCTCCCTTCTACCCCTCCTGCTCCTTGCTCCGCCACTTGCGTTGCCTCTCCTTCATTGTCCTCCTTTGTTTACACTCGCCTTCCTTTTTGCATTCGCATTCGCGCATCCGCATTGTTGACCAATGCCGAACAACTTCTTCAATGTTTCCATACATTCGTGTACTTCCCACTCTGTAGTGCAAGCAACAGTCGACAAGCGCGCGCTCGCGACAATACCAACATACGACCATTCCCATGGTACGACCCTCTCTTCGACGCTGTACGTGCTCCCCTTCCCTACCCATTCCATGCTTAACATCACTCTCTACAGGTCCACCCTACGTGCATTTACATTCCCTAGTGCAGCAGACAACACCATATTGAACAGAAGCAGTGGACCGCCACTTACCCCTCTTGAGCTGAGCCTGTCCATACGTTCCACTTCACCTTCTCTGTTCGAGCCGGTACGTCCCAGAGATACACCTTTGCAATCCACAAAAACGACTCAGTTCACTGCTCCTCCAATTGCACGTCAGTCAGAATATAATCATATGCATACTGATACGGCTTTGTCTGCAGCCTGAATCAACTCGTTCAATGCTCCGGATCTCAACCTGTATGTACCACTCAAACTTGCTGCATGCTGTTGCAGTAAGTCCACCTTTTATCTCCTATTGTCACTTGCTAACTACTCTAAACCTGTCTAACAGGCGCAGCCTCAACCTCCACAACCTGCTCGACCTCATCCCACACACACACGCAATTTGACTCACAGGTCCCGAGTGACAACCAAACGTGGTGATGAAGACTACATCAAACGGCCTAAGGATGTGTTCATCCTTTTCTGACACGAATTCTACTCACGAAAGAACAAGGCAGAGGCTGCTGCTGGTGCAGGGGTTAGAACTGTAGAAATAATGTATCATTTATTATTTTGTATTAAATAATTAAATATAATTATATTTTATTAATTATTTGATAAAAAATTGTATCCGAAGCAAAAGGAAGCGATTCAAACGCTTGTAATGACTTATAAGCATTATAAGCAGATATTATACTTTCTCAAATAAATAAGTATGTCTTAGTCTTGTAATCTTAGAAAGTGTTATAATCACTTTTATAACTTGACAATTTATAAAATTATAATGGAAATTGCCAAGTTTTAAAAGTATTCTTACTTACTTATCTAACATTGTACTGTTATTACTTAACCCCCCAGGAAGATTATAAGTAATTGGACAATTTTATAAATATAAAATATACAAGATTACAAGCAAGTATAATACTTAAGAC
>NW_006760391.1:1587294-1609262 GCF_000271605.1 Fomitiporia mediterranea MF3/22 | reverse complement strand
CTCATCCCACACACACACGCAATTTGACTCACAGGTCCCGAGTGACAACCAAACGTGGTGATGAAGACTACATCAAACGGCCTAAGGATGTGTTCATCCTTTTCTGACACGAATTCTACTCACGAAAGAACAAGGCAGAGGCTGCTGCTGGTGCAGGGGTTAGAACTGTAGAAATAATGTATCATTTATTATTTTGTATTAAATAATTAAATATAATTATATTTTATTAATTATTTGATAAAAAATTGTATCCGAAGCAAAAGGAAGCGATTCAAACGCTTGTAATGACTTATAAGCATTATAAGCAGATATTATACTTTCTCAAATAAATAAGTATGTCTTAGTCTTGTAATCTTAGAAAGTGTTATAATCACTTTTATAACTTGACAATTTATAAAATTATAATGGAAATTGCCAAGTTTTAAAAGTATTCTTACTTACTTATCTAACATTGTACTGTTATTACTTAACCCCCCAGGAAGATTATAAGTAATTGGACAAATTTTATAAAATATAAAAAATATACAAGATTACAAGCAAGTATAATACTTAAGACTTTTTCGTGATGACTGTGGTTACAGTTCAGGTTCTAGATAGAGTGTACTATAGTTCTGTATAGAATATACCCTTGACTCCCAGATTCAGTATGTTGTAGGAATGGTGATATTATGGTTACTTGTTGTATGTCTTAATATGACAAGTAGTAGTAATTTCTACTTTCATACAACTGAAGGATTTGGGATTGTAGTGATCCTAATACAAGAATTGTAGGGAATTCCCTTTAGGATTGCTCTAGTGATTGTATTTCAAAGCTGTTTATTTTGTAAGGATTCTTGAAATTATCCTTTATAAATGATTTCTTTTTGTATATACTGATTTGTAAATTTATTTCTGAGAGACTTTTGTACTTATGATACTCATACTTGTAGTATTTTGTAAAGTATTAGGTACCATTAGTTATTGAAATCCTTCTGAAACAAACTTGACAAATCTATAATAACAAAAGACTTTTTATAATAATGGTTCTTTTTGTTATTTTTATTGTGGTACTGTGAGTAATAGGATAATAGATGGATGTAGGGTTTCTGACATTCTAATATCCTGCTCTGGCTGTCATACTGTAAGTAGTACACTCATTGGTAGGGGTGGGATTTGTGGTAACAAAGTGTATGACAGTGCTAGTGTATGTAGAGTCATTTCTTGTTTACTTTCTGGTTCTAGGTCTAAATCCTGTATTTCTGTAATTGAAGGACTTTGTACATTTGGTAGTAGTAGCTAAAGTGGTTGGATGAGTAGATGAGTATTGTACTATTTTTGAATGATGTCTTGAATTATAGTAGTGTAATAGTTGTGTGTGTACTAGTACATAGCTGTTGTATCTTAAATGTATTTGTTATAGTAGAGCATTTTGTGTGTCACAGTTTGGGTTGCTTGTACACTAGTCATATGTAAGGCTATGAATGTACCAAATTATAGTCTGAACAAAGTGATTTGCTGAGCAGTGTAAGTGATCTTGAAGCAAACCTTTATACTGTAGGTGTGGTTAATGTTAAGGATATTTTAGTACTGTAAGTGGTGGCCAAGTTTGTATGTAAGGCACAAGAATTCTGATTCCTCTACTGTGTTTAATGTTGCTACCTATTCAATAGTGAATTGAAAGTGTTCTCCTTTGACTCAGGGGGCTAGCAGGTATTGATATTACAGTGTTAATATTACACTATATACTACTGCAAAATTGTCAAATTCCTGTTCATAATATTGCCCTGTGTAGTTTGCTATGTAGTTTTAGCCTAGTAGGCAAAGATGAGTTCAATTCAGTTATTAGTATTAGAGATGAGGAGGGTAGGGGGAGAACAGGAGGTGGTAGTCTTGGCAGACAGTTACAAAACAAGGCATGTTATTGTTAGTAGTGTATATTAGTGTTTGGACTAGGTTGTAGATTGTTAGGTTACTCATTACTGTTATTGACTATTGTTTTTGTCCTTCTTTTATATTGTAGTTATTTGATCTTGTATTTGTGTTACTTGGTTGAGTGTTTAGTACTTTCCTAGGGCTTTTCAGAACTATTAAGGTTTGAGTTTAGGTTTGATACTTTGAGAGTTAATTTGGTAGTATTCTTGGAGTTGTTCTGTAGTGTTGTATAGATTTTCAATTGGTTCCCAAGTATATTCTCTGTATCCTCTCCATTTGATCAAGTATTCAATCTTGTTTGGTTTTGTTTGTTGTACTGCTTCTATTTTTTCGACTTCATATTCTAGAGTTCTATCAACTTCTATAGGGGGAGGTTGTGTGATTGCTTCTTGTCCTGAGTAAGATTTACTCCTGTAAGGTATTAAGAGAGACATATAGAACACTAGGTAGACAGTAATTGTTTTTAGTAACTTTAATCAGTATAATACATTTCCTATTCTTTGTTCTACAGGATAGGGTCTAGTGTATTATACTTCCAGTTTTCTTTTTAGTGATACTATTGAGAAGTTTTTCATATTAATTAAAACCAAATCATTTAGTTTATAATTAGGCATGGGTCCTTGTTTAAGGTTTGTATATAGAGTTATAGTGGTTTTTGCTTGTTTAAGTGTGTCTTAGGCTTCTACTTGTGCTTCTTCTAGTTCTTTCAGGTAGTCTTGTACTATAAGTATATTTCCTTCATATAGTGTCATTTCTATAGTCAGTCTCCTTCCTAGTACCAGTTTAAAAGGGGTCTTCTTTGTAGATGAACTTTGTGTATTATTATATACAAATTCAGCAATTAGTAGTAGTTTGGCCCAATTAGTCTTTTGAGGGTTGGTATAGCATCTGAGGTATTGTTCTAAGGTTTGATTTACTTGTTCTGTTTGTCCATCTGTTTGTGGATGATATGCTGTACTAGCCTTCCATTTGATTCCTAAGTTTTCTAATAGTTTTTGTATGAATTGTAAGACAAATTAAGTTCCTTAGTCTGAAATTATAGATTTTAGGGTTCCTTAGTCTTTGAATATGTAGCACATAAACATATTGGCCACTGTCTGGGTGTCTAGTACTCCTTAGTATGGTATGAATTTAGCCATTTTTGTAAGTCAGTCAACTACTACAAATATAGTAGTGAAGCCTTCATTAGTTGCTAGTAGATCTGTGATTAGATTGTATGAGATTGATTGAAATGGGTGTTTTAGAGTATCTAGCAGTTGTAATAGAGGTTGTGTGTATCTCCTTAGTGTCTTGGTTTGTTGACATATGTCACATGTATTAACATTGAAACTCCTGTAATGTGTCTAAGAGAAGATCACAGGTGATTTGTTAAGTTTGAGGGGGAGCTAAACCACAAGTCTTAGGAGACTAGAGTGGTTCTGAACAGGTGCAAGTTCTTCCAGTATGGTTGCAACCTTGGAAGAGTGATGTGAATAACAGAAAGTACACTTTGTAAAGTACACAACAAACAATCTGATACAGAAAACAATAAAGACTAAAACTATGCCTCACACTAGAGGACTTTGAGACAAGAGACAAGAGCTAAATCAATGGGTGAACTATCTGAATTCCCCCTGTATCTAGTACATGAGTAACTGTATTTATAGTTTTCCAAGTTCTGGAAAAGTATAGTACTAACAGGGAAATGTCATGACTGAACAAAAGAAAAATAACAAAATATACAAGAACAAATAAGAGAACCTTTTGCCAGAGGTTGGAAGAAAATGGGGTGAAAATGCATGAGGAAAATTTAAGTGGTCTACATTCTAGCTACAGGAAATGTTATACAAAAGGGAAAAGCAAGATTTACATTGAAAGAAATAGAAGGTTCTCATACTGTTATTATCTGATTGGTACAGACAAAGTGTAGAGAGTTCTGAGATTTCTGGCAGTCTCCTGAGATCAACACTTTGATCACCCTGATGTCCTATCTGATTGGAAGATCATAGTACTTTGATCTGGGCAATAATAATGTAATAGTTTGCTGAGCCACTCACTGTAACACAACTTGTGTTCTGAGCCTGTAATAAGTACATGATCCATACATTCTGTAGAGAAAACAATGTGTGTAAGCCAATTCCAAGACTGTACACTCTTACAGTTCTGTTTACAAATGCTTACAATGTAGAATAGTTGAGTGTTCTCAGAGTAGGCTTCTATGAGTTATGTGAGTGTTCAGAATTGATTACTGTGATTGTCTACATGTGATGTACAGTTCTTAGTATAATACTAATTGTTTCATCTCTTAGCACATCTGCTTGTGACTGTCTACAGTCACATGGTTGATTTAATGATTAGTAGGCTGAATGTAAGTTCTGTGTGTGTGTGAACATTGTTACTTATTCTTCCTACTTCCTTCTATCACTCTTACTATGTTATTACTACTCTCTAACAAATCCAACAGTAAGTGTTGTACTCTTTTCCACTCTTTTTATACTAATTTTGTGATTTTCCTCAGAAATTGTGTGTGTAACAACATAGTAGCTAGTGAGGGAATGGACATGAATGACAAGCTAGTCAAACATATACTTAGTAAGTACCTCTGTGAAGCACATTGTCTTTAGCTCATATACTAATATACTTTACAGGTTCTAACACAGAAAACAAACTAGAGGACAAGGTTGTGAAGGAGGAAACTGACAGATTGACTACAGATCCTAAGTCTGAAGACAAAGAGAGCTTAGACAATAATACTCACAATGACAATAATTTAGAGAGTAAGAAGGTTTTGTCTATACTAGTAGAGAGTCAATCTAGTAGTAAGTCTCCTATTTCCTGATTTCCAATCTGTCTACTAATGTAGAACATCTTGTAGATTATAAGGTAACAGTAGAGGAGCTCACAAAAGTGAAGGAGGACAAAGCTGCTACTAGAGCTAAAGTAAAGGTAGAGGCTGAGAAAGTAATACAGGCTAAGGTTAAGGAAGAGGCTCAGGCTAAGGTAAAGAAGGAGAAGGAGAGGGGAAAGGAGAAGGAGAAGGAGAAGGAGAAGGAGAGGGAGAAGGAGAAGGAGAAGGAGAAGGCTACAGCCTTAGTATAGTTAGTAATAAAGTAGAAGGATAGGAAGGAAAAGGAGGGGTCTAAAGGTATGTGTGTAAGTATAACTAACAAATTGTGTACAATAACTAACTGTTTACACAGGTTCTAATACTGTTACAAATACAGAAAAGTTAAAGGTAGTAGTAGAAAAGGGGAACAAGCCAGGTATGAATTAAATGTATGACTAATGAATTGTGTACTACTAATGTTGTCTTTGTCTAGTTCCTAAAGAAGTTGTAAAACTAGAAAAGAAAAAGCCAGTCACAGAGAAAGAGAAGGTTAATGTAAGAAGGGATAGGAAGGAGAAACAAGTCATAGTTAGTAAGTACAAGTATAGCTAACAAATCATACTAAGCTAATACAACATTTCTCCTAGTTTCTCAAGTAGTTACAAAGTTAGAAAAGAAGAAAGAGGACAAAAGTAAGGAAAAAGGTAATATGGATGAGGGGTAGTTGATTTTCTAAGTATACTGACTCCATTTTGTTGTCTAGAGCTAGTACTAGTACTCCTGAGTAAGAAGTGTACTATTATAGAGGTAGAGATTCTAGTCTCTAGTAAGGAAATGTGTGTGAAAAACCAGAAGGTTATAGTAGAGTCTTTAAGTAAGGAGGACAAGGATATCCCTCCAGATTGGGTAGAGGGAATGGTCTTCTACATGCCTGAGTGTGTGAAGTGTGTAGAGAGGCACAAGGGTCCTCAGGGATTCACTTGCCAGACTGTAATAGATTAACTATACTATAGTAATCTGAGTAAGTCTGTTTCAATCTTATTTTTGACTGTGTCAATAGTAATCATTTGTGTAGAAAACCAGTACACAGTGTGTATATTCTACTACTCTGAATGTAGCCTGAAGGGAATCTGACATAAGACTAGGAGGCAAACTGTAGAATTGTACAGTACAACTTAGAACCTACATTCTGTCATCCCTCTAATCACACATAGTAAAGCTAGAACAGTCTACAACCTCTACTCACAGATGACTAAGGAGCTGAACAACCTGGAGTTGTAGCTGATAACAATGAAGAACAAGTTTGATACAAAGATTATAGCTCTAAGGTAGAGTATTAACTTCTTAGCCATAGTAGCAGAAGCCTCTGTAGATAGTAGGGTGGAAGAGTTAGAGTAGGGAATAGAACAGGGTAGAAAGTAGAGAAATAAAAGTCCAGTTTTGTTTTTATAAAAAAAAAACTGGAAATGTAAGGAATAAACAGAATAGAACAGAAATGGATAGAATGGATAGGAAAATAGATAAAATAGAGAGTTAAGAGGAATAGAATGGATGGATGGATATTTTTATAATTTATGTATAGAACTAGTGGAATAGGATGGGAATAGGTGGAAAAGAATCATAATTTGTATAAAGGTTTATATGCTTATAGAATGTTGTATAGGCTTTTTACAATTTATTATAAATGAGAAGGAATGTAATGGAAGATTGGAAGTATGTGAATATAAAACATAACAAAGTATAGGGAACTGTGGTTGGACACAGTATTTACAGATTTACACAACTGTTAGGTGTTGTTGGTAGGGAATCAACCCCTATGTTTTAGTTTTCCTGTACAAGACTGGGAGGGTATATTGAAAAATTGTACATTCTCAGATCAGGAGTCTGTGACTTCTCTGCTTGGTTCTACTTCAAGCATAGCATCTGAAGTACAGTTGTCTAGATCATCTGTATCCTTACAACTAGTCCTGTGTGGCTCTGTATCTTCTAACATTAGTTCTGCCACATTAATAAAATGTAAGATAGGAACTGTTAAATGTGAATACAGAAAATACAGAATTAAGCAAAATGCTACAATATGTAACTTGGCCACTACTCTATCCAGTTCTGCTACAACATAAGTGTTTCCTTTTGTTCTTCACACTACTACAAACAGTCCAAGGTATTATAGTTTCATCTTTCATCCTAAGTTGTTACTCACTTTCAAATTGCAGATTAGTACTAGTACACCTGGAGCAAAGTCATAGTCCTTGATCCAATTATGATTGACTTCTGTGAAATGCTTTGCATATCTTTCACAGGCTTTCTGTACACATTCTATCATTTGTGTAAGGTTGTCTGGTCTCTTCTGTAATTGTTGTACTTGTATTACTATCAGTTCCTCTGTTGTTAGTAGCAATCCTTCAGGTGGAACCAAATACATTGTCTTGTTCAGGTCAAACAGTAATATTGGCTCTACTCTATAAACAAGGTAATAAGGAGAATATCCAGTTACTTTCTGAATTGTAATCTACTCTGCCCAGAACACAGAATGTATGTACTTATACTAATGTCCAATATTGTCTCCTACTGTCTTCACAATTGCTTCTTGTATATCCAAGTGTTTCTGCTCAATAATTCTGTTTGTACAGGAGTTATATGTAGAAATCCAAATATGATTGATGTGGTACTGTTCTTGCAAATAGTCCAGCACTACAACATAAGGTGTTCTGTTGTCTGTTACAAGCTTGAGACATACCCTGTATCAGTATAGAAGTTCCTCAAAGATGAACTGTCCTATTGTCCTTCTGTTCTCTGTGTAAAGCATACAAAACTCTAGATACCCTAATAACAAACAGTGTGTGTGTACAATATATTAGAATCTTCCTGCTTTCAGCATAAGCTTTGTATCTATGTGGATCTTTTGGAAAAGTAGTACAATCTCTAGAATACTTAGTAGAATCAGTACTTGTTACATCTGCCAAGTCTGACATGCATGACAAGTCCTAATAAAGTACTTAACATCTTCTGTAAGAGATGGCCACTAGAACCAATCTAGTAAACAGGCTTGTACTACAAAGATTCCCTTGTGTCCTAAGTCTTTGTGTACTATCCTAACTAACACCTATCTCTTGTCCTTATCCAGCACAATCTAATACTTTCCTTCAGGACCTTGACACTAAATCTTGTTGTTCTGTATGAAGAACTACACAGTGTATTGTATAAATGTTGGAAAATCAGTGTCTACAATTCTACTTAGTTTACAGAGCAAGCTAAGATACTCTTTCACAGCCTTCAGTCTTGCTTCTTACCTTTCAGCAGTTGGTGATTGTAGGAATTGTTCTACTGTTGCCTCCAAACCCTCAGTCTTACTACTACAGATACTGTACACAACCCCTATTAGCTCTAGATTGTCACCTTCTGCTTTGTCATCTACTCTCTCTACCTGCTCAGTTCCTACAACTCTGTAAGACTCTCCTCCAGGTTCCTACTCCTATAGTCCTTTGTCTGTTTCATCTTCTACTCTTCTGTGTTCTGGATCTGGTTGTTCCAGTTTATCTTAACATATCCAATTCTAGTTCTGTTTCAGAACAAATGACTTCCAGGAATAATCTACATTACAGTCTGCCAGAATGTGTTGCCTGTAGTGTATCCTTGTTTACTTGAAATGATTCATCAATAATGTTGTTGTGTGTCTCCTAGTGTATTGTATCTGAAACCTAGGACTGTGTTTCTATACACTCAACTAACAAAGCTTTGTGTTCTGTAGACCTGCAAGGTTCTAGCTAATGTCTGTGTTACATAGATTCTATTTCTACTGTGTAAAATCCATATGACTTGTTAATCCAGTCTTCATAAGTGTTATTGTCTGGGGGGTCTTCAGGTACTACTTAGTGTTGTAATAATCTGTCTGTACACTTAAAGTCTGATGCAGGAATGTGGCAGAACTTGAAATCAAACAGTAAAATACTAGCTATCTAGCAATTGATTGTAGTATTAGACTGTAGGTCAGGCTTATTGATCATTCCCTTTATGTATAAAGTGTCCATTTCCACAATTAATCTCTTAACACTTATGAGATATATGTACAATGTGTAAAGTGTGCAATAAAGTCCAAACAGCTCTATTTTTGCTTACAAATATTGTGCTTACATTGTATTCTAGTTAATCAATCCAAATTGATTTATTCTCTGTTTTCAATCTGAGTGCTCCTGACTGATATACTATCCTACTCTAATGATAGACAAATCTACTACTAAGACTACTAGATACTCTGACTCATAGTCAATTAGTGTTAGTGTAGAGTAATGTAAAACTGCTTCCTTGAGTGCATCCATAGATTTCTGTGCTTCATTATTCTAATTGAATATCAAGTTCTTTTGTGTGAGTTGATTGAGTGGTTGTACTAACTTTGCATAATTTCAAATAAAAATGTAAAGCACTCCTACTGTTCTGAGGAATCCCTGTACTTCTGTAACACTCTTGTAAGGCAGCCAATCCCTAACCTTCTGTATTTGCAATTCTTCAGCCTCTCTCCCCAAATATGTTAGCTTATGCCTAACAAATATTACAGATTCATTACAAAGTATCATCTTCTTTCCAGAAAACATCCCTCCTACAGCTTTCACTCTCTGCAAAATCTGGTTTACATCCATCAGATACTTGTAAACAAACTTCTGTACTCTCTCATTCTTAGGAAGTGTTTCCTCTGTTCTGTCTGCTTTCTTATATCTTGAGCAGGGTCCAATTACCAGAACATTGTCTGTGTATAGGTTCATAACATCTAGAATCTTGTTGCAAAGAATAAACACTAAGTCATTATACAGAATCTGTACTGAGTTAGTGTAACCCATTAGTAATACTGTCAAGCAAAACGTCCTTAGAGGCATCTGGAACATTGTCAGATCTCTAGACTACTCATCCAAACTCCTCTAATCAAACACAATATGCAAATCAAGTTGTGTATAGCATGCTTGACCTCTGTAACTTTCTACAATTAGTTCCATGTTTGGCAGAACTGCTGCATCCTTTATTGTAACTGTGTTTAACCTCTATAAATTAATAATAAATCACAAGGATTCTCTGTCTTTCTTTGTAATGTAAAACCATTAGAATCAATACAAGGAATTTGACAGTTCTATTACTCTGTTACACAACTTCTCCTTCAACAACTCAATCACCCTCTTCTCAATTCTGTATGTAATCAGAATACTTTTCTCTACCTATAGTACATGCTCTACAGTCAGAATTTGAATAGGATCAAAATATGTAGGGTCCAATGTTCTTTGCTCCTCTTCTGTCCACACAAATGCTTCTGACTATAGTATTAATAGGTTCTCTACAAGCTTCCATTCTTCTAGCCATAGGAATCCCAATTGCAATTCTCTAATTGCTTGTATCTGTTCTTCTGTAAGTCAGCCAGTAGGTACAAAGGGCTGTAGTATTGTTAGTAATATAGGTATTCTGGCTAGAGGATTGGGGTACTGTTGTCTGACTATACAGAACTCCTCTGGAAGCACTCTAGGTACAGGGCACACCTTATTCACAACTTTCTTGTAAGCCTATGAAACTGTGTTGAGTTTGTCATCTAGTGTATCAAGAATTACTGACTTTCATAACTCTACTACCTCTATCATCCATGATTCTGTGACTCATGATTCCTGACTACAATCCTTTCTTGCATTTACTCTATTTCCTTTGTCTCTTCCTCTATATAGAATCATTATCTTACTATTACTCTTCTGCTTGTTTGTTCCTAATCCACTTGTTATATACACATCTCCCTAGAATTGTAGTGTTTCTGGTTCCTTGACACTTCTCAAAAATCTGTCTCCAGCTCATATTGTGGTGCCCTTACTCTGGTTGACAGAGACCACCTCCTCAACAGATCATTTGGGTCCTGAAGTGTTATGTGCTGCTCCCTATTTGTAAAATCTTTAGTTTCACATTCTGTAGTCACAAAGAACAGTCTACCTAGCAAGATCCTAAACAGAGCTTTCTACACAACTTGTACTGTAATATTTATGTGAAGCATTCCTATAGAGAGTTGTAACCTCAGAATCTGTCCTACAGTCAATCCCTGACTAGTGTCTACTGTTTCAAGCATAACAGCCATATTACAATCTAACAGAATCTTTAATGCTTCCTATACATTAGTTCAAACTATGTTTATACTTGATCCCTAGTCTAGCACACAATCTACCTCAATTTTTCTGTCTACTATTACCTTGAGTGTATAGAGTGGAAGTGAATAGTTAACTTCTGCTAATGTGTTACAATACTGCTACAGCCTACTATTGTTTAATCCTGTAACAGGCAGTTCTCTACTGTAGAACACAGTGTTTCTATCTATTCAGCACCTTAATGTTACTAATTTGCAAGTCTTCTTCTGAAGCTCTGGAGACAATGTAAGTAACTCCTACTGTGTAATATGTACTTCCTGGTTCAAGCTGTAATCTAAAACTCTTCCAGCTATTTCTGGGTCCTCAATTGGTGCAATGTAGCAGTACAGGTACTTCTTTGTCCTAGTTGTGTTTCACTGTATACTTGCTAGTACTAGTCTGATATCTGTAGGTTTTGCTACTTTGTAATCACACCCTTACTTTCCCTTCCCCTTCACATCCTTTACTTTCAATCATTCTACAACCTTCTTGCAGGCTTCTCTAAGCATTACTTTAAGTCTTTCAAGCTCTGTAAGGTTCTCCACCTCCTCCTCTTCTTCTTCATCAACCTCTACCATTGTAACTAGTACAGGAGCTCCTAGACTGTGTGCTACAACTGGTACAGCCTCTACAAAACTAACAGAGTACATTTGCAACAACAGAAAGTAGCTATCAACCTTTTCCTTCAAGGTCTGCCCTATCCTAGAAATGGTGTTTCTGTTAGCTATGATAATTTTATTGTCTAGGCTCTGTGTACACTTCCTGTTTGTAATGTATTCTGACACTTTTGAGCAACTGTATATAAAATGTCCAGATTCTCCACAAAACACACAACTTCTGTTTCCTGATCCTCTACCTGAACCTCTACCATATCCTCCTCCTCCTGATCTTAGGCCTTACTTTATTGACTCTACTTGTGATTGTAGACTCTGAAGTGCTTTCACAATGCTTGTCAAATTAACTTCTTCCTGTTTGACTAGAATCACAGGCTGACTCACAAGTGTATCCAATCCACTAACTGTTGTGAGTGTAGATCCCCTAAGGATTGACCCTACTGTAGCTACAACTTGTACAATATTGTATACAAGTCTGTCCTCATGGTCTAGATACTTGATTTCTAACTTCTGTGTCAGCTTTTCTGTAATTACTCTATAGAACATGTGTAGAAAAACACAGCAAGATTCCTCTAGTAACAGCTTATTGTTAGTTGTCAAATAGGTTACTATGAGAGTAAACTCTTAGTAGTACATTCCCAAATTGTCCCTATTTGTAATTCCTCTCTCTGCCTATTTCTGTACTATAGTATCCAAGTCACTTCTAGTATATTGTGCTCCTGTCTTAAGACTCAGGTAATATACAATTACTCCTGTCTTAAATGTATCCTAAGACATTTTATCCACATTATCCCACAAATCCTCCACTTCTACAAGCACATACTTTATTACAAGCAGAATGATATCTGCTCCAGCTATGTTGTATTTGTTTGTAAGACTTTCCACATCTACAAAATACCTTTACAATTCTCAGGGCTTGGTTCTGTCAAAGGACAGTGTATCACATACTCTATAACAAGGCAGCTTCAGAACATTCAATGTGACTATTGGCTACACTGCTGGTCTTGGTTGTAATAGAATTTGCATGTTTACTTGTAGTTGCTGAAGTAGTTGTGTATCACTTACAAGTTGCTGTTACTGTAATTGGAGCTGTGTTACTAACAATACACTGGTTACTAGTACAAGTAAAGATACTAGCTGTTGGACTGTCTCTGTTTCCTGTAGAGACAACTGTGCTCTTCTGTAATACAGTGTGCCAGTTACAGTCAGTTGTAATGTTGATGTGATTTGGGAAAGTTGTAGGGTAGCTAGTGATCCTGTACACAATTCCAGGGATGTGAAATGTAGCAGTTTGTTGCAAATTCAGAAATCAATTACTTAGGGATTGAGTGATGTTGTTACAAGGTCTTCTTCTTCCTCCTCTTTGTTACTGACTTGAGTACTCTACTGTTCTAATAGTGTTCCTAAGGTTTCTACAATATCAGATTCTGTACTTCTAGTGTTTAGACTATTAGATGTTTTACAGTACAATTGGATTCTAGCAGATCTGTATATTCTGCTCAATACAGGTACTAGTGCTGACTGTGACTGAGTTGACCTAAGCCCACAGGCTAGTGTCTGAGAAACCTGTTTGGGATACTGAGAACTGTTGAAACTTGTGTTGTTTAACTATGGAAACCCCTCTCACAGTAGGCTCCAGATGAAACTCCTGTAATGTGTCTAAGAGAAGATCACAGGTGATTTGTTAAGTTTGAGGGGGAGCTAAACTACAAGTCTTAGGAGACTAGAGTGGTTCTGAACAGGTGCAAGTTCTTCTGACACAGTTGCAACCTTGGAAGAGTGATGTGAATAATAGAAAGTGCACTTTGCAAAGCACACAACAAACAATCTGATATGGAAAACAACAAAGACTAAAACTATGCCTCACACTAGAGGACTTTGAGACAAGAGACAAGAGTTAAATTGATGGGTGAACTATCTGAATTCCTCCTGTATCTAGTACATGAGTAGCTGTATTTATAGTTTTCCAAGTTCCAGAAAAGTGTAGTACTAACAGGGAAATGTCATGACTGAACAAAAGAAAAATAACAAAATATACAAGAACAAATAAGAGAACCTTTTGTTAGAGGTTGGAAGAAAATGGGGTGAAAATGCATGAGGAAAATTTAAGTAGTCTACATTCTAGCTACAGGAAATGTTATGCAAAAGGGAAAAGCAAGATTTACATTGAAAGAAATAGAAGGTTCTCATACTGTTATCATCTGATCAGTACAGACAAAGTGTAGAGAGTTCTGAGATTTCTGACAGTCTCCTGAGATCAACACTTTGATTGCCCTAATGTCCTATCTGATTAGAAGATTGTAGTACTTTGATCTAGGCAATAATGATGTAATGGTTTGCTGAGCCACTCACTGTGACACAACTTGTGTTCTGAGCCCATGATAAGCATGTGATCTGTACATCCTATGGAGAAAACAATGTGTGTAAGCCAGTTCCAAGACTGTACACTCTTATGGTTCTGTTTGCAAATGCTTACAATGTGGAATAGTTGGGTGTTCTTGGAGTAGGCTTCTATGAGTCATGTGGGTGTTCAGAATTGATTGCTGTGATTGTCTGCATGTGATGTATGGTTCTTAGTGTGATGCTGATTGTTTCAACATATTCTGTTATTTCTTACTATAGATTCAGTCACTAGTAATCTTATAGTATTTTTTCTAATGTTTTATTGATTCCTATATGTCCTACAAGTTTATTGTCATGTTTCTTTTGTATAATTGTACTTCAAAGTATCCCTCCTTCATTAGAGGGTATCCATATACATCCTTAATAGTAATAGAGCCTGTTTACAATTTTATGATTAGGTTTCCAGTCAGTATATGTTTGTTCAATTTCTTTAAGTTCTTCTTTAGCTATTTACTGTTTATAAGTGTGTTTGATAGAGTTGCCCAAGGCTGTGCCTATTATTGTCAATTCTGTGATACATAAGTATTCTCTGTCAATATTAGTGTTTCAAAGTTCAGTTGACTATACAGATTCTAGGATCATAATTTTAGCTTTTGTTTCTATCTCTTCCTCTGATCTGTAATCTAGTCTCTAAGATAGTGTATCTGCTAGATTCTTCTTTCCTTCAATATGCCTTATTTGGTAATTGAATAGGCTGAGGAAGTGTATCTATTGAGTTTGCTACTAGTTTATCTTCTAAGCATTCCTGAAATAAATTAGGTTTTGGTGGTCTGTTTGAATTGTTACTAGTTCTTTGGTTCCTTATACTAGATGTTGCTAAAACTTAAATACTGTAATTATAGCCTATAGCTCTTGATTGTGAGTTTGTCAATTTTGTTCTGTAGGTGTAAGTTTTTTTGAATAGAATACTATTAGTCATAGTACTCCTGTTTTGTCTTCTTGTTCTAGGGTAGCTCCTATCCCTACTACTGAGGCATCTATAGTTATTGTATATAGTTTGTTAGGGTCTAGTACAGTCAGTACTTTACCTTCAGAGAATGCTTTCTTTAGTTGGTTGAAGGCTTCTTAGTACTGTTCCTCCTATTTGAATACTTGTTTCTTCTTTTTGAGTTTGTGTAGTAGTGCTGTAATGATTTGCATATTTTAAATAAATCATAAATAGAAATTGTAGAATCTGAGGAATTGTTCTATGTGTTTCAATTTCGTTAGGGTCAGCCATTCCTTTATTACTAATTGTTTGTATGGGTCCATTTTTATTCTGTCTTTCCCTACAATAAATTCTAAGTAGTCAAGTTCTTGTTGTAAGAAATAGTATTTGTTGATTTTTAAATAGATGTCTAGTTCTTAGCATTTTTGTAGGACTTGTTGTAGGAGTTTCTAATAATCTCTAGGAGTAATTGATTTTCCTATAATGTTGTCCAAATATATTAATATTTTGTGTGATTGAATCTATCATTCAAAATTGTTGTTCATAAATTTTTGAAATACAGATAGGGAATTTTTCATTCTAAACATTATTATGAGTAGTATGTAAATCTGGTTTTTAACTTTGAATGCTGCTTTCCATTCATCTGATTTTTGTATTTGTAGATTGTTATATCTGGATTGTATATTCAATGTGAAAAAGTATTTTCCTCCTAGTAATTTATCAGGTAATTTGTACATGATTAGTATTGAGTATATGTTAGGTATTGTTATTTTGTTAATGTTACAGTAATCAGTTACTATTCAAGCTCCTCCATCTTTCTTTCCTACAAAGAATACAGGTGTAGCTACAGGGCATAATTTGTCTGGTTGAATTTTGTATATCCATCCTTTCTATAGTATATCCTTTATATATTTGTCTACTACTTGTTCTTTGTTGAGTACTAATAGAATGGATGGTTGCCTTTTGAGTAGGGGCTTTTCTAGGTCTAGGTTGATAGGCATATCCTATATTGTATACTCTAGTAATTGTCTTGACTTGTCTGGGTCAAAGACATTAGCAAAATCCTTGATTTTGTTCAGCAGCTTTTCCTTCTAAGAGATATTTTACTGTTCATTTTTTATCTTTATTTGATTATAGATTTGGGATTTTGTGAAGGCTTTGTCATAAGTTGCTATGATTTGTTGCAATTGGTTGTTACTTTTAATATTCATGTCTTTGTTACTTTCTAGCATAGTGATAATAGCTAGTTCTAAAGGTGTGGTAAGTATAATTAGAGAAGAATGTATGAGGGTATTAGTAGATACTGGTTTTATTAGTTTATGTTGATAATTAAGAGGTTGTATATTGTTATAATTGTCTGGTACCAATATTGCCAGATTGTTTTCTCCTAATATTTGTGCTCAAGGTTTTCTGGGTCAGGTTATGAATTTCTCTTCTACTTCTTGTATCCTTTTTAGCATAAGTATATTCTCTCTACTTTCAGACCTTAGTCTTCTAGCTCTTATGACTGTTTGTGTTCAAGGCCTACTTCTTTCTGGGATTGGTTCCCTGTACTCATTAGGTACTAGTACTTCAATTTCTTCCTCCTTAAGCTTTTTCTTCCTTCTAGGTTTCCTTTTCCTTTTTCAGTGTACCCTGATTTGTTTAATCATAATTTCCATGGTTCTTCCTTACTATTCCAGTTTAGCTCCTTTCTAATTGATCCCTAGGTTTCTTACTTGTAGGTAGTCTATTCCTAGTATCACATTGTCTAATACTATGTTTGTAATAGCTATTGTTTGCTCTCATTTATCCACTTCTGTGTGGATTGTTACTTTAATTGTATGAGTTAATTTTCTGTTTGAATTGGTTGATCCATTAGTATTAGTGACAGTTCTAGGCCAATCCAATCTTTAAGCTTTAAATCCATTTCCTGTTTGAAATGATTTATCCATTACTAAACAAGTACTTCCTGAGTCTATAAGTGCAAGTGTTTGTATCCATTAGTTTCTGTTATATATCTATATTGTTATTTGGGGGTGTCTTCCCTGTGTTAGTAAGCTAGACTCTCCTTCAACCTTTCCAGTTCTGACTATTACTAGTAGTCTTGAACAAAAGGTAGATTGTCTGAATCTTTTAGATGTTGTCCTTTGTATTGGCAGGTGTATCCTCAGTTGTTTCCAGGTATATTGTCTCCATTTGCTGTCTATTTTGTGTGATTATAGTGTATGTATTAGCTACATACATTGTAACATTCATTAAAATTTGTTTTTCTAATTTAATTTGTTAGGCACTGTGTTTTTTAGTATAGTGGTTTCCCTCCATTATTTCTGTCTTTTAGATAAATAGTTGGTAGTCTACAGTCTTTAGCCTAGTGTCCTGGTTGTCTGCAATTATAACACTTTGTAGATACTAAAGGTTGTCTATCTGTTTTTAGTTTTTGTTTTTTCTAGTTTTGTTTTGCTTTTAGGCTGAAGCTTTGTGCATCTATATCTATTGTGTCCAGATTCTTATGATTTCCTTGAATTGTTGGTTGGTAAACAAAAGTATCTCCCTATTTGTATTTTGGTTCATAGTTGGTAGAGTGTATAAGTGTTTGTACTTCCATTGTGTGGAGGTAATTTTGAATCCTTGTTATCCACCAATTGAGATTCTCTTTATAGGGTTTGTCTGCTGTAAATATAATTCCATAGTAGACTGAATCTGGTAGGGACAATATAAATTTTGCTTTCCTAACTGTATTGGGATACATGGTTGTTAGTACTAATAATATTAACCTTTAGAATTCAAGTAGGAAGTTTGCCAGGTTTTCTAGACAATGGTCTTTGCATTTTATTCCTACTAGTTTCTAGAGGTTAGCTGTATCTTTATCTCTTACTGTACCTGTTTGATGACTCTTTAGAAACACTATGAATTTTCCTAAGTTTAAAAACGTGCCTAGTACTAGCAGTTACAGTTTGGTTATAGTTCTATTACTTTCTACCTTGATTTGTACATAACTTTGGATCCAATTGAATACAGTATCTTTGAGGGATGATACTAAATAGTATGCTTGTTTGGTTTCATTGGTTATTCCATTTAGTTCTAGCTGGATCATGTTTGTACTGAGCTAAGAGTCAAATCCTTCATTTGGTTTTCTATAGTAATATGCTAATTTTAATTTTGCTACATTAGTAGTAGCTAATATTAATACTGTTAACAGTGTATTACCAGTTTGGGTTGAGGTAGATGCTGATAGGTTTGTATTAGCCATTAAGTGTCTACTAATGAATCTTGTAAGGATGTCCTAGTTCCTTCTATAACTGTTTTATAGGTTACTTCCACCATAGGTTCTATAGTTGTTTCTTCAACTATTGTTTCCAATGTTGTGCTATTTGTTTCCATAGGCTCTCCTGGTAGAGGGACTAGTTTCAGAATTTCCTCCATTTGAAATGCTGGTCTGAAGGTTACTGTCATGAGTGTTAAATTCTTTGAGTTCATTACTGTCATAAATGCTTCCAACATTTGTTTGACTAGTCTTGTGTTCTGTATTACTTGTTGAGTATTAACACAGAACTGTGTCATATTTTCTGTAACCTTCTAACTATACAGAGCTATTTTCTCTTCCAAGTTTTGTAATTGCTTCTAACTTTCCAGCTGATGTTTGTATTCTTACTATGTTAGCTTTAGCTCTACATCCTTGAGTACCCCTTCAAGTCTATAGAGCATATTGTATAGTTTCCCTATTTTGCAATTCTCTGACACACTTAGCTAGTTGATTATTGATCCTCTATACCTTTCCAGGTTTTAATACAACTCTATGTGTTCCAAGCTCTGTTGTTGTTTGAGTCTCCTTATTCATTGTTCTATACTTTCTGTTGTCTCCTCAAGTATTCCTACATAGCTAAGTAGTGTAGCAACTAGGGATAGAGGTAGGGATCTAGTCTCTATTAGAATAATCCAGTAGTGTATTGTTCTAAGAATGGTCCTTAATAGTAGTAGGGACCCTCTCTTATAGTTACTACTAGATAGAGAGGCTAATAGTCTGTACTACTATGTACTACTGTAAAGATGGTTGTTTCAGTATATTCTGGTTTGTTTTACAAAGCTAGTTTATACTTTTTGGTTTTTAACATATTACTGTTACATTCTAGCAGATTGTTCAAAACAGGCCACAACAGTGTAATACTTTACACAATGAGTGATTGTACTTGATAACTGTTGTTATGGACTATATTTCTGTACAGGAATTACACCTCTTGTTGTAGGTTCACAAGCAACAGGCAGGTCCTTAACTATGTAACTGTTGGTCCTGAGTGTAGCCTCTGTCTTTGCTCAACTAGGAGTGTGTTCCTAAGAGTGTTGATAGTACTTACACTTAGTAGAGGGAGAGTTTAATGCCCCTAAGAGTAATTTAACATGTTTTAGGTTTGAGGTAAAGAGGGTAGTATTTGTTAGTGTAAAAGATTTTATATAAGAGAGTAAGTATGTTGTTACAGCTAGTTCACAAGCTGTCCTTGAATAAACTGTTATTGAGTACAATGCTCTTTACACAATAAATGAAGCTCTTTTTATACTACTTTAATTAAGATTTATCCTCCTATTTCTTTGTGAGCTGAGTGGTTCTGTTCTTTGGACAGTCTGTGTACTATGTTGTAGTATTTTTAATATGTTGCTACATGTCTTTACAATGTGTATTTGTGTTTTTGTATGTTTGAGACATTAGTTGTTTCTGTTTTAGGATAAGGATCAACATTGAGTCTTTCCTACCACATGCTTCTTGCACAGCTTTCTCATTTGATTCCTTAGGAGTGCTTCTTTTCCTCAGCTAAGTTTAATTAGCCTTTCTTGTGATTAGTACTATTAATTCCAAGTTCTGGGTGGCTCTGTCATCAAGCACCTGTGTAGTATAATGAGTTTTGTGTAAGGCTTGCCTGCCTTTCACTATTTGTTGAGTACATAAGGGTCTTCAGATCTGAGTTCCATAGATCTGAGGTGTTTGTGTTCTTGTAGTATTATCAGGCAGTGATCTCTATATATTACTTTAATATTGTATTGTTTTGTTAGTCCTTTGTAATGACTAGTTGTTAATACAGTATGACTGTGTGTTCTATCATCTTAGATAGTACTCCATATTGAGGCAAATATTTGTACTGTGTTTTCCTCATAATCTTGGTGTGTCTTCATTAATAAATGTAATTACACTACTTTGCATTCTTCATGTATTGTTGGGTTGTATATTTTGTGTATATGCATTTTGAATAATGCTTCCTTCCTTCTGTGTTTTATTCCTTCATGTATAATATGTTGTATTCAGTGTTACAGTTGATTAAATAGTATTCAGTATGCTACTACTTGTATTGTGTTTCTTTCTGTTTGTATACTTTGTGTTTTACAGATTTGCCTATCCTAGCACATTTGATATGTCATTATTGTTTGTATACATTCTTGAAGTTGTGTCACATAATTACATTTCTGGCATAGTCTCTGTATGCTTTGTAGTAAAGTCTGGTTTTCTTCATTATGTGCCATTACAAATCCTTCTGAATCCTTTCATAGAGTATGTTAGTGTGTATCTGGATAACATTCTAATCTTTACTTAGACAGTTGAGTACTATTACTGACTGATTCAAGTAGTTCTATAGTAGCTCTAAGATAATAAACTGTTCCTCTAAGAAGTAAAGTGTTCTTTTGTACAGGAGTCAGTAGATTATCTAGACTTTATAATTAGTAGAGGAGAGGTCTGTATAGATCTGGTAAAGGTAACTACAGTTTAGAACTAGCTACAACCTTAGAACCTAAAACAGGTCTAAGTGTTTCTTAGGTTTGTAAACTACTACTAATACTTTATTTAAGACTTTAGTACTATTATCTAGCCCTTTTATAATCTTACTAGTAAAGATGTTCCTTAGTAATAGAGTAATTAGTAGTAGTCTGTGTTTGAGTCTCTTAAGTAGGCTATTACTAGCAAGCCTGTATTAGTAGTTCTAACAGTTGTAGACAAGTTCTAAGTTAAAGCCAACTCTTCCAACTTTGTAAATAGAGTAGTACTGTTCTAGTTCATTAACAGAAAGTAGTGTCTAATAGTATTCTGATTAGAACCCCTCTCTATAATAGAACAGAACTACTCTATCTATAATAAGGAACTTCTTACAATTGTCTGTTCCCTAGAGGAGTAGTGTTAATATCTTCTTAGTACTATACAAAAGTTTAAGATTTAGAGTGATTACCTTAATCTCTAGTACTTCTAAGCACCTTAGAAGCTCAACTACTATTAGGCCTACTAAATATTAGAACTGTAGGACTACAACTTTATACTAACTTATAAACTTAGAACACAAATAACAAAAGCTGATTTACTCTTAAGACAAGTAGGTTATAAAAGGGGGGAGAATAATAACAAAAACCTTGTTCTTCTAAACAATTCCTGTTTTGTGTCTAAGATAATCTAAGAGATCCAGCTCAAATCTAAGGATACTAACTTTGTTACCTGTATACAGTAAGCTCTGAGACACATACAGAACTAGGTTGTAGTAAAGCAGTTAGTGTGAGGGATTACCATATATAGTGGACCATACATAGAACCTCTTCACCAAAAGGGTGCAATGTCAAGCTTGGCTTGACACCTGGTCCACACTATATATACTGATAAATGTTTGTGTCCTAACATTACTCTCCTCTCTAGAGTCATGTGTCCTCACATGACCAGTATATAGAGTTTGACCCCAAGGGTTACTATTTCTAGCTTAACCTTGACAGCCTTTAGAGGTAGGGAGAGATATCCTAATATAGAGTCCTGGCCCCAGTATTCCAAGCAACCAAGAAATTCACTCCCCCCCTTTTAGGAAGCTTATTCTCAGCCTAATACTTTTGCTCACAGACAACCCTACATCAGGATCGAACCCCTGACTGCTCTAAGCTTGACATTATGTGAGGGATTACCATATATAGTGGACCATACATAGAACCTCTTCACCAAAAGGGTGCAATGTCAAGCTTGGCTTGACACCTGGTCCACACTATATATACTGATAAATGTTTGTGTCCTAACAGTTAGAGAAGTAAGCTAAAGACTAGGAGGAGGATAAAGGATAGACAAGTCTATTAGGAAGACTGACTGTATGTTCTAAAGGATCAGAAGCTGTAGAAGAACATTGTTTAAGCTTATTATAACAATCTGACTGTAGAACATTTAGACTAACACAAAA
>NW_006760391.1:1559194-1571666 GCF_000271605.1 Fomitiporia mediterranea MF3/22 | reverse complement strand
AAGGGCATTGTGTAATATCAGGATATGCATTTTACTTGAGTGATTCATTAGTTTTGTAGTTGTTGAGAGGGGTTATGTGAGAGGCTTAGAGGGATCACACAAAGAGGGGGGATAGTGGACTCGGCTCGCTCTACTTAGTGTCATTGTCCATTGATTTAGTAGGTATATATAATATGTAGCTATGTCTTGGGTACGTCTGTTGCTTATATGTGTCATTCCATATATGTTAACACTCCCCTTCAAACATATATTAGTTTAATAATATGTTTGTTTTGCAACTATTCGTTTATTTGATTTGTAGTTATTTTTATTTTTATTTTTAGGGGTAGTTATAGCACTGCTACCACTCCCCTTCAAACATTTATAAGTTGGCCAGACCTATAAGATGTTTGATTTGCAGATTGTTCCAACATTTTTATTAGTATTGTATCTGCATTGTACGTTGTGTCTGTATTATATTCGCTCGTGTATTACTTATAATAATATCATTTGTATAATATAAATGCATTGTTCGTATTGTATATTTTAGTCCACTGTGTGTTAACTTTGTGTGTTGTTAGATATCTATTAAGTTTTCGTTTGGTGTTGTGTTATTAGTTCTGTAGTTTGTTCATCTACCATTATATTATTAAGTTGTTGTTTGTTGTCTTGTAGACTGTTTGACATGATTGAAAATGTTCAGAGTTAATCTGAAGTTCGTGTGTAGTTTACCATTCAATGACAGTATTGTTTTCACAATAAATCGTTCGAAATTGTTATTAATATCATATGTGCTTCAGAGACCTGCAGAATCTCATGAGCACTGTGTAAGATCATAAATTGTGTGTTTTATTTATTAAATTTGCTCGAGTATTACTAGTAATTTCTTTTTACTTTGCTGTGAAACTAATGAATCATGCTAGTAAAATGTATATCCAGTGTTGCAATGATATCCTTCTTTAATCATTGCTGTCTGCATTCGTTTACATTTGTATATGTGTTAAGCATTCAGCAATAGCTGATTTATGTCTTTGGATTGAAGCTTTGCATTGATTGTATATCAGTAATATCAATAATACTAGTTGTTTTTGCTAGATTGCTTCATTCTGAGATTGAGGAGGTTTTATGCTAACATATATTTGTTGCATAGATATTATATCTGGCTGTAGGCAGCTCACTATGTGTCTAGGTGCATCATATATGTATTATATCATGAATGTATTGTTTGTTTGTTCGCTTTACATTATTGTTTATATTTATATATTAATGTTGCATTCTGTAATGAATTGTTTCTGATGCATCCTGAGTAACTATACAATCTGTTGCATTATTTCTTCAATAGCCAACGTAATTATCTGTTGTAAATTGTTAGTAACGTGCATTCGTATTATTTGTTATTAACAGTGTTATCATGAATTGTTGTGATTGTAATGTCATGAATATTTATTAGTATTATGGCTATTGTTCTTTGCTTTTTCTTTTGTAAAGAATGATGTATTGTAACACAATCTGCATATAATTGATATATTGGATTATGTTTACTATAATCGTCTCCTAGCATACTTTAGTTAATCTAGTGGTATGCACAATTGTAGTATTCGTTCAACGTTTTATTTGTTAATTGATTAGCTAGGTAAAGTGTTTTATATATTAGTTTTATTTATTTTATTTGAATCATTGTATAGATATACTTATTAGTATCTATCTGATGTATTTCATAATGTTATAATGCTGTTCACACTTGTATTAATTGCATAGTGAGGGCAAATTAATTGTTTGTACAAGAATCGATTTAATAGTTTTATTTGATTATATGTATGTGCTCCATACTTGTTTGTATAGTTATTATCTTCGTATTGTTCAATTGTAGTTACAAATTATATTGCAATTATATTCGTATTATTGTATGGATGTATTATTTATCATTTTATGTATGTTCCAAAGTATTATTTTCATTATTCATCACTTTTATCCATGAACTATAGTCTGGATTGATGAATTATTTTGTTATATGATGTGATATTTGTTTGTAAATTATTTATTTTCGTATTAAACTTTGTTAAGTTAATTGGATTATTATATTAATATTATTTGCCAAGTATGAGCATTTGTTTTGTAGTAGAATTATTATTTATTTAACGTTGAAGTTCAATCATGTGTTGTGTTGACTTCTGTTATTTGTTCCAATTGATGTTATTTTGCATTATGTCAAATGATTTACCTTTGTGATCCGTTATATCTGTCTGTAACTTCTATCACTTATTGTTTTTTAGGATCAGTAATAAGATTGACGTTTCTGCATCATGAATATTCATTTGTTCATCTGCAGTTTCGTGTCATGAACGTTTGCACATTTGCTGCAAAGAATGCTTTGGGAATATGTGCCATTTCTAGGCTTTATTATTATTAATTTATTAATTATCCGTTTGAGTAACTTTTATAAGCATTGAAAATGTTATGTGATGTATAACTTTTATATTCTTTAATAAAGTATTTCACATTCGACAGATTCGTCGGATTCATTGCGGATTTCACTTAGTGACATAGTCAATATGTCTGCATTAAGAATTCAATGTTCATCATTAGTGTGTATATTATTCAATTACTCCCTTTCAATTCGAGAAGGTTATTCTTTGAGTAATTGACAAGTAGTGTAAGTACATAAGTACATTGTTGATTTCCTTTCATGTATTTGTAATCCAACAAGTAGTGTTAATACTTTGTTGTTTTACTTTCATACGTTTGTCAGTATGTGTTATAATATAACAGTATGTTTTAAGTTAACTCATGATGTTTGACATACATCATTTTGTTTAAACATTACACTGTAACATTGTACTGTTTGTTTTATAAATTTTAATGTGATGTTTGTAATATGTCTGTAATATTTCAGACGTGCTAAGAAATCTCTCTGTGTGTTTGCAGTTACAACATCAGTTGCACATCTATTCATATCTCTGATAAGATGTAATAGATATGCTTGTGTCTGCTTTTCTTTATATATTATACTGTCTGAGATAATGTGTTAAACGTTTTATTAATTTATTTAATCTTATTATATTATGATTGTTTTCGTTTGTAATCATTATAATAAGTGTGTCCATTGTAGTTTTTCTGTTGTTTGTTGTACTAGCCATATTGGCATAGTACTTCACTTGTATATAAGCTTTGTAGCTTCAATATAAGTTTATTTATGCTTTGTTAAAGTATATCTACATTCTGTACAATTAAATATGTTCTGTTACATTGTTGTAGTAATGGTAGAGGTATTATTCTACTGTTCACTGTTATTATACATCATTATTATATGTTTACACTATCATAGGTGTAAAGTATTGTTATTTGTTTAAAGACTATAATTGTGTACTCGTTCCTGTACCATAGTTACTGTAATGTACTTTGTAACTTTATTATTATTATTAATTCGTCCATAGATAGTTGTACACTTTTATAAGCTGTATTAGTGCATAGATATCGGATGTCTTAGATATTGGATGTATGTCTGCTAACTTCTTTATCTCATATCTGACATGTCTGACATATCCAAGACATGTACCCAAGACATGTCTTACATTAATTGTTTGGCTGTGATATTGTCATATATGTTATTATTTGATTTATGTTATAACATATGTGCATTTGTTGACAGTGTCTATCATTTGTACTATTATAATATTAATAGCGGATGAGTAGTGTCTGCTTTCTCAATCCTTCTAACGTTCGTCCATAGTATGATCAGTTATTTATAATAACATGATCTCTGTAATATTATAGAATATTTTAGTGATTAAATGTTGCAGTAAGTGATACTCATTGTAGTTTCAGCATCACAATCATAGATTATGTTATTACTGGGCCAATGATCATAATCACTAAGATGACAATCATATAATGTCTGGGTCGTATGTAGTATAGTAGATTGTGCGTCTGTAGCGTATCAATTTGTGTTTGGGATACTCAGACAGGTGAGTCAAGTTCTGCCTGATCAACGAAGCTCTTCCGAAGTGATGTGATGATTCAGGAGAGAAAGACTTATTTCTCATTCACCTTCTTTCTCCAGTGGAATCTTTCTGTCTGCCACCTTTGTAATTGTTGAGAGGGAAAACTTAAGGGGGGCACACATAGACAAGGGGTGAGGTGACGATTGACTGCTCAGTGTCTCTTGTCCTTATATTGTATGTATTCTAACTGAGACATTATGAAGTCATTGTCTTGTGGTTTGTCTGTTGATAAACTAATCATCTCATAATACTCCCCTTCAAACTCTTACTAGTCTGAGTAAACTGGTAAGATGTTTGACTTGTAGTACATGTAGTGCTTTAGTTAATATATCTGCTTGTTGATTGTTTGTCTGTATGTATTTTGCATTTATGTACTCTAACTCAATGTAGCATTTAATAAAATCTTTCTTATAATCTAAATGCTTTGTTTGTTCCGAATATTTGAGTTTGTCTGATGTAACTGTTTGTATAACAGTATTGTTATTACAATAGATATTAATTAGTGTATCAGAGACCTACAGAATCTCTTCAGCTAAATGAGTAAGTGTGATTGCTTCTTGTGTTCCTCTTACAAGAGCTATTAATTCAGCTTCATACATTGAATTTGCTACCAGTGTTTGTCTTTTACTTGACTACTGTTAACATATATGGAATGACACATATAAGCAACGGACGTACCTGAGACATAGCTACATATTATATATACCTACTAAATCAACGGACAATGACGCTAAGTAGAGCGAGCCGAGTCCACTATCCCCCCTCTTTGTGTGATCCCTCTAAGCCTCTCACATAACCCCTCTCAACAGGTTATGAGCCTTGCACTCCCTGCCTACGCTTTATCTACACTCTACTATGTCTATGCTCTATACAGTTCTATGCATCACATGCACACACGCAGCATACTACGACCGTGTTGATGGCAACATATAATTCTTGGACTCTCTTTCACATGTTGTTTCTTGGTAGTACACAAGAGTGTTTACACTTTCCTTCATCTGTGAACCTTAAGCTTAGCTGTGCATACGTATATTCTATTGTTACAGAAATGATAAGATGGATATTACTTCTTTAGCGTACCGAATGACCACATCGCGACTACACTTTCTTCCAGGGGTGTCAAAGGAAGGCTGTTCGAGTTATTCTTCTAATCATGGCGCCGACTCGGAGATGCGTCATGTCCACGCTGCAATGCGTCCCTGCTGGTAATACAGCACATTGACCGAGATCAATAAATTGTCCAATCCGGTGAGTTTGTGACGCAATGCGAGACAAGTCTCTTACTAAAGGATATTGCTGACGTTTTGACTGCAGTAGCACAATTCATAATCATTGGCACAAGTCCGAGATCAACATCGGACTAAGATCAATGTAGAATAGTATTTAAGCAGATTAAGAGGACACCATGCCTCCATCACAGAGTGTCAGCCCAGTAGTAATGGCTCCATCTATTCCTACATCTGCTCGCACAGTGGTTCTTCAGAACCATATCTCAGCAGAGCATGATCTTGACCTCTCTTCGTCGCCCTCTGGGACCTTTACCGTCAAGGAGATTCCTATTCCTAACCCGCTTCCGGAGGACTCCCTTCTCGTTCAAGTAACCTATCTCTCCAATGAGCCAGGACTTCGTATCTTTCTACAAGAGTCTATACAGTTTGAACGTAATGATATGGTCCCATACCAGCTTGGTTCGCCCATTATGTTGCATACAGCACTCGGTCGCATCCTGCAAATCGGTGGTAACGATTCGAACGGAACACATAAAGTCGGGGATATCGTCCAAATATCGCGGTCTTCCTGGGCAGATTATGTCGTTGTGAAGAAAAACGTAGCAAGACCAAGGAAGTGAGTCTTGTAGTTCCAAGTACAAGTTGGTAACACATGTTCCTGATGCATTGCTCTAGGGAGATACCTGGTGTTCCCATCAGTGCATATGTAGGCGGCCTTGGATCGTCAGGAGCTACAGCATATTGGGCATTGAAAGATATTTTGAAGCCTAAGGAGACTGACACACTCGTCGTAAGTGGAGCTGCAGGGTAAGTCCCGTAACGACGCGAACAATCCTTTTAATGACTTTATTGCAGAGCTGTCGGGAACGTGGCCCTTCAGTTTGCAAAGAAAGTCATAGGAGTCAAGCGTGTTATTGGTATCGCTGGTACAGACGAGAAATGCAAATGGTTGAAGAGCGTTGGGGCGGACGAAGCAGTTAATTACAAGAGTCCGACGTTTGTCGAAGACCTTAAGAAAGCAACTCCCGATAAGGTTGATTTGTGAGTAACCTGACACTAAATTGTGTTGATGCTGATAATGTGTCATGCAACAGGTTTTTCGATAACGTTGGCGGATTGATCCTGGACGAGGTGATGATGCGTATGAAACCTCACGGAACCATATGCGCAGTCGGTATCATGGCTCGTGAGGTCCCTATCCTTTTATTCAAAGTATAGTTACTGAGTTCCGGGGTAAAGATATGAAGGATGCACAGGCACCATTCGTTTTGCGTAACTATGGGCAAATACTCGTCAATAGACTGTTACTAGAGGGTTTCACGCTCTATGACTATTTTGACCGGCTCGGCGAGGCCGAAGAAGCACTTACTGCGGCAGCAGTCGCAGGGAAGCTTATTTTGAATAGTGCGGAAACTGTTGTCGATGTCCATGGAAAGGTTGAGGAGATACCAAGAGTCTGGAATGGGTTATTTACCGGCGTAAATACTGGAAAGCTGATTACGAAGGTAGCAGACTGACACGGAAAGAGGCAGAGAGGTGAATTATAGAATACTTCGTAGTAGTACTTTTCGTCTTGTATCACGGATATCAACTGCCCCGAAAGAAAACAATTAAATAGGTTTCCAGAGGATTATCGATGCATAGGATCGATACATAGGAGCATGCCAACCAGGCGTCCTGGAGGACTATGAAGAAAGTTGTTTACCTGAAATTATGTGATAACACTCAAACGTATTTGAATTTGAGCCTTCGAAAAATACATGGTCAGATTTGGTCGAGTGCCTGTTCCCACGATCACCTACGTGTCGATCGCCAAAAGTCCAAAAGGTCATTACCCGTCTTCACTTCTTCCTCCCACATCCCGTCTTCATCTCGGTCCGCTCTGCTACAGAGTGGGTCGTATTCTCTCTCAGGTTTTTCTCCGTCAAGGCATCTCGCTCAAGGTAATCTTGTTCTCTTACAATGGCAGCGCTTTCTGCGGCAGAACTTCAGGTGCGTGCAAACCGGCTGCGGCCACTTCAACCTTTGAAAGTGTTAATGATTGTTACATATCGCATGTAGAAGAGACATGAACTCGAGGGAGCTCCGGACCCCTTTCCGTCTCTTCGAGAGGAATCATCTCCTGCAAAGCCAAAGCGGAGCAATGGAACCGCGGCTGGTATAGATAACTCTGAGCTGGCCTTCCCTTCCCTTGCACCGTCTGGTCCCGTGCGGCAGGCTGCATCCTGGGGTGCTTCTCCCGGTGGTCCCCGCATTGCGCCTGCAGTACAGGCTCAGACGTTGCTTACTGAACGGTTCACAGTCACCGCTGCAAATGTTGACTTGTCTGGTCGCGATGGTCGTCCCGCAACTCTTCGTGACGCAGTGAAGCAGATGTCGGCTAGGCACCCTAAAGTTCGTGCGGAGGCGAGCTCATCGACTACTGGTAGCGGAGTCCGCGAAACAGAGTTCTTCCTCAAGTCTGAATCGGCTAAAGAACTCGAGCGCGCAAAGCGAACGCTGGTCTCCATTGTCAGTCCGCAGGTCAGTGTAGCTCTCTTCAGGTGTGACATTGAAGGAGGGGTGCTAATTTTACTGCAGGCGTCCATCATCCTCAATGCTCCTGCTTCCACCATTGCTACGATTATCGGACCCAAAGGCATGTATTTTGAAAGTGATACACTAGGTAGCAAGCCGTAAAGATTTATTCGTAGGTGCTTCTCTGAAACAGATACGAGATCAAACAAACGTTCGGATTGATATCCCACGTAAAGATGCGGTCTCTCCCGTCCAGGCTAGTGGTAATGACGTCGCACATGCATCTAATGAAGACGAGGAGGAAGAGCCAACTGTTCCGATTACTATTACTGGACCAAGGCCCATGGTTGAGGAGGCTCAAAGTATGCTTAAAGCCATCATCGCCTCCAAGACTTCAAAGACGACGCAACGCATTCGCGACATTCCGGACCATATTCTACCGTTCATCTTGGCCCGCAGTCCAGAGGAGTACTTGTCTGATGCTCCAAAAGACGCGACAGTCGATCTAAAGGGAAATACAGTTGAACGCGAAATTTTAGCACTCGGCGATAGAGAACTAGTAGCTCAAGTCGTCGAGAAAATTAAGGCCCAGATTGATGCTCTCAAGTCGGACCTCTCGAGCTTTGAATTGAATATCCCCAAACGTCAACATAGGTTGCTCATTGGCCCTGCTGCAAAGGAAATTTTACAGAATAGCAACTGTGTCGTCATTGTTCCTCGTCCTGAGGAACCAAATGACAGGATCACAGTCTGGGGCAATTCGGATGATTTCGCGAAGGCAATGCAATTCGTCACTCAGAAGGCCAAGTCTCAGCATATTCAGGAGGTCCTCTTACCCGGCCCTCTCGAGTTGTCGAAGCAAATCGTAACGTATATCACGCGGACGCAGTATCTGAGGAGCTTGACTGACGCAAACCCGGGCGTTTCGGCTTATCTTCCTCCAGCTGGGGTATTGAAAATGGCTAAAACTCTTAATATCGATCTCGTCGGTGATAAGGCAAAGGTGGAAAAGGCTGCACAGCAACTTTCTGCCTTTATCGACACCTTGGTGGGAGGTACTAAGGATGTTCCGGTGGATTGGCTTCTTCACCGCGTACTTATCGGGAAGTATGCTAAGAAGTAAGTGGTTAGAGGATGTTGTCTCTTTGCGTAGACTAACGGCCATGTAGGCTCAAACAGTTCCAGGATAACCACAACGTTAGAGTTTTCTTTCCGGATGAATCAAAGGAAGACTCCTTCGTTTTACTTGTGTACGATCCCAATTCTCCATCTGCTTCTCGTGACCGCGATGAGAAAGCCAAACACCTCGCGGAAGTTGAGAAGGAGCTCCTAAAGCTATCTCGTGATGCGGCTGATGTCAAGAGCGAGCTTATTCCGGTAGAAGCTCAGTGGCATCCATACGTTGCTGGTAAAGACGGAACTACGCTCAACGCGTGAGATATTTTTATCTGGCTGTTTCTACGAACTTCTCATAGACATTGTGCGCTTTTCTACGTAGTATTGTCGGTGAGGATAAGGCTTTGTCCATCAAAATTGGCCAGGAAGCTGGAGGCGATACTTCGGACTTCATTCTCGTCCGGGGAGCGAGCGCTGACGTGGATCGTGCTGTCAAGGAAATCCAAATCATCGTTGAGAACGCGAAGAATGAGTTGATTGACAACAGCTATGTACGTATTTTCACGATATGTCTCCCTACTGCGGTGATTAAAAAAATTCTTCACAGTCTACCGAATTTGAGATCATCCGGGACTTCGTAGGCCGTATTGTTGGCTCCCATGGAGCGGCAATTAACAAGCTCAGGGAGACGCTCGGCGTCAAGATCGATTTCTCCGATGACGCTGACGACAAGGAGAAGGATACTGGGAAAAAGAAAAAGGCGGCTCAGAAGGCAAAGGTTAAGGTATGTTTGAATAGTTAGATGTCCTTTTAGATGATTCATTCAAGTTTTCCCAAGATCGTTGGCCGGAAAGAGAATGTCGAAGAGGCCAAGAGACGTATTCTTAGTCAAGTCGAGAGGCTGGTAAGTAGCGGAGACAGCTGCGGTTCTTTGGGACTTTACTAATGTTTAATATTTTAAAAGGCTGATGAAACTTCCGAAACCCTGAAGATCCCTGCACAGTACCACTCTTCTCTTATCGGCCAGAGTGGAAAGTATGTCATCCGCCTCGAGGAAAAGTATTCTGTAAAGATTACATTCCCTCGTGGGACTGGTGAGAGTGGAGAAGGGAGGACAAGGGAATTGCTGAAGCCTGATGAAGTCCTGATTAAGGGAGGCCGCAAAGGCGTCGCGAGTGCGAAAACGGAGATTCTTGAAGTATTGCCAATTTGTTTACATCGTCGATTAGAGCTAATGAGTTGGTCATCCAGGCTGTCGAATTCGAGAAGGAGACTAATAACATTACCAAATTTACGGTCCCAACTAATTCTGTTGCTCGTATCCTCGGGAAGGGTGGTGCGAATATCAACGAAATAAAGGACAAGACTGGTGCGCAAATTGATATCGACAAGAGTACCGATGATCCGCAAATTACGAACATCACTTGCCGTGGAACCAAGAAAGCCATTGCCACCGCAAAGGCTGACATTCAGGCCATTGCAGAACAGGTTGGTCAGGAGGTTACCGTCACACTCAATATTGAAAGGAGGTTTCACCGCTCGATGATTGGTCCTGGCGGTCAAGGACTTCGAACCATCGTCACTCGTTGCGGAGGACCCAGTGATCCTAAACAACAAGCTAACCTCATTCGATTGTGAGTCGTTGATCACCGCTCGCTTGACTGTATCATATCTGACACTGTACATCCTACAGCCCTCACCAGTCTGAACCATCCGACGAAATCCGACTAAGAGGTGACGCGGTAATCGTTAAGAAGCTTCAGCAGGAGCTCGAAAAGATTGCCACGTCCCTCCGCGACCGCGTGGTTCTTTACGTTGATGTCCCCAACTCGCAACACAGGGCGTTGATTGGGAGAAATGGTCAACACCTTAACGATCTGCAAGGCCGTACTGGAGCTCAAGTGCAGTTCCCTGGGTCCCGCTCATACAATCAAGTTGGCGAAGCGGAGAATGCTGCCGACTTCAAAGACGCGGATCCTCAGAATCTTGTGAAGGTATCCGGCACGCGTGCGGCGTGCGAGAAGGCTATCAAGGAACTTACGGTAGTTTACAACTCCCTTGCTGGCAGAAGCGTTCAACTAACTCTACTTTGTATTCCAGGCAAGCATTAGAACTCCTACGACACCTACGTTCGAAGCAATCACAGACACCGTTAATGTCCCTTTGAAGTACCACCACTTCATTAGCCAGCAGGGACATCTCTTCCGCACACTTCGCTCTTTCGGAGTGAACGTCGACCAGTCGACCACTCCAACCAAGTCATTCCTTCCAACTCGCCCACCGAGCGATCAGGCTACTTCGGCTCGCATCGATGATGCGGATGAAGAACCTGCTGGCATCGAATGGCAAATCGTGCCAAACTATGAGGATGCTGAAGAGGGAGACTCTATTTGGACGCTCAAGGCCCGCGATGACTCTGGGCTCGAAAAGGCGAAGAAATATATTGCTGATGCTATCAAGCAAGCTGAAGAGTCGTCTTTGGTGGGCTTCCTTACACTCCCAGATCGGAGTGCATTCCCTCGCATTGTTGGTAAGTGGTGAATCGTACGAGCATCACGAGTGCCAGACTAATCTTGCTTTCTGCAGGTGCCAAGGGCTCTAACGTGTCGCGTCTCCGTACTGAAACTGGCGCTGACATAACTGTCAGCAGAGAGGATAATACAATTACTATCATTGGTCAGTGATCTCGTTTATTTGGCGAGGTTGATCCGATTTAAACATGCTTGACTGTAGGCTCTGAACCTTCTATCGAAGCCGCAAAGGAGGCCATCCTCCACATTCACGCAAACCGCGGCGGACGTCGTAGTGACTAGATACTCAAATTTGTCGTATTTGCTTTGTTTTACCCACACACAAAAATGCACACGGGATGGACGGATCTGATTGATCTATCTAGTTTACTATTACCTCATAACCTTTCGACCAGTTATTCCTAACATCATCCCTGTCGGGTATCGTGTCATGCTGCTCTCTCAAAAAGTATTGTCGCATATGAAATGTATCGAGTCGGGGGGCAATACATAATCTCCATTCAACGTGTTGAAATTTAGACATTGTCAATGATGTGTAAAACATTGTTATAATTTGAGTGGAAGCTCGAATCCTGAATGGTGAGCAATTAGATGTCTTGAATGCAAAGTGAAGTGGTGTGTGAAATGGAAATGAAGTTTCTGCCTTTGAATGTAGGTATTGTGAATGGTGAGGGGCAAACATCAATCCTAGCTATTTAGTGACTCATAATGTAAATCACGATATCAGAAGTCATTAAATAGAATAATTCTATTGTGTGTATTGTATGATATACAAATGGGCTGTGGTCCGCATAACACGAACAGTAACAGTGAGGATGAGCAGTAAGGAAGAGAGAGGAACTTCAAAGATAGCTTAACGAAGATCCTCTCGTTAGTTGAAGACTTCACCAACGAACGGATAAGCTCGACGACTAAGTCAGTCACACAACATGTGCTCAAGGAATCAGTCGTACGCTATTCACAGGAATACTCGAAATGAAATGACCGTTGCTTGAGAATCCTGTGTGTCTCTCGCTAGCCTAACCAGCCGACGGTATCACGTTCGTGACGAGTAATAGATAGATGGTGCATTCTGGGGATGAAAGGACGTCAGCATGAG
>NW_006760391.1:1547198-1559118 GCF_000271605.1 Fomitiporia mediterranea MF3/22 | reverse complement strand
GGGAAAATGATGCCGGGGCAGTACCCTTACCGTAATCCCAAGTCATGAGGATTAAATAGTATCCAAGAAGCATGAGCCACCTAGACTGATCTGAGGCGCAAAGCGTAAGTATCGCTTTTCAGTACTCACAGGTAATTATCGATCCCTCGGGAGATTTGTATAGTCGAACAGTTCAGAATATTCCCTAGGATGAGGACGCAACATCATTTCGAGTTCAAGCAACTTTTTTATCGAATCGATCAACTAATTTGTATGCGTACAGATCCAAGACGATGGGGTGCAAAGGCATGTCTCGCTTGCAAGGACTATAGATAACTGCGAAATGAGAATATTCTGTGTGCTCTTTGGCCAGAGATTTTGCTGGGTGGCACGATAGGACTGTGGCGCACATAGTAAGCGAGTAAAAATGAGATTCTCGGTTTTGGAACTGGAACGATCAAGCAAACGAAGACAAATATCTCATCACGTGCCTTGCACAGAACTCAGACTCGGACATCGGTCCGAACTTGTTTGTGAGTTGATTGTCGAAGATCGTGACAGTGCTCTTTTACGGTCTGTGCTGAGTCTGGGTGTTGTGAAGTTAACGATCTACGGTGCACATAGCTATTTTCTATAATCTGAAAAACAGATTGCCTAAGCCCTAGGCTGGCCGAGCTTGGTGGGTCAATGATGTGTAAAACATTGTTATAATTTGAGTGGAAGCTCGAATCCTGAATGGTGAGCAATTAGATGTCTTGAATGCAAAGTGAAGTGGTGTGTGAAATGGAAATGAAGTTTCTGCCTTTGAATGTAGGTATTGTGAATGGTGAGGGGCAAACATCAATCCTAGCTATTTAGTGACTCATAATGTAAATCACGATATCAGAAGTCATTAAATAGAATAATTCTATTGTGTGTATTGTATGATATACAAATGGGCTGTGGTCCGCATAACACGAACAGTAACAGTGAGGATGAGCAGTAAGGAAGAGAGAGGAACTTCAAAGATAGCTTAACGAAGATCCTCTCGTTAGTTGAAGACTTCACCAACGAACGGATAAGCTCGACGACTAAGTCAGTCACACAACATGTGCTCAAGGAATCAGTCGTACGCTATTCACAGGAATACTCGAAATGAAATGACCGTTGCTTGAGAATCCTGTGTGTCTCTCGCTAGCCTAACCAGCCGACGGTATCACGTTCGTGAACGAGTAATAGATAAGATGGTGCAATCTGGGGATGAAAGGACGTCAGCATGAGTGCTTCTCACCTAGTTAATCTGTCCTTACAGCAATGGCGGCAGACCCGATTGTTTCTTGAGTAAGCTCTTCAGCTTCGTCAGTCAGAGCGGCAACCCGCATATTATGGAAATTGTGCGCGGATTGTAAGCTATCCGTAAACCGACACAAAGTATTGACTAGTGCGACGACTTCAGAACGCGGGAGCAAATGTTGCGTCCGGACGGCGGAAATAAACGAATGACGAGGTACCAATAGTAATTGATTTTACCTGCTCAAGAGCCTTCTCGTCCACCTTAAGTGGGACTTTCAGTGCAGCAGCAACACCTGATGGCTATACCTTGCCATTTTGCAATCTACAAACAAGAATAAGATGTCCAACAATCTTGGCAATTAATGACGAAATCTTATACGTCCAGCGTTAACTAGTCCTCATCATGAGTTTATAGTTGCACGAGAAATAGTTATATGCTGGGAGACAAGGACCAAGTTGGGGGATGACTCGTAAGAGAGGAGCACTGTACTGGAGTAGACAAGACTTATTTTAGCAGCTCTGTGTGGGAAACAGCTTAGAAACGAAACATGCAAGTTTGCCATCTACAAAGCACATCAGAAACTTAACATATATTGATTAGAGCGTACGTACCCATTCTCCACCAGTCTGGTTAAACCAGCTGTGACAAAGGTGAACTGAGATAGAGGGCTGAGGACCATTTTAATTCCGATAAATTAGAGCTTCAACTACTGGAGGTGTAAAAAAATCTCTCCAGAGATTATCTCGCATAAACACGTTTCCGTAGACATGGTACAGGCTCTTCTTAGGAAGCTTTTTCGAATGAAACTACTTCTGAAGTCGCCGAAAAAGTGCCACTGCCTGTGCCACCCTTTGAATCCAGCTCGAAATTTCCGAAAGTGAGGTCCTCTCACAGAATCACAAATGGAACAATACCGAGATGTTGTGTCGACAGAGCTAACCTGTCCGGATTCTCGACTGGCGAGTGAACTATTTTAAGCTGTAAATCACGTCGTCCGGTCAAAGCAGGGTCGATAAATGAAAGCCAAAGAATCAGTTGCAAATGCCAGATAATACGCAATGAAAGAGAACCAGAGGTCCGCTACGAATCGCAGACACGAGCGAGCTGCGCGTTAAGGATGTGCTATGTTAGTATCGTGGTTTCGTGGCTTCATCCCTTTGAGATCACCAAATACATGCATCATTCCCACAATCCACTTGTAAGTGAGGCGCCATTATCCACTCGCTCTTCATCTTCACCCACCATCACCGCCCCGATCTCCTTTGCATTTTTTGCATTTTTCCCAAAATGGATCTTACCTACTTCATGGACTTTGATCCATTCGAGGCCTTCTTAATACAGCCTGGACTGGACGATGTACTAGTGCCTGCTGCGCCTCGAACGCGGCCAGTCGAACTGGCTGGTGACGATGACCCCGGCTGGTACAACCCGGCATGTGATGAACTTCACTATAACTGCCCACACCATTTACGCTGTGGTAGCAGGATAATCCACTCGAAGAGGGTAATGCCCTCCACCCATTTGAAGAAGAGGAAGCACAAGTTGCCTTCGTTATGCCACCCGAGGCGCCGTTTTTCCATTTTGAAATAGATATTGTACCAGTGCCTCCTGCGCCTCGAATGAGGTCAGCGGAATTACCCGGTGATGACGAGCCCGGATGGTACATTCCGGTATGAGATGAACTCTACCTTAACCATGTACAGCATTTACATTGTAGTAGCCGGACGCACCCATGGAGGAAGGTAATGCCCTCCGCCTTTTCATAGATGAGACGGAAGGAGATGTCGGCTTTATCGCACCACCTCCGGCGTTGGAGCAACAGTACGACTATCCGAAATTTGACAGAATCCAGAAACTCCTGGAATCGGTCAACGGCATAAACGAGGCTTTGCAGAACCTGCAACAAAATGCGCAGAATGGATATATAAACCTCGATGATACAGTCATTGATCTCTTCCAGGAGGCGAGGAATCTGGCGGCGCTTGAACTCATCAATACTGTCGGCCACGCATCAGCGCACCCGGATAGTCGCAAATTGCCCCATTCAAGCCGTGTTCGCTATTTTGATGGATGTATGCCTCTCCATTAACTATAAGGAACGCCTACTGATCATCCATCACAATAGAGATTCCTGGACGGCCATGGTGGGGACGGAGACATCGAAATTCTAAACATGATTATAAGGAATATTGATCTGTAGCTAAAAATCTGTGCAGACTTGGTTCATTCTGTCATAACAAGCAAGCCACTCACCTTTGGGATGGATACTTGCAACGTACAACGAGACGTCCATTATTTTGTACCATAACGGTGGGCCTGATGCAAGAGAGGTAATCTTGAGAATTAGTGTCCTACCCGTAGACTTGAATATCATGACGATTAAATAGTTTGCAAGTAACATGAGCCATCTTGATTGGTTCTAAGGCTCGAAGCGTGTGCGCTGCCTTTAATTGCTCACCTGAAATTGTTTCTACCTCTCTCTCGATTCTCTGAAGTCGAACAATCCAGAATACTCCTAAGTGCGAGGAAGCTATCCCCATTCGAATTCAATCAACTCTTTCATCGATCGATTTGTGTGTATTTGTTGTAAAGATCCGACATGATGGGGCGCAAATGCACGCCTCGCCTCCAAAGGTCAACGGATAACAGAGACGCGGGAATATTAGGTGCACCTTTTGCTCTTCCCAGAGGCTCTGCATCGAAGTGGATTTACAGAACTGTGGCACACATAATAAGCGATCATAATGAGATCCTCAGTTTTGATCAAACATGGCCAAAGGCTTCGTCACGTGCCTGTACTTGTGGCTCAGATTATGGCGGCTGGTGTTCCTGGAACCTGTATACTGTACCGGGTACCCAGCTGTATGACCGCAACTGTAACGGTAACGCAGCACTGGTTGGGTTGCTACAGGTAACGCGAAATTTAGATGAGTTGTACTTGTAGTAGCATTACAAGAATAAAAAAGTGGTATTGAAAATACTTATGCAGTGGCTGTCTAGATGGACCGGTTGCCTAATTTTTTTGTGGTAACACTATTTTCAGGGCTAGTTGCCCAAATTTGGCTGTAACGCACTACTCTTGGTTGCGGTCATACAGCTGGGTACAGTATATTTTTTTATTTCTAAATGCCGTGAAATTAACTCGTGTCAAATACACATGCCGAATTGAAGATGAATGCCCGAACCGGCTGAATTTACGACAAGTTTGTGTACGAAATAAATATACATAATGAGTAGAACCAGAGCCTGTGTAGAGAGTGGCTGGTGCATTTGGCATAAGAATAGGAGCCATGTTAAGCGGGAAACAAAGATTCTGCCTTTCAACGAGCTTTATCTGATTCTCAAGCTCAATATCACATCCTAAGTGGGTCACAATATAAATCGGACTATAACGAATACTCGTCGGTTATATGATACACAACTGAACCGTGGTCTGCTTTGCGGGAGCATTAAACAATGAGGGTTAGAACAGTTAAAAACAGGAAAGCTTCAAAGACTGGTTTTTGGATGTAAAGGCAAACCATCGACCTCATGAGTACACAGGCACCTCTGCAATATCTGCATGCACATTTGGCTGTCACAGAGACAAAAAGCTATGGAACTCACCGTGCGGTCAACGCTAAGATACACCAAAAAGAAATGTCGAGAGATCTGCCATGAATCGCAGCCACGAATGAGCAACGCGTCAGAACGCATCATGTTAGTGTTGTTTTCGTGGCTCGATCATTCCAAAGCCACCAAGGACCCGTGCTGCTCCTGTGATCCACATATAAAAAGAGGCCTGATTGTTCATTCACCCTTCATCTTCACCCACCATCACTGCCTCGTCCTTTTGGAATTTATCACAAGACCTTCTACGCAGTCTTCATGAACTTCAACCCACTCGAGGCCTCATTTATCCAGCCTAGAATAGACATCGAACCGATGCCACCTGCACCTCGAATGAGGCCAGTTGAGCTGCCCGACGACGATGACAGGCACGATTGGTATATCCCAGTATGTGGTCAACTTCACAACAATCAGTCACACTATTTATGCTGTAGTAGCAGAATGCACCCGCTGAGGAGGGCAATGCTCCCCGCCTGTTCGAAGATCAGATAGCAGGTGCTGACTTCGTTGCGCCGCCCCTGATATTTGAGCCTGAGTGGAACTACGAAGTCCTTGGCATAATCTATCAACTCCTGGATTCAGTCAACAACATAAACGAGACACTGCGAAACCGTCGTTGATGGTGTCCCAATTTAAATTGACCAGCCGTCTCGCTCGTATGCCTACTATAACTAATGTGCTTGCTCTGACCACTATGAAGTTGATTTCGCAACTTCTCGGCCAGCCTAGGGCTTAGGCAATCTGTTTTTCAGATTATAGAAAATAGCTATGTGCACCGTAGATCGTTAATTTCACAACACCCAGACTCAGCACAGACCATAAAGAGCACTGTCACGATCTTAGACAATCAACACACAAACAAGTTCGGACCGATGTCCGAGTCTGAGTTCTGTGCAAGGCACGTGATGAGATATTTGTCTTCGTTTGCTTGATCGTTCCAGTTCCAAAACCGAGAATCTCATTTTTACTCGCTTACTATGTGCGCCACAGTCCTATCGTGCCACCCAGCAAAATCTCTGGCCAAAGAACACACAGAATATTCTCATTTCGCAGTTATCTATAGTCCTTGCAAGCGAGACATGCCTTTGCACCCCATCGTCTTGGATCTGTACGCATACAAATTAGTTGATCGATTCGATAAAAAAGTTGCTTGAACTCGAAATGATGTTGCGTCCTCATCCTAGGGAATATTCTGAACTGTTCGACTATACAAATCTCCCGAGGGATCGATAATTACCTGTGAGTACTGAAAAGCGATACTTACGCTTTGCGCCTCAGAATCAGTCTAGGTGGCTCATGCTTCTTGGATACTATTTAATCCTCATGACTTGGGATTACGGGTAAGGTACTGCCCCGTATCATTTTCCCTCTCGTGTCAGGCATCTCGTTACGAAGTATGATCCAAGACAAGTTCTCTTTCATTATACGTTGCAGTTGTCTACTCTAAAGGCGGACGGATTGCATGCAATAACAGAACAAACCGACCGGGTACAGTTTTATTATTATTATTAATGACTACGGATTGATATTGACGACGATGGCATTCAGAATTTCGACGTCGCCATCCTCAGCATGGCCGTCCAAAAATCTCTGTTGTGGTGGACGGTTGGTAGGTGTTTGTTATAGATAATGAAGAGGCATACCTCCATTAGAATTGCCAGTATGACTTGAATGGGGTATGTTGCGTCGCCTCCACGGAGAGCTAATGCCGTACCGATGGTATCGATAAGTACGGTTGCTAGCATGTCCCTCGCCTCCTGGAGGACGTCAACGGCTACATCATCGAGATTGTTTATGAAGCCGTCTCGCATGACTTGGCATCATCGTCTGCGATAGGTTCACCGTCAACATCATCAATGGGCATGCCATCAATAGGGTCACCATCCAAAGGATCACCGTCAATGGGATCGCCGTCGATAGGTTCTCCATCCACGTCGTCAATCGGCACACCATCCACATCCTCTGCGCTTGCGTCGGGCTTTACTTGCTCCTCGGCGTCACTATCCGTGTCCATGTCTGCTTCACCGTCTTCGTCTTCCGCAGCACTTCTAGCTTTAGTCGCAGGAGCATCTTCTTGTACGACTTCCGCAGGCTTGAAAGCACTTGTCTTGAACTTCGCTGTGAAAACAGGTGTCTCGTTTCGGGCTTCTGTTTCCTCGTTTGTTTCCTCTTCGTCCTTCATCTCGGTATTTATCGTACCATCCAGACGAGATCTCAAGGCCTCGATATACTCCGGAGGGAATACAATCCAATCCTCCCAAACGTCAAGGACGGCAGTAATCTGCTTCTTGAACGTCTCCGCCGTAATCCGTCCTGGGAACGAATGATAGATTCCCGACAAGTGATCGAAGACAATACCAAGTCGAGGCTGGAACTCCTGCCGGAACTTCCAAGCACTCGGAAGTGTCACAGCGGAATTGTGTAGGATATCACAGATGAGGTGAAGACGCGCGACTTTCCTTGGGACGGGTGTACCGTCGACTAGTAAGGAGGATACGATGATGTCGCTGACTTCTGATGCTGCTTCGGCGTGCTCGAGGCTGAACGCCATGCAGCGTGCTAGTTCTCCGCGTTTGCCGGAGAGTGCTCGGAGCATTGCTTCGAACCTGCGACGCGCAAGTTTTCCGAGTTTGGTTTTACGAACTCGTTCACGCTCGGAGTCTTCGGCTGAATCCGTAGAGTAGATTGAGTTGTAGCCCTGTGGATTTGGTTAACATCGTCTTCCGTGAATGGAATAGGATGGGCTTACTTCGTCGTCAAATCCTTCAAGTATGGATTCACCATTAACTAGGGAACGATAAAGCAGATTCTCAGGTGTCTATGATTTGTTACTTAATCAGTCTCGAAATCATTTGCATGTGTAACTGAAGTCATTTACTGAAGGGTCAAACAGGAACCTGAACTTCGCATTCTGACGTTCTCGTTCGCGGAGAAGGTCCTCGAACTTCTCCCCATTATCTTTAACTTTCAGAGCAACAGTCCGAATGAACTTTTCGGTATCAGGATCCACGCCAATCCGGCCGGGTCCTGTCGGACTATACGAGCGATGTCTGCCCCGACTTCGACTCCGACTATCCCTCCTCGCGCGAACGTAGGAAGGGGATCGTGACCTTGACCTCGACTTATGATAACGAGCTCTACTTCTACTACGCGACCAATTGCGAGAATAGCTACGTGGACGCTTAAATCCACGAGAGCGTGAATGTGATCGAGATCGATAACGGTCCGGTGAGTAACTTCGACTCCGTCCTCGAGCTCTGTCATTAGACCGGGACCGAGACCTTGAGCGCGACCCAGGGTAAACTGAGAAAGAACTCTCGTGAATATTATATTACGTTATAGTGAGACAACGCACTCGCATAGGCAGGCTTGGCTGCCATTGGTACTGCTTTGCTCCACCCAACTCTCAGAATGGAGCCTCCCCAGTCAAAGCCGTCGATTTCTCGGATTGCTGTTTCGGCATCCTTGCGTTTCATAAACGATACGAATCCGCTAAGTCCACCAGCACGCTTTGCACGCGTCGCTGTAATGTCTGCACCTGGGCCAAGCGTAGCGTCTCCACGGGGCCACATAATTTTAACCTGAAGACCCTCATTGTAAAATTTTAAAGAGACGAGAGTCCCTTGTAGTACTCACGGAGCCAACTGGTCCACAACGGGAAGCAAAGAAATTGCCCAAAGAGGTTTCGTTAACGTTCTGTGGCAGATTTGCAACAAAAATATTAGAAGTCTAGATCAAGAAATCAAATTCGTGTCCTTCTGTTGTATCAAGTTGGGCATGTCGTACCAAGGGGTCGCCACGGTCTTTACTTCCACTCTGGCCCTCATAGGCTAAGTCCGTCAGCAGAAATGCTCAAAGGCATAATCGAATCGCCTACCTGCAAGCGCTGTCACAGACCGCCCTTGTGCTAGATTTACGATAAGTGCCCGTTTTCAGTGTTAGGCGCACGACGAACCTTGGCTACTTCTTGCCAGTCTCCGTTCTCGCTCTGCCTGTTCTCTGCAAAGAGGAATTCAGCTCCAGACCAGCATAGCTTATATAACTCGTACTTTTTGATAACTTCCAAAAAATCATCCATGGCCCGTTTGCCTTTCGGTTTGGGAGCAGGTGCAACAGGAGGGGAAGGCTGGCGCTAGCGTTGAAGTGAGCACATAGACTTTGGTAAATTGCGTTGAAGGGAATCATACCGGAGAGTCATCGTCATAAAATGCCCGTGTTCCTAGGTCTCTCTGGCCTCTTCCACGGGGGTTGTATTCGAGGTTGTCGCTCGCCCCAGCCGCAGAAGCTCTGACAAACCCGCTTCCCTTCTTACGGGCAGTGTTTCCCTCGAAATCGTCCAGGAATTCAGCATACGTTTTCGCGGCTAGCTCCTCTTCTTCACGCCTCTTTGCCTCCTCCCTTTCTTTCTCTTTCTCCCGCTTGGATTTTCGGACGGTCCCCTGAGTGTATTGTGATAGTTTCTGGTCGTCTACTACTTTCTGCTTAAGGAGAGCCAAAGGTGTGTGAGTTTGAGCTACAGGGAGATGGAACATGCTTGCAATCCATCATACAGGAAACGTCTGTTCTTCCTCTTCGTCATTGTTGAAGAAAGTCGCCAGTTTCGCCTTGGTCCGATCCATTAGAGCAATCCTTCGAGGCACTATGAGTAGGTCAGGTCTAAGGTCACGGTCAAGAGGCGAAGTTGGCTGTTACGCATCTCATTCCCGTTATGGAAGATTGTACACAGACTCAAATATGGGTTGATTACTCATCATGTAGCCTGTGCATATCCCAGGATGCATAAAAAAGCCATACTTAACCGACGATACGTTCAAGCTGCTGGAAGGACTGGAACAAACAAATGGACTATTGCCATCCCCGCTTCTTTGGAGGCACTACCAAGGGGTAATGGCAATGCAACTCGCATGTCCAAGGCTCCAGGCATGGCCTTTCGTCAGAGCAAAATTGATTGAACTAGAATACGTAAATAACAAATCCCCATCAGCAAACGAAGCTGCTCGTAAGGGTACTTGTTCAGATGCAAACAACATAGGATGCACATTAATATAAGAACACATGTCAAGAGAGGTGTTCGACTCGGATCAATTTACACATACTCTCTGTCTCGTCTGGCAAAATGCCGAGAGCGATTCATACTACGTATGAATTGACGGTCACATATGACAACGGAGACGGTCGACAGCTCAGCAACTCATGGACTACAGAGCTTCGGAGTACCAAACCACGAAACACATTCTGCAAGTCTAAACCAATGGCAAGCAATCCAAAAATGCTTGCTGCATTCAGTACTAAAACAGGTAATGCGAGTGTATGTATTGATAAACTCATGTTACTGCATAGTTATAACTGACGTGTGATGCATCAACCCGATATCACAAATAGAGAGTGGACCTTACTGCTCTACAGCTATGTGGTTTCAACGAAGGAAAAGATGTCGCTGTTCAATTTGACAACAATGATGGAAAACTTCCTGTTGGTCTCCCACAGCCGGATGCCTCATACCCAACAACTAGCAGTTCAAAGGTGAAAAACGTAAATAATGCAACTGTCACAGTTGCTTGCAGGAGGATTAAAGATGAAGATTGCTATGATATTGGTGTGACTACATACATGCTTTTATCCAAGTAAACAATCCTGTCTCAGAGAGGAATCAGAATGTATCAAGTTCCTGCATGACTTCAGAAGATAGACATGTCTCAAACAAACATAAATAGGCAAAAAGCGAATTGTACCCTACTAAGATTTAATCATAGATTGTAGTGATGTTGATTTATATTAATTGCATAATATATTCATACATACACTACTGATGGATTATAGCCATAGAAAGACATTTGATGATTAGTACAAACTAACTCTTGAGCTCCATCTTCAAAAACATGTACTACACAAGACACAGCACATTTGATCTACTTTGTATGCATCAAAGATTGCTGAAGGCCTTGATCAGTCATGTGAGTCCACTTGCTAAATCCAGTCCGTCAGTATGCAAAAGTCTATGAGATCTGATGGGTACGTAAAAGGTGACATTGCTCCTGCAAACAAGAATGTCCAAATATAATTCCTTTCTGTGCATGCACCCTTCCAATCAGTCCCAGTTCAACGTACCTTAGTACACACTATCCAAATGTCTGGTGACAATTCGAAAAAACCAAAACCGACACACACTGAGTACAAAGTAACAATCACGTATGACGATGGCGAAAAGCAGGTCGAAGGGTCGTGGAAAATAAGACTGAACCCTAACCGGGACACTCTTCTTCAGAACGTCAATGTGACTCACAAATTCTGTGTATCTAGATCACCTTTTTCTGACTCACGTAAAAAAATTGAAGCAGGACTCTCTACAATAACAGCAGACCCAAAAGTACGTAAAGTTAAAAGCATGCTAACTTGTCTTATAAGATATTTTAGCTGATATGTGTATTGCTGGCTTGGTTATACATATAGAGAATAGACATTACCTTCCTAAAGTTATACAACTTTAATAGTAGACCAGAAGTCTATGTATCATTTGATAGTAATGATAGTACAGCTCCTATCATTCTACCACAACCAGAAGATTCACCTATGATGAAGAGTACTACAACAAAAGTCAAATGGTCTGACAAAGGAAAAGTAATTGTCAAGTGTGAAAGACTGCAGACTAGGAATTGTCCCCATACTGAATTGGAAGAGCATATAGCTTTACACCATTAAATAACTATAGTGTTATATTATTCAAATTGTTAGTGATTGAGTTGATCCATAGTTTGAATACTAGAGACAAGATTCTTAATATACTGTGATTAAATATAGTAGAATACCTCAGACTCTATTGTATTACTCTAATTAATTTGAAATATTGTAAATTACAATAAATCAGTTCAATCTGACAGAATAAACTTGGGTATAATTACACAGTCAATTCAGTATGCTGATACCATATACTGTACTTGATCTCTAGTGAGAACCTTCTGTAAAAGGTATATAAGAATATATTATGTAATTTACAACTAAAGAATATAAAGAATATATTCCCTATAAGACACAGAAACTACTGTTTATAATACCTTTTTT
>NW_006760391.1:1534592-1536888 GCF_000271605.1 Fomitiporia mediterranea MF3/22 | reverse complement strand
CTACTAACCTACTAGGCTACACTTACAGCTTGACTAAAGCAGGACTCCTCTACCCTCTCACTCTACAAGTCTACAAGTCTTACCCTCTATACTCTATTCTGTTACTACTCCTAAGGATTAGGACTAGTAAAGTGAGTATATCTAACAGTTTTACTGTAAATAATTCAATGTATCCTTGTATTACTTTACAGAGTATTAGAGATATTAATTAACTAAGGATAGATTATCTGCCTAGTATAGTCTACTAAATATACAATCCTAGATAATTTAGTACTTACATATACAACAACTATTTATTAAAGTTCAAAGTAACATTGGGAAAAAGCTTAAATTCTTGTACTACCTTATAATAGTATAAAATAAGTGAAAAAAGTAAAAAAAGTAAAAACACTTAGAACAGATCTTGGTTTCTGAGAAAGTACTACAATTCATTATAAAGTCTGAAAGGTTTGTGTAATTTGTAAACATAAATAAGAGTTATTCTCCTTAGTAATATATAAAATGTATTATAATGGATCTCTAAAATTACAAGGTTAAATCACTCTTACTAATTATAGTAAATATTATAATTGTTTATAAAGCTCTTAAATCATTTTAATATCTTAATAATAGTTATTTTCCCTTTTATCTGTTTGTTATTGAAATAACAGTTTATAATTATATTAAAACATTATATAAATACATTATAATCTATAACAATTAGGGGTGAGACAGGTTGTAAGATTGATTGACTAAGAGTGTGGGTGTGAGTGTTGTTAGCATGAGTAGGTAACTAGATTGAGGAGATAGATACACTGTAATAGTGTGTAGCAAGTAAGTAGTACACTAGGGAGTGTTGAATGAGCTAATTTGAGCTGTAAGCAAAGCTGTATCTGTACATACATACTGTATACTCTGACTATGTCTTACAATTAGAGGTGTAGTAAACTGAACTATTGACTAAGGAGTGTATTCTTAGAGTGTTCTGGCCTAAAGAGAGAGCTGTGCCTGTAAGACAGGTTTAGATTAGCAAGTAGTAATAAGTAAGAAAAGATGGACACACTGTAATAGTATGTAGTAAGTATGAGTAGTATATACAGATTAAGATCTGAAGTGTTAAACAAGTAGGTTTGGACTGTAGACAAAATTGTGTCTGTGTGTATATACTCTATTGTCTATCTACAGTGTCTAATAGGAGGTATAGTAAACTGAGTTATTAATTGTAAAGTGTATCTCTAGAACATTCTGGCTTGAAGGGAGAAGGTAATGTGTAAGGTGTAGACAGACTCAGCTTAGGAGGGGTAAGTAGTAGCTACTACTTCTGTTATTCAAAATAGTGTTATAGATAGTACTAGAGAATGTAAAGGCACACAGTGTGAGTCTATTAAGAATGTCAAGTATAGAATAGTAGGTAGGGAAGGAGAGTATGTATAGAGTTGGAGAGAGGATTGTGTCTTAGGAGTGATCTAACATAAACATTGTTGTGAGTGTACTTGTATGTACTTGTCAATTGTTACTTATACTACAGAGTAGGAAGAAGAACATAAATACATAGAATTATTAAAGAAGTTGTTTAACATTAGTCAACAATACAGAAGTACAAATGTAAATACAAAAAGGAAGAGGAATGTTAGTAATAGTATAGAGGGGACCTGAAGGCTTAGTGAGAGGACCCAGGCTACAACTATCCTACACAACAGAAATACAGAATGTAAGTACTAGAACATAGTCAGAACTTGCAGAATAGGTGGAGAGAGAGAGAGAGTGAGACAAGAGTAGAGTATATAGAGTAAGTCTAAGAGTACAGGACTATCTAGAGTAGACAAGATCAAGACTACAGGACTAGTCTAATCTTGTACACCTATATATACTAAACTATATAAGAGTACTCAGAGAGTATAAGCTACTAAGAATGATAAGCTATAAAGAATGAAAGAAAGGAAGGTCAAAGATAAAGGTACAAAGAATGAAGGGATAGACAAAGGGTAAGAGACTATAGAATGAACAAGGAATGAAAGAGTAGTTAAAGAAATAGAATGATGAAGTAAGGAGGGGTATGTCAGTGACAGTGTAGAGGGGACCTGAAGGCTCAGTAAGGGGACCCAGGCTACAACTATCCTACACAACAGAAATACAGGACACAAGCACTGGAACATAGTTGGAACTTGTAGAACAGGCAGAGAGAGAGAGTGAGACAAGAGTAGAGTATATAGAGTGAGCCTAAGAGTACAGGACTACCTGGAGTAGACAAGATCAAGACTACTGGACCAGTCTGATCTTGTATGCCTATATATACTAAACTACACAAGAGCACTCA
>NW_006760391.1:1530072-1534199 GCF_000271605.1 Fomitiporia mediterranea MF3/22 | reverse complement strand
GGGTGGTCAAAGGAATGGAATGATGAAGTAAGGAAGGGTAGTGGCAAGAGTCAGCATGCATATAGTTCATAGACAGTGCCCCTGAGGGACAGAAGTCCTGAGTTCCAGTACAGAAGGGTGCAGAACCCTCAGAACTGAAGGTACAAGAGTAGAGAACTGTAACATCACCCCCCCTCTAAAACCAATCGTCCTAATTGGTGAGCATTAGGCTTGGTCAGCAGCTTGGGCATAGGTCAGAACAGTAGGGTTTGGAAATCTGTGAGGCAGAGTTGACACAGAGCACCCAGATGAAGTTGATAGAAGTCTTGGATCACCTTAGCAGTATGGGTGAGATTCTCAGCAGGTTCCCAAGTGTGTTCTTCAACTGGGTATCCCTTCCAGTGAATAAGGAACTTGAGCTTTCTGTACACCAGCTTAGCATCTGCTACATATTCTACTTTGTATTCTGGTTTGGAACCAATGAGTTCTGGTGGAGGCAGTAGGGGTCTTTGTTGTGAAGGAAAACCCAGATCATAGTATCAAGACAGTAGAACCTTGTTAAACACTGGGTGTATACACTTCCATGTTGCTGGAAGTTGGAGTTTGTAGGCAGAGGCACCAACCTTCTTTTCAATAACAAAGGGTCTGAAGCACTTGTTGTCCAACTTCTTCATTAGGCAATCTGTGGTCAGGTTAGTAGCTTCCAGCATAACTTTGTCACCAGGCTGGTAATCCTTGGCTGCAGACCTCTTCTGATCATAGTTCTGCTTCATGACCTGTGCTGCCTTTTCCAAAAGAGCTTGTGTGTCCTCCCTGGTTCTGTGTATCTGTTCCACAAAGTCTGTTACAGATTCAGAACTGCTGTTCCAGTTTGGAACTGTCCCCTAGTACAGATGTCTCCCATGATTGAGGAAGAATAGGGACTGTCCTGTTGTAGAGTGTTGCCAGTTATTGTGTACAAATTCTGCCAGAGCTAGCCATTCAGACCAATCTGATTACTAATGATTGATGAACATTCAGAGGTAGAGCTCAATCTCCTGATTGACTTGCTCAGTTTGACTGTCAGTCTGTAAGTGATAGGTAGTGGAAGGGTTCCCTTGAATTCTGAGAAGCACATACAAGTCCTGTATGAATTTCAACTTGAATTGTGGTCCACAATCATGAATGAGCTTCTAAGGGAGTCTGTGCAACTGGAAGACATGATCCTAATAAATGCACACTATGCCTTCAGAAGTGAGTTCTGTTTGGGTTGGAACTGTATGGACTTGCTTAGAGAATCAGTTGACAATCACACAGATAGTATTGTAACCCCAAGACTTGGGTAGCTCACTGATCAGGTCCACCAAGACTTCTTCCTAAGGGTGATCTGGGATTCAATACAGATGTAGGGGAGCCTGAACCCTTGTCCAGTAGGCCTTAGTCTGTTAGCATGTATTGTAACCAGTCATGTACTTTAGGATTTCCCTCTGCATTCTGGGCCACCAGTAGTTCTGAGTAATGAGTTCCTGCATTTTGTGTTGGCCCAAATGTCCTACAGTCAGATTGTTGTAATAAGCTCAGACAATGTCCTCCCACAGTTTCCAATCCTTTGGAACATACAGTCAGCCTTCCTAGTAAACCTGTCCATCCTCATCCTCCTCCCAATCCCTAGCCTGTTTCTCCAGTTGCTTCACTACAACCTGGTCCTGTGTGTGTCTCAGAGCTCACTGTATGTGGGTGACAAAGTCAACATCCTTGGATTTGAGTCAGATCTCTCAGATTGTCTTGGATGTGAAACAGGAATTGTCTAGGAGAACAAGATTTTTGTTATCATTCTCCCCCCTTTCATGACCTACTTGTCTTGAGAGTAAATTAGCTTTTGTCATTTGTGTTCCAGGTTTGTAGGTTAGCACAAAGTCAAAGTCCTGCAGTTCTAACATCCAGTAGGCTTGACAGTGGTTGAGCTTCTGAGGCACCCAGAAGTACTAGAGATTAAGGTGATCACTCTAAATCTCAAACTTCTGTGTAGCACTGAGGAGATATTGACACTACTCCTCTAAGGAACAGACAATTGTAAGGAGTTCCTTGTTATAGATAGGGTAGTTCTGTTCTGTTGTAGAGAGGGATTCTGACTGGAACACTATTGGACACTACTTTCTGTCAATGAACTGGGACAGTACTGCTCTATTTGCAAAGTCAGAAAAGTTGGCTTTGACTCAGAACTTGTCTGTAACTGTCAGAACTACTAATACAGGCTTGCTAGTGATGGCCTGCTTGAGGGACTCAAACACAGACTGCTACTGATCATCCTATTGCCAAGGAACATTCTTGCTGGTGAGATTGTGAAGGGGCTGGGCAATGGTACTGAAGCCTTGAATGAAGCATTAGTAGTAGTTTGCAAACCCAAGGAACACTTGGACCTGTTTCAGGTTCTGAGGTTGTGGCCAGTTCTGAACTGTAGTCACCTTTGCTGGATCCATACAGACCTCTCCTCCACCAATCACAAAGCTCAGATAATCCACTAACTCCTGTGCAAAAGAGTACTTTACTTCTTGGAGGAACAGTTTATTACCTTAGAGCTGTTGTAGAACTGCTCAGATCAGTTGGTAATAGTACTCAACTGTCTAGGTAAAGATCAGAATGTTGTCCAGATACACACTAATGTGCTCTGAGTCAATCAGATCTGTGAGGATGTGATTCATGAATGACTAGAATGTTGTAGGCAAGTTGGTTAGTCTGAAGAACATTATGGTTGGTTTGTACAATCTGTAATTGGTTTAGAACACAGCCTTCCACTCATCTCTGTCTTAGATCTGAATATTATTGTATCTCTATTGAATGTCCAACTTAGTGAAAACCCTGAATGTATGTGTCTTATCAATGAGCTCCTGAATCAGGGGGAGCAGGTACTTGTTTTTGACAGTACCCTTATTGAGACAACAATAATCCTAGACTGGGCAGAGCTTCCTATCTTTCTTTTTAATGAAGAAGAAAGGGGAGGCTATAGGGGACTTTGAGGGTCAGATCCAGCTGTTCTGAAGATTTTCCTGAAGGAACTTGTCAAGCACCTCCTGCTTGTCTCTGTTGAGCAGGTAGACCTTACAATCCTTAGGTTGGAAACCCTCAGTCAATTCAATTGTATGGTCCTAGGGACAGTGTTTAGGAAGCTGGTTGAATTCCTCTTTACTGAAGACTTCAGAGAACTCTTGGACAAAATCTGGTGGGCTGGGTCTGTGTGTGTTCTGGAGTAGAGTTGTTCTGAGGGGGTTCCAGACTGGTTCTGTCTTGGACATCCTTCAGATTGACTCTATTCTGCCTTGACTAGAATATGTATCCACATATCTATCCCAGTCAAAGAAGAACAACTGGTCACCTTCATTAGAACTGTTAGTAACATTAGAAGTGTCTGTATCCACTTAGAACAGTAGTGTAAGGTAGTTGTAAGACTCAGGACACTGATTGAACACAAGTGTCTACTCTAACCAGTCAATGGTAGGGTTGTGAGCCTTGAGCCATTTGAATCTGATGAAGACGTCTGTCTTTCCAAGGTTGGTGACTCTAAACTTGATACTTTCCTTATGATCCTGAATGGTCATCTGTAGTTGGACAAACTCAGTGATCTGACCATTCTGGTTCAGGGTTCTGTCTGTATTGTATACTAGGATCAGAAGTGGAATGCATTGAGTAGGGAGGTGGTGTTCCTACATGAAGGCCTTATTAATGTACAAACTAGTGCATCCACTATCTACCAGAGCTGTGGTTTGGATCTGGGGGGATCCTAAGAAGGGAGTCAAGAGGACAGGAACCTGGAGCTAGTGCCTAGAATGTCCTTAGATGAACTGCTGCTTGTTCTGAAGGGAATGTACAGCTTACACAGCCTTGTTGTCTGAGAGGGTAAGTATATGTACCAACATTTCCTTATTAACCTCTCTCTTTCAACAAGGACAGACCCATGTCCTCAGCTGTGAACTCAGCTGAGGCTATCCCTGCTTGATACTACAGACAAACTACTGAGTAGTGAACAGGGCTGGGTAACATTCTGAATGTTCTGAGATCTTGGAACACAGAAGTAGCAGGTCAGATTGTGCAGATTTAGACTCAGATGAAGTACAAAGAGAAGAATCAAAAGAATCAGAAGAAATAGGAGAACTATCTACTTTTGTTTTAAC
>NW_006760391.1:1520179-1526078 GCF_000271605.1 Fomitiporia mediterranea MF3/22 | reverse complement strand
CACAAGAGCACTCAGGGAGCATGAGCCACTAAGAATGATGAGCCACAAAGAATGAAAGAAAGGAATGTCAAAGATAAAGGTACAAAGAATGAAGGGATGGATAAAGGGTAAGAGACTATAGAATGATACAAAGAATGAAGGGGTGGTCAAAGGAATGGAATGATGAAGTAAGGAAGGGTAGTGGCAAGAGTCAGCACACATATAGTTCATAGACAGTGCCCCTGAGGGATGGAAGTCCTGAGTTCCAGTACAGAAGGGTGCAGAACCCTTGGAACTGAAGGTACAAGAGTAGAGAACTGTAATATCACCCCCCCTCTAAAACCAATCGTCCCAATTGGTGAGCATTGGGCTTGGTCAGCAGCTTGGGCATAGGTCAGAATGGTAGGGTTTGGAAATCTGTGAGGCAGAGTTGATGTAGAGCACCCAGATGAAGTTGATAGAAGTCTCAGATTGCCTTAGCAGCATGGGTGAGATTCTCAGCAGGTTCCCAAGTGTGTTCTTCAACTGGGTATCCCTTCCAGTAAATAAGGAACTTGAGCTTTCCACACACCAGCTTGGCATCTGCTACATATTCTACTTTGTATTCTGGTTCAGAACCAATGAGTTCTGGTGGAGGCAGTAGGGGTCTTTGTTGTGAAGGAAAACCTGGATTGTAGTATTGAGACAGTAGAACCTTGTTAAACACTGGGTGTATGTGCTTCCATGTTGCTAGAAGTTGGAGTTTGTAGGCAGAGGCACTAACCTTCTTTTCAATAGCAAAGGGTCTGAAGCACTTGTTGTCCAACTTCTTCATTAGGCAATCTGTGGTCAGGTTAGTGGCTTCCAGCATAACTTTGTCACCAGGCTGGTAATCCTCAGCCATGGACCTCTTCCAATCATAGTTCTGCTTCATAACCTGTACTACCTTTTCCAAAAGAGCTTGTGCATCCTCCCTGGTTCTGTGCATCTGTTCTGCAAAGTCTGTTACAGATTCAGAACTGCTGTTCTGGTTCAGAACTGTCCCCTGGTACAGATGTCTCCTATGATTGAGGAAGAACAGGGACTGTCCTGTTGTAGAGTGTTACCAGTTATTGTGTACAAATTCTGCCAGAGCTAGCCATTCAGACCAATCTGATTACTAATGATTGATGAACATCCAGAGGTAGAGCTTGATCTCCTGATTGACTCACTTAGTTTGACTATCAGTCTACAGGTGATAGGTAGTGGAAGGGTTCCCTTGAATTCCAAGAAGCACATACAAGTCCTACATGAATTTTGACTCGAATTACAGTCTACAATTATGAATGAGCTTCTGAGGGAGTCTGTGTAACCAGAAGACATGATCCTAATAAATGCACACCATACCTTTGGAAGTGAGTTCTGTTTGGGTCAGAACTGTATGGACTTGCTTGGAGAATTGGTCAACAATCACACAGATAGTATTGTAACCCTGAGACTTAGGTAGCTCACTGATCAGGTCCACCAAGACTTCTTCCCAAGGGTGATCCAGGATCTGATACAGATGTAGGGGAGCCCAAACCCTTGTCTGGTGGGCCTTAGTCTGTTAGCACATATTGTAACCAGTCATGTACTTCAGGATTTCCCTCTACATTCTGGGCCACCAGTAGTTCTGAGTAATAAGTTCCTGTGTTTTGTGTTAGCCTGGATGTCCTGTGGTCAGATTGTTGTGATGAGCTTAGACAATGTCCTCCTACAGTTTCTGATCCTTCAGAACATACAGTTGGCCTTCCTAGTAAACCTGTCCATCCTCATCCTCCTCCCAATCCCTAGCCTGCTTCTCTAGTTGCTTTACTACAACCTGGTCCTGTGTGTGTCTCAGAGCTTACTGTATGTAGGTGACAAAGTCAACATCCTTGGATTCAAGTTGGATCTCTTGGATTGTCTCAGACACAAAACAGGAATTGTCTAGGAGAACAAGATTTTTGTTATCATTCTCCCCCCTTTCATGACCTGCTTGTCTCAAGAGTAAATTAGCTTTCATCATTTGTGTTCCAGGTTTGTGGGTCAGCACAAAGTTGTAGTCCTACAGTTCTAACATCCAGCAGGCCTGGCAGCAGTTGAGCTTCTGAGGCACTCAGAAGTACTAGAGATTAAGGTGATCACTCTAGATCTTGAACTTCTGTACTATACTGAGGAGATATTGACACTACTCTTCCAGGGAACAGACAATTGCAAGGAGTTCCTTGTCATAGATAGGGTAGTTCTGTTCTGTTGCAGAGAGGGATTCTGATCAGAATACTACCAGACACCACTTTCTGTCAATGAACTGGGACAGTACTACTCCATTTGCAAAGTTGGAAGAGTCAGCTTCAACTCAGAACTTGTCTACAACTGTCAGAACTGCTAATACAGGCTTGCTAGTGATGGCCTGCTTGAGGGACTCAAACACAGACTACTACTGATCATCCTATTACTAAGGAACATCCTTGCTGGTGAGATCATGAAGGGGCTAGGCAATAGTACTGAAGCTTTGAATGAAGCATTAGTAGTAGTTTGCAAACCCAAGGAATGCTTGGACCTGTTTCAGGTTCTAAGGTTGTAGCCAGTTCTGAACTGTAGTCACCTTTGCCAGATTCATGTGGACCTCTCCTCCACTAATTACAAAGCCCAGATAGTCTACTGACTCCTGTACAAAAGAGCACTTTGCTTCTTAGAGGAACAGTTTATTATCTCAGAGCTGTTGTAGAACTGCTTGGATCAGTCAGTAATAGTGCTTGACTGTCCAGGTGAAGATCAGAATGTTGTCCAGATACACACTAACGTGCCCTGAGTCAATCAGATCTGTAAGGATGTGATTCATGAATGACTGGAACATTGTAGGCAAGTTAGTTAGTCTAAAGAACATTATGATCAGTTTGTACAATCTGCAATTAGTTCAGAATGCAGCCTTCCATTCATCTCTGTCTTGGATCCAAATATTATTGTATCCCCATCAAACGTCCAACTTAGTGAAAACCCTGAATGTATGCATCTTATTAATGAGCTCCTGAATCAGGGGGAGCAGGTACTTGTTTTTGACAGTACCCTCATTGAGACAACAATAATCCTAGACTGGGTAGAGCTTCCCATCTTTCTTTTTGACAAAGAAGAAAGGGGAGGCCATAAGGGACTTTGAGGGTTGGATCTAACTGTTCTGAAGATTTTCCTGAAGGAACTTGTCAAGTGCCTCCTGCTTGTCTCTGTTGAGCAGGTAGACCTTACAATCCTTAGGTTGGAAACCCTTGGTCAATTCAATTGTATGGTCCCAGGGACAGTGTTCAGGAAGCTGGTTGAATTCCTCTTCACTAAAGACTTTGGGGAACTCTCAGACAAAATCTGGCAGGCTGGGTCTGTGTGTGTTTCAGAGTGGAGTTGTTCTGAGGGGGTTCCAGACTGGTTCCATCTTGGACATCCTTTGGATCAACTCTATTCCACCTTGACTAGAATATGTATCCACATATCTATCCTAGTTGAAGAAGAACAACTGGTCACCTTCATTAGAACTGTTAGTAACATTGGAAGTGTCTGCATCCACTCAGAACAGTAGTGTAAGGTAGCTGTAAGACTCAGAACACTGATTGAACACAAGTGTCTGCTCTAACCAGTCAATAGTAGGGTTGTGAGCCTTGAGCCATTTGAATCTGATGAAGACATCTGTCTTTCTGAGGTTGGTGACTCTGAACTCAATGCTTTCCTCATGATCCTGAATGGTCATCTGTAGTTAGACAAACTTGGTGATCCAACCATTCTGGTTCAGGGTTCTGTCTACATTGTACACTAGGATTGGAAGTGGAATGTATTGAGTAGGGAGGTAGTGTTCCTGCACAAAGGCCTCATTAATGTATGAACCAGTGCATCCACTGTCTACTAGAGCTGTTGTTTGGATCTGGCAGGATCCTAAGAAGGGAGCCAAGAGGACAGGGACCTGGAGCTAGTGCCTGGAACATTCTCAGATGAACTGCTGCTTGTTCTGAAGGGAACATACAGCTTGCACAGCCTCATTGTCCAAGAGGGTGAGTATATGTGCTAACATTTCCTCATTAACCTCTCTCTTTCAACAAGGACAGACCCATGTCCTCAGCTGTGAACTCAGCTGAGGCCATCCCTGCTTAATACTACAGACAAACTACTGAGTGGTAAACAGGGCTGGGTAACATTCTGAACGTTCTGAGATCTTGGAACATAGAAGTGGCAGGTCAGATTGTGCAGATTTAGACTCAGATGAAGTGCAAAGAGAAGAATCAAAAGAATCAGAAGAAATAGGAGAACTATCTACTTTTGTTTTTGACTTTTTTCTTTCTAATAAATAATTTTGTTGATTTATTTTTTCTACTTTTTCTGCTTTTTCTACTTTTCTTACTTTATTTACTTCTAATCCTACAGTGTCCATTGAATCAAAAGTGGCCATTAAAAAATCTGAGTCATAGCCCTTCAGTGCCACATTCACTGTTAGGCCTCCACAAAATCCTGGGGTACATAGTCAGGGTCTGGGAGTTCTGAGGTGACTTCCAGATTTGCAGAGAAGGCTTCTTGCCACAAATCCTACTTGTCACTTGTCATTACTCTAATAACCTGACAGATGTGCTGTTGCTTCTGTAGGCAGTCCTTAATTTGGTGCCCTGACTTTCTGCAGGCAAAGTATGCTCCTTGCTTTCAGGCTTCTCTAATGTCTATCAGAACAGATTGATTGTGAATTACAGGCAGATTGATCCAAGGGCTCAGAACTGTCAGAGCCAGATGTATGTACAAGCATTCTGTACAGACTTGACACATCTGAGCTGTAGCTTGGTCGAAGGAGATGGTGCACATCTTCCACTCAGTGTAGGTGACTAGTTCTGGTATCATTCTGAGAATCTTATCAACCAGTTCTGGGTGAAGAGCTTTTTCAAGCATTCTAATGAGGACATCATTGAACCTGAGTATGAATCCTGCCTTCTGGGCCAGGATATTGAACTCCTGAAAGAAGGCATTGGCAGAATGTTTGCCCTGTTACAGAGACACAAGCTTGTTCTGTGTATTACACTTCTCATTTGGATTGATGAAGGAAGCACAGAGCTGCCTCATGAATTCTGAGTATGACTTGTTGTTCCAAAGTCAGATCAGGCTTCCAATCCAATGACCTTCAATCCAGTTCTAGGCCCAGGTGGCTGTGTTGCCTTCCTTCATGAAGGAGAGGACAAATAGGACACAATTGAGATCTGAGGATAGATTGGTTGAAGTAGCAGCTATGTATAGTTTGACTTGGTGCTGGAAGTCCTCAAAGTGCTGCCCATTAAAGTCCAAAGGGCAGGCTACATGCACTTTCTTTCTGGAACAGGTTGTGACTTCTAGAACAATCAGAACAGGTTCTGAAGGGGCTGGGGGCATGTGGTTGGCAAAGGCCTCTTGGATGGAGGTCTACACATATTGAGCTAGTTCTGCTTGTAACTGCTGATCTGGCAGGACAGCAGGGGTGGCAGTCAGTGTAGTAGGGTTCATGTCTACACTACAAAGGGATCAGCACTAAACTAAAAGGGGTAATGAATAGAAGAAGGGTGGCAAAAGTTTAAAAGGGTTTAGAAAGTTTAAAATTTAAGAATGTAAAAGGGTCAGGACAAAGGAAAGAGATTGACACAATGGCAAGTACTGATGCCTGAAATGTAGGAGAGTTGTAGGGTAGTAATGGGTAGTCTTGATCTGATGTCAGCAACAGTGTAGAGGGGACCTGAAGGCTCAGTGAGGGGACCCAGGCTACAACTATCCTACACAACAGAAATACAGGATGCAAGCACTGGAACATAGTCAGAACTTGCAGAACAGGCAGAGAGAGAGAGTGAGACAAGAGTAGAGTATATAGAGTGAGCCTAAGAGTACAGGACTACTTGGAGTAGACAAGATCAAGACTACAGGACCAGTCTGATCTTGTACACCTATATATACT
>NW_006760391.1:1504692-1519553 GCF_000271605.1 Fomitiporia mediterranea MF3/22 | reverse complement strand
AAAGATAAAGGTACAAAGAATGAAGGGATGGATAAAGGGTAAGAGACTATAGAATGATACAAAGAATGAAGGGGTGGTCAAAGGAATGGAATGATGAAGTAAGGAAGGGTAGTGGCAAGAGTCAGCACACATATAGTTCATAGACAGTGCCCCTGAGGGACAGAAGTCCTGAGTTCTGGTACAGAAGGGTGTAGAACCCTTGGAACTGAAGGTATGAGAGTAGAGAACTGTAACATAGAACTGCTTAGATTAGTTAGTAATAGTGCTTGACTGTCTGAGTAAAGATCAGAATGTTGTCTAAATACATACTAACATACTCTAAGTCAATCAGATCTGTAAGGATGTGATTCATGAATGACTAGAACATTGTAAGCAAGTTAGTTAGTTTAAAGAACATTACAGTTAGTTTGTACAATCTGTAATTAGTTTAGAATACAGTCTTCTACTCATCTCTATCTTAGATCTGAATGTTATTATATTCTTATTAAATGTCCAACTTAGTAAAAACCCTAAATGTATGCATCTTATTAATAAGCTCCTGAATCAGAGAGAGTAAGTACTTGTTTTTAACAGTACTCTTATTAAGACAATAATAATTCTAAACTAGACAGAGCTTCCTATCTTTCTTTTTAACAAAGAAGAAAGGGGAGACTATAGGAGACTTTAAGGGTTGGATCCAGCTGTTTCAAAGATTTTCCTGAAGGAACTTGTCAAGCACCTCCTACTTGTCTCTATTGAGTAAGTAGACTTTACAATCCTTAGGTTGGAAACTCTTAGTCAATTCAATTACATAGTCTTAGAGACAGTGTTTAGGAAGCTAGTCAAATTCCTCTTTACTAAAGACTTTAGGAAACTCTCAGACAAAATCTAGTAGACTGAGTCTATGTACATTCTAGAGTAGAGTTGTTCTGAGAGGGTTCTAGACTGGTTCTATCTTAAACATTCTCTAGATTAACTCTGTTCTACCTTAACTAGAATATGTGTCCACATATTCATCCTAGTTAAAGAAGAACAACTAGTCACCTTTATTAGAACTGTTAGTAACATTAGAAGTGTTTACATCTACTTAGGACAGTAGTACAAGATAACTGTAAGACTTAGGACACTAATTAAACATGAGTGTCTACTCTAACTAGTTAATAGTAGAGTTGTAAGCCTTGAGCCATTCAAATCTGATAAAGATGTCTGTCTTTCTAAGGTTAGTAACTTTAAACTTAATACTTTCCTTATAATCCTAAATAGTTATCTGTAGTTGGACAAACTTAGTAATCTAACTATTCTAGTTTAGGGTTCTGTCTGTATTGTATACTAGGATTAGAAGTAGAACACATTAAGTAGGGAGGTAGTGTTTCTGTATAAAGACCTTATTAATGTACAAACTAGTGTATTTACTGTCTACTAGAGTCATTGTTTAGATCTGGGGGGATCCTGAGAAGGGAGCTAAGAGGACAGGGACCTAGAGTTAGTGTCTAGAACATTCTCTAATAAATTGCTACTTGTTCTAAAGAGAATGTACAGCTTGTACAGTCTTATTGTCTAAGAGAGTAAGTATATATACTAACATTTCCTTATTAACCTCTCTCTTTTGACAAGGACAGACCTATGTTCTCAGCTGTGAACTCAGCTAAGGCTATCTCTACTTAATACTATAGACAAACTACTGAGTAGTAAACAGGGCTAGATAGTGTTCTAAACATTCTAAGATCTTAGAATACAGAAGTAGTAGGTTGGATTGTACAGATTTAGACTCAGATAAAGTGTGAAGAGAAGAATCAAAGGAATCAGAAGAAATAAGAGAACTATCTACTTTTGTTTTCAGCTTTTTTCTTTTTAATAAATAATTTTGTTGATTTACTTTTTCTACTTTTTCTACTTTTCTTACTTTATTTACTTCTAATCCTATAGTGTCTATTGAATCAAAAGTGACTGTTAAAAATCTGAGTCATAACCCTTCAGTACTACATTTACTATTAGGTCTCTATAAAATCCTAGAGTATATAGTCAGAGTCTAAGAGTTCTAAGGTAACTTCTGAATTTGTAGAAAAGGCTTCTTACTACAAATCCTACTTGTTACTCATTATTACTCTAATAACCTGACAGATATACTGTTACTTCTACAGACAGTCCTTAATTTAGTGCCCTGACTTTCTGTAGACAAAGTATACTCCTTACTTTTAAGCTTCTCTAATGTTTATTAGAATAGATTGATTATAAATTATAGACAGATTAATCTAAGGGCTTAGAACTGTTAGAGTTAGACATATGTGTAAGTGTTCTATACAGACTTGACACATTCAAGCTACAGCTTAGTTAAAGGAAATAGTATGTATCTTCTATTTAGTGTAAGTAATCAGTTTCAGTATTATTCTAAGAATCTTATTAACTAGTTCTGAGTGAAGAGCCTTCTCAAACATTCTAATAAGGACATTATTAAGCCTGAGTATGAATCCTGCCTTCTAGGCCAGAATATTAAACTCCTGAAAGAAGGTATTAGTAGAATGTTTGCCTTGTTACAGAGATGTAAGCTTGTTCTGTACATTGTACTTCTTATTCAGATTAATAAAGGAAGTACAAAGCTGTCTTATAAATTCTGAATACAACTCATTATTTTAAAGTCAGATCAGGCTTCTAATCTAATAGCCTTTGATCCAGTTCTAGGCCCAGGTGGTTATGTTACCTTCCTTTATAAAGGAGAGGACAAATAGGACACAATTAAGGTCTAAGGATAGATTAGTCAAAGTAGTAGTCACATATAGTTCAACTTAGTACTAGAAGTCCTTAAAGTACTACCTATTAAAGTCTAAAGGGTAGGCTACATACACTTTCTTTCTAGAACAGGTTGTAACTTCTAGAACAATCAGAATAGGTTCTAAGAGAGTTAGGGGTATATAGTTAGTAAAGGCCTCTTAGATAAAGGTCTATATGTATTAAGCTAGGTCTGCTTGTAACTACTAATCTAGTAGGACAGTAAGAGTGGCAGTCAGTATAAGAGGGTCCATATTTACACTATAAAGGAATCAGCACTAAACTAAAAGGAGTAATAAATAGAAGAAGGGTAGCAAAAGTTTAAAAGAGTTTAGAAAGTTTAAAATTAAAAAATGTAAAAGGGTTGAGACAAAGAAAAGAGATTAACACAATAGTAAGTACTAATACTTGAAACATAAGAGAGTTGTAGAGTAGTAATAGGTAGTCTTAATCTAATGTTAGTAACAGTGTAGAGGGGACCTGAAGACTCAGTAAGGGGACTTAGGCTACAACTATCTTACACAACAGAAATACAGAATGTGAGTACTAAAACATAGTCAGAACTTACAGAACAGGTAGAGAGAGAGAGAGTAAGACAAGAGTAGAGTATATAGAGTAAGTCTAAGAGTACAGGACTACCTAGAGTAGACAAGATTAAGACTATAGGACTAGTCTGATCTTGTATACCTATATATACTAAACTATACAAGATTACTTAGAGAGTATGAGCTACTAAGAATGATAAGCTAAAAGAATGAAAGAAAGAAAGGTTAAAGATAAAGGTACAAAGAATTAAGGGATAGACAAAGGGTAAGAGACTATAGAATGAATAAGGAATGAAAGGGTGGTTAAAGGAATGGAATAATAAAGTAAGGAGGGGTAGTAGTAAAAGTTAGTACACATATAGTCTATAGATAGTACTCTTAAAGGACAGAAGTCCTGAGTTCTAGTATAGAAGAGTACAGAACCCTTAGAACTGAAGGTACAAGAGTAGAGAACTGTAACAAGAAACATGAAAAAAAGGAGGACAATAAAGGAGAGGCAGAGTAAGAGGTAGAGTAAGGAGTAGAAGGGATAGAAGGGAGACAAAAAGTTGGGAGGAGGAGGATAAGCAACTATTGTATAGACTATTATAAAGGGACTAGCTACTTATACTTTATGTTAAAGGACAGTATAGTCAGCTTAGTAGTATTAGTATAGAATCTGAGACTTAGTATAAGTATTATAATAGTAGATTAGAGAGACAAGTATAGTAATGTTTATTGTCTATATTATAGTAGACAGAGTACCTACTAGTAGAATGCTTACAAGTAGAGGACTTGACTAGACTTAGAGAACAGAAGTAACAATATAGTGTTAGAGGTAAAGAGTTAGAAAGATAGTAAAGGTAGGATGTAAAGGAGTAACAAAGAGAAATGTATTATTATATACTCTTAATCTTTAGCAGTTGATTACATAAGCAACTATAATATTAGTTGTCAACTGATAGAACATTTCAATTCAATTATTGTATTTAGGTATAAAATAAAATTATTAATCTACTTTGTAATATAGTAAAAAGTAATATAACATGTATATAACTTTCTAAATACACTAATGTAATTATTACAAGTAGATAAAATATTTTTTACAAATATTGTAAACTATTTGTATAAATAGTCTAAGTATAATATACATATTATATACTTATAGTATACTTTTATTAAGATAATAATAATATAACAAGTACTCTTACACTATTATATACATTAATATACCTTTTACATAAATTATAAGGTAACAATAGTTATTGTTACATTATTATATTATAAATATAATTCTTTCTTTGAAATTATAATAAAAATGTAATGTAAGTATAATACTTTAAACTATTATACAAAGTTAGTATAATACTTGTAATAGATTGTATTCATTTATAACACTTACTTAGTTTTTATATACATTAACATGTCTTATACAAACTTTACAATTAATTTGCAAGTCTTATAATTACTTTACAATATACATACAATACTTATGTTACTTTATGTTAACATGTATTACAATCAATGATACAATTACAGACACTATAGTATTAGTAAAACAATTAATATGTATACAAACAGAATAGACACAGAATTAACAGAACAGATACAGAACTAAGAAACATGTATTAGATACACAATACAAGACATGTATTAGATATGTAATAAGTATTGAATATGAAATAATGAGACAACAGATATCTAAGACATACAGACAGATGAATAACATAAAAATGAACAACTTATTAACTAAATATACATTATTATCAGAGTCTATACTCTCATTACTTGTGTAATAACCTAAGAAAACACATTCTAACAGGTTATAAGCCTTATACTCTCTACTTAACACCTTATATTACTACTACAAGACTATACTATACTACTTTGTATTAATACTACACATTTATGATAGACTTCCCAAGTACTCATAATACACACACATTGATCAGAACTGAAACAAATCCATCTACAACCTTAGAACAGATGAGTAGGACAAATCCTACTCACTACAAACCTGCTAATGTTTCTAAACACTTTAGACACAACATTACACAACTAAAAGACACATCCAGATTCAAAATATGAAAGTATTAGATTAACTCTACTATTGTAGCAACAGACTATATACACTTGTTTACAAATGAACCAAAGCCTGAAGACATTAAGGTTGTACATACAATTTACACATTAATAATTGATAAAGTAGCAGATTATATAATAGCTAACTTTATACATACTAGAATGTTGATTAAAACTCTTATGAGTAGATTAGAAGAATGCTTCAACCCTTATACAGTTACATGTAAAGTATACAATGAGTCTTTACTATTTAAATACAATAATCATGTTAAAAACTTTGGACAAGTACTTGATAAACTAGTAAAACAATTAGCATCATACTAAGAACTGTACATTACATGCAGACAATCACAGTAATCAATTCCAAACACTTATGTGACTTATAGAAGTGTATTCTGAGAACACCCAACTATTCTGTATTACAAGCATTTGTAAACAGAACTACAAGTGTGTATAGTCTCAGAATTGGCTTACACACACTGTTTTCCTTACAGGATGTACAGATCATGTACTTATTATAGGCTCAGAACACAAGTTGCATTACAGCAAGTGGCTCAGCAAACTATTATGTTATCATTGCCTAGATCAAAGTACTGTGATCTTCTAATCAGATAGAACATTAGGGTAATTAAAGTAATGATCTTAAGAGACAGTCAGAAATCTTGAAACTCTCCACACTTTGTCTGTACTGATCAGATAGTAATAGTATGAGAACCTTCTACTTCTTTCAATGTAAATCTTGCTTTTCCTTTTGTGTAACATTTCCTGTAGTTAGAATATAGACTACTTAAATTTTCCTCATACATTTTCACCCCTATTTTCTTCCAACCTCTAGTAAAACATTCTCTTATTTGTTCTTGTATATTTTGTTATTTTTCTTTTGTTCAGCCATAACATTTCCCTGTTAGTATTACACTTTTCTAGAACTTAGAAAACTATAAATACAGCTACTTATGTACTAAATGTAGGGGGAATTCAGATAGTTCACCCATTGATTTAGCTCTTGTCTTTTGTCTCAAAGTCCTCTAGTGTGAGGTATAGTCTTAGTCTTTGTTGTTTTCTGTATCAGATCATTTGTTGTGTGCTTTGTAAGTGTACTTTCTATTATTCACATTTCTCTTCTAAGGTTACAACTGTGCTAGAAAAACTCACACCTGTTTAGAACCACTCAAGTCTCATAAGACTCATAGTTTAGCTCCTCCTCAAACTTAACAAATCACTTGTATTCTTCTCTTAGACACTTTACAGGAGTTTCATCTAGAGCTTACTGTAAGAGGGGTTTCTATAGTTAAACAATACAAGTTCTAACAGTTCTCAGTATCCTAAACAGGTTTCTCAGACACTAGCCTATAGCCTTAGGTCAACACAGCCACAGTCAGTACTAGTACTTGTATTAAGCAGAACACACAGATCTGCTAGAATCCAATTGTACTGTAAAATGTTTAATAGTTTAAACACTAGAAGTACAGAATCTGATATTGTAGAAACCTTAGAAACACTATCAGAACAGTAGAGTGCTTAAGTCAGTAACAAAGAGGAGGAAGAAGAAGACCTTATAGTATTATTACTCAATCCCCAAGTAATTGGTTTCTAAATTTGTAACAAACTGTTACATTTCACATTCTCAGAATTGTGTACAAGATTGCTAGCTACCCTACAACTTTCCCAAACTGTATTAACATTACAACTGACTATAACTAGAATACTGTGTTACAGAAGAGCACAGTTGTCTCTACAGGAAACAGAGACAGTCTAGCAGCTAGTATCATTACTCTTACTAGTAACTAGTATATTGTTAACAACACAGCTCTAGTTACAGTAACAACAACTTACAAGTAACATGTGACTACTTTAGTAACTACAAGTAAACACACAAATTCTATCACAACTAAGACTAGCAGTGTAGCTAATAGCTATATTGAACATTCTAAAGCTGCCTTATTGTAGAGTATGTAATATACTGTCCTTTGACAGAACCAAGCCCTAAGAGTTGTAGAAGTATTTTGTGAATGTAGAAAGTCTTACAAACAAATACAACATAGTTAGAGCAGATATTATTCTACTTGTAATAAAGTACATACTTGTAGAAGTGGAGGATTTGTAGGATAATGTAGATAAAGTGTCTTAGAATACATTCAAGACAGGAGTAATTGTGTATTACTCAAGCCTTAAGACAGAAGTACAATATGCTAGAATTGACTTAGATACTATAGTACAGAAATGGGCAGAGAGAGGAATTACAAATAGGGATGATTTGGGAACATAATACTAAGAGTTTACACTCATAGTAACCTATTTGACAACTAACAATAAGCTGTCACTAGAGGAATCTTACTGTGTTTTTCTGTGTATATTCTATAGAGTAATTGTAGAGAAACTAACACAAAAGTTAGAAATCAAGTATTTAGACTATAAGAATAGACTTACATACAATATTACACAAGTTGTAACTGTAATAGAGTCAATCCTCAGAGGATTTACACTCATAGCAGTTAGTAGAGTAGATACACTTGTAAGTCAGTCTGTAATTCTAGTCAAATAGGAGGAAGTTAATTTGACAAGTATTATAGAAGTGCTTTAGAGTCTGTAATTGTAAGTAGAGTCAATAAAGTAAGGTCTAAGATTAGGAGGAGGAGGATACAGTAGAGGTTCAGGTAGAGGATTAGGAAACAGAAGTTGTGTGTTTTGTAGAGAATCTGGACATTTTATACACAGTTGCTCAAAAGTGTCAGAATACATTATAAATAGGAAGTGTGTACAGAGCCTAGACAATAAAATTGTTATAGCTAACAGAAACACTATTTCTAGGATAAGGCAGACCTTGAAGGAAAAGGTTGATAGTTACTTTCTATTATTACAAATGTACTCTGTTAGTTTTGTACAGACTATACTAGTTATAGTATACAGTCTAGGAGCTTCTATACTAGTTATAATAGTAGAGGTTGATGAAGAAGAAGAGGAGGAGGTGGAGAACCTTGTAGAGCTCAAAAGGCTTAAAATAATGTTAGGAGAAGTCTGTAAGAAGGTTGTAGAACAATTAAAAGTAAAGGATGTAAAGGGGAAGGGAAAGTAAGAGTGTGATTACAAAGTAGTAAAGTTTACAGATATTAGACTAATGCTAGCAAGTATACAGTAAGACAGAACTAGAACAAAGGAGTACCTATACTACTATATTATACTAATTGAGGACCCAGAAATAGCTGGAAGAGCTTTAGATTGTAGCTTAGACTAGGAAGTGTGTATTACACAGTAGGAGTTGCTCACATTGTCTCTAGAGCTTCAGAAGAAGACTTGCAAATTAGTTACATTAAGATGCTAAATAGATAGAAACACTGTGTTCTATAGTAGAGAACTGTCTGTTACAGGATTGAACATTTGTGTACTATAGTAGTATTGTAACACATTAGTAGAAGTCAACCATTTGCTTCTACTCTGTATACTTAAGACAATAGTAGACAGAAAAATTAAGGTGGATTGTGTACTAGACTAGGGTTTAAGTATGAACATAGTTTAAGCTAACATATAGAAAGTATTAAAGATTCTGTTAGATTACAATATGACTGTTATACTTGAAACAGTAGACACAGGTTAGGAATTGACTATAGGACAGATTCTGAGATTACAACTCTCTATAGGAATGCTTTATATAAATATTATAGTACAAGTTGTGTAGAAAGCTCTATTTAGGATCTTGCTAGGTAGACTATTCTTTATAACTATAGAATGTAAAACTAAAGATTTTGTGAACAGGGAGTAGTACATAATACTTTAGGACCTGAATAATCTGTTAAGGAGATAGTCTCTGTCCACCAGAGTGAGAGTACTGTAATATAAGTTAGAGACAGATTTTTGAGAAGTGTTAAGAAACTAGAAACACTGTAATTCTAAAGAGATACACATATGACAAGCAGATTAGGAACAAACAAGTAGAAGAGTAATAGTAAGGTAATGATTCTATATAGAGGAAGAGGCAAAGGAAGTAGAGGAAATGTAAGACAGGATTACAGTCAGGGATTACAAGTTACAGAATTGTAGATAATAAAGGTAGTAGAGTTGTAGAAGTTAGTAATTCTTAATACACTAGATGACAAACTCAACACAGTTTTGTAGGTTTACAAGAAAGTTGCAAATAAGGTGCACCCTATACTTAGAGTACTTCTAGAGGAGTTCTATATAGTTAGACAATAGTACCCTAATCCTTTAGCTAGAATGCCTATATTACTAACAATACTACAGCCCTTTATACTTACTAGACAACTTACAGAAGAATGAATACAAGCAATTAGAGAATTGTAATCAAGATTCTTATAGCTAGAAGAATGGAAGCTTGTAGAGAACCTATTAATACTATAGTCAGAAGTGTTTGTATGGACAGAAGAGGAGTAAGAAACATTAGACTCTATGTATTTTGATCCTATTCAAATTCTGACTGTAGAGTATGTACTATAGGTAGAGAAAAGTATTCTGATCACACACAGAATTGAGAAGAGGGTGATTGAGTTGTTGAAGGAGAAGTTGTATAACAGAGTGATAGAACTGTTGAATTCCTTGTATTAATTGTAATGGTTTTGTATTACAAAGAAAGACAGAGTATCCTTACAATTTATTATTGATTTGTAGAGGTTAAACACAGTTATAATAAAGGACACAGCTGTTCTGCCAAACATGGAACTAATTGTGGAAAGCTGTAGAGGTCATACATACTATACACAACTTGATTTACATATTACATTTAATTAGAGGAGTTTGGATAAGTAGTCTAAAGATCTGACAATGTTCTAAACACCTTTAGGGACGTTTTGCTTGACAGTGTTACTAATAGGTTACACTAACTCAGTACAGATTCTGTATAATGACTTGGTGTTTATTCTTTACAACAAGATTCTGGATGTTACAAACTTATACACAGACAATGTTCTAGTAATTGAACCCTACTTAAGATATGAGAAAGTAGACAGAACAGAGGAAACACTTTCTAAGAATGAGGGAATACAGAAGTTTGTATACAAGCATCTGATGGACATAAATTGGATTTTGTAGAGAGTGAAAGCTATAGGAGGAATGTTTTCTGAGAAGAAGATAATACTTTACAACAAATCTGTAATATTTGTTAGATATAAGCTGACATATTTAGGGAGAGAGGCTGAAGAATTGTAAATACAGAAGGTTAGGGATTAGCTGCCTTACAAGAGTGTTACAGAAGTGAGGGGATTTCTCAGAACAGTAGGAGTACTTTGTGTTTTTATTCAAAATTACACAAAGTTAGTGTGACTACTTAATTGACTCACACAAAAGAACTTAATATTCAATTAGAATAATAAAGTACAGAAATCTATAAACACACTCAAGGAAGCAGTTTTACATTGCCCTACATTAACACTAATCAACTACAAGTTAGAGTATCTAGTAGTCTTAGTAGTAGATTCATCTATTATTAGAGTAGGATAGTATATTAGTTAGAAGCACCCAGATTGCAAATGGAGAATAAATTGATTTGGATTAATTAACTAGAATACAATTTAAGTACAATATTCACAAGCAAAAATAGAGCTGTTCAGACTTTATTGTACACTTTACACATTGTGTATATATTTTATAAGTGTTAGGAAATTAATTATAGAAATAGACACTTTATATGTAAAAGGAATAATTAATAAGTCTGACCTATAGTCTAATGCTACAATCAATTGCTAGATAGCTAGTATTTTGCTATTTGATTTCAAGTTCTGTCACATTCCTGTATTAGACTTTAAGTGTACAGACAGATTATTATAACACTGAGTAGTACCTAAAGACCCTCTAAACAATAAAACCTATGAAGACTGGATTGACAAGTCATACAGATTTTATATAGTAGAAATAGAATCAACACAATATAGACATTAGCTAGAGATTTGTAGGTTTACAAAACACAAAGCTTTGTTAGTCAAGTGTAAAGAAACACAGTCCTAGGTTTCAAATGTAATACACTAGGAGACACATAACAACATTATTAATGAATCATTTTAAGTAAACAAGGACACACTACAGGTAACACATTCTAGCAGACTACAATATAGATTATTCCTAGAAGTCATTATTCTAAAACAGAACTAGAATTGGATACATTAAGATACACTAGAACAACCTAATCTGGAACACAGAAGAGTGGAAGATAAAGCAGACAAAGGACTACAGGAATAGGAAGCTGGAGGAGAGTCTTACAGAGTTGTACAAACTGAGGAGGTAGAAGGAGCAGATGACAAAGTAGAAGGTAACAATCTAGAGCTGATAAGGGTTGTGTACAGTATCTGTAGTAACAAGACTAAGGGTTTGAATACAACAGTAGAATGATTCCTACAATTACTAACTGTTAAAAGGCAGGAAGTAAGACTAAAGACTGTGAAAGAGTATCTTAGCTTACTCTACAAACTGAGCAGAATTGTAAACACTAATTTTCCAACATTTATACAATACATAGTACAGTTCTTTGTATAGAACAAGAAGATTTAGTGTTAAGGTCCTAAAGGAAAGTATTAGATTGTATTAGATAAGGACAGGAGATGAGAGTTAGTTAGGATAGTATATGAAGACTTAGAACACAAGGGAATCTTTACAGTACAAGCCTGTTTACTAGATCAGTTCTAGTAGCCATCTCTTATAGAAGATGTTAAGTACTTTATTAGGACTTGTTATGTATGTCAGACTCAGCAGATGTAACAAGTACTGATTCTACCAAGTATTCTAGAGATTGTACTACTTTTCTAAAAGATCTATATAGATACAAAGGTTATACTGAAAGTAGGAAGATTCTAATATATTATGTATGTATACTGTTTGTTATTAGAGTATTCAGAGTTTTGTATACTTTGTACAGAGAACAGAAGAGTAATAGGACAGTTTATCTTTAAGGAACTTCTATACTAATACAGAGTATGTTCTAAGCTTGTAACAGATAACAGAATGCCTTACATTATAGTGTTAGACTATTTGTAAGAACAATACTATAGTAATCATATTTGGATTTCTGTGTATAACTTTTATACAAACAGAATTATTAAGCAGAAACACTTAAACATACAAGAAGTAATTGTAAAGACAGTAGGAGACAATATTAGACATTAGTATAAGTACACACATTCTGTGTTCTAGACAGAGCAGATTATGATTTAGAAAGTAACTAGATATTCTTCTTATTACCTTGTTTATAGAGTAGAGCCAATATTACTGTTTGACCTGAACAAGGTAATGTACTTGGTTCTACCTGAAGAATTACTACTAATAACAGAGGAACTGGTAGTAATACAAGTACAACAATTGTAGAAGAGACTAGACAACCTTACACAAATGATAGAATGTGTTTAGAAAGCCTGTGAAAGATACACAAAGTATTTTATAGAAGTCAATTGTAATTAGATTAAGAACTATGACTTTGCTCTAGGTACACTAGTACTAATCTGTAATTTAAAAGTAAGTAACAACTTAGGACAAAAGATGAAACTGTAATACCTTAGACTGTTTGTAGTAGTGTGAAAAATGAAAGGAAACACTTATATTGTAGTAGAACTAGACAGAGTAGTAGCCAAGTTATATATTGTAGCATTTTACTTAATTCTGTATTTTCTGTATTTATGTTTAACAGTTCCTATCTTGTGTCTTATTAAGACTATAGAACTAACACTAAAAGATGTAGAACTATACAGGACTAGTTGTATAAATACAGATGATTTAAACAACTGTACTTCAGATGTTATACTTAAAGTAGAACTAAGTACAGAAGTTACAAACTCTTAATCTGAGAGTATACAATTTTTCAATATACTCTCCTAGTCTTGTATAAGAAACTAAAATATAGGAATTGATTCCTTACTAGTAACACTTAACTATTGTGTAAATCTGTAAATACTGTGTTCAACTATAGTTCTCTATACTTTGTTATATTTTATATTTACATACTTCTAATCTTCTGTTATATTCCTTCTTATTTATAATAAAATTGTAAAAAGCCTATATAACATTTTATAAGTATATAAACCTTTATACAAATTATGATTCCTTTCTACCTATTTCTATCCTATTTTACTAGTTCTATACATAAATTATAAAAATATTTATCTATCTATTCTATTCCTCTTAACTCTCTATTTTATTTATTTTCCTATCTATTCTATTTATTTTCTGTTTTATTCTGTTTATTCTTTATGTTTCTGTTTTTTTTGTTTATAAAAACACAACTAGACTTTCTATTTTACTACTTTTCTACCCTATTCTATTTCCTACTCTAACTCTTCTACCCTACTATTTATAAAGACTTTTACTACTATAGTTAAGAAGTTAATACTCTGTCTTAGAGTTATAATCTTTATATTAAACTTGTTCTTTATTATTATTAGTTATAACTCTAGATTGTTTAGCTTCTTAGTTATCTGTAAATGAATGTTACAGACTGTTCTAACTTTACTATATATAATTAGAGAGATAACAGAATATAGACTCTAAGTTATATTATATAATTTTATAGTTTACTCTCTAGTTTTATACTAGATTCTCTTTAGACTATATTTAGAGTAGTAGAATATATATACTATGTACTAGTTTTCTATACAAATAATTACTATTAATATAGTTAAAAATAAGATTGAAACAAACTTACTTAAGTTACTATAGTATAGTTAATTTATTATAGTCTAGTAAGTAAATCTTTAAGAACTCTTATACCTCTCTATATACTTTATATACTTAAGTGTGTAAAAGACTATTCTCTCTACTTAATTTAGAAGAATATTCTTATTCTTCTTACTTAAAGACTCTATTATAACCTTTTAGTTTTTTGTACACATTTTCTTACTAAAGACTAGAATCTTTACTTTTATAATAGTATACTTCTTACTTAAGAGTACTAGTACTAGCTCTAAATAATAAAACAGAGTTAGTATACTTAGAAAATTAAATACTTTTTATTTATATTATTTTTTCTCTTACTCTTATTCTCTTTCTTTTTTTCTAACTTTCTAACTATTTAAAGAACTAAAAGAAATATTATTTTAACTTAATATAATTTGTTAACTATACTTATACTTATTAACTATAACTTGTTTCTTTTTCTATTTCTTTCTTATATTAACTTTCTCTTTCTTTATAATTAACTTTTTCTTTTCTAGTTTTATAATTTCTTTAAAAACTAAGTAAAAACAATATTAGTAGTATACAATTTGTTAATTATATATTTAATTTATACTTAGTTTGTTCTCTTTTTCTATTACTACTTTTATCTTTTCTATATTTATAATAGTATTAAAACTTATATAAATAGTTAGTTTATTATATATAATTTGTTAACTATACTTATATATATACTTTTAAACTCTTTCTTTTTCTTTCTATTCTTTTACTTTATTATTAACTATATTAAAACTATAGTTTTCTCTTTCTCTTTCTTCTTCTCTTTCTTTTTCTCCTTCTTCTTCTTTTTCTCTTTCTTTTTCTCTTTCTCTTTCTCTTTCTCTTTCTCTTTCTCTTCTCTTCTCTTCT
>NW_006760391.1:1461040-1503597 GCF_000271605.1 Fomitiporia mediterranea MF3/22 | reverse complement strand
TTTCTCTTTCTCTTTCTCTTTCTCTTTCTCTTTCTCTTTCTCTTTCTCTTTCTCTTTCTTCTTCTCTTTCTTCTTCTTTTTCTCTTTCTCCTTCTTCTTCTCCTTCTCCTTCTCCTTCTCCTTCTTCTTCTCTTTCTTCTTCTTTTTCTCCTTCTTTTTCTCCTTCTTTTTCTCCTTCTTTTTCTCCTTCTTTTTCTCCTTCTCCTTCTCTTTCTCCTTCTTCTTTTTCTTCTTTTTCTCCTTCTCCTTCTTTTTCTCCTTTTTCTTCTCCTTCTCCTTCTCCTTCTCTTTCTCCTTCTTTTTCTTCTTCTTCTTCTCTTTCTCTTTCTTCTTCTCTTTCTTCTTCTTCTTCTCTTTCTTTTTCTTCTTCTTCTTCTCTTTCTTCTTCTCTTTCTCTTTTTCTCTCTCTTTCTCCTTCTTTACTTTAGTTTAAGCTTCTTCTTTAACCTTAATTTATACTACTTTCTTAGTCTTTACTTTTACTTTTACTCTAATAGTAATTTTGTTCTTCTTTACTTTTATAAGTTTTTCTACTATTACTTTATAATTTATAAAATATTTTATATTAGTAAACAGATTAGAAAAATAAAAAATAAAAGACTTATTACTAAATTAACTCTCTACTAGTATAAATAATACCTTTTTACTCTCTAAATTATTATTATTATAAATATTATTATTTAAGCTTTCTTTATTTTTAGACTTAGAATCTATAATTAATTTATTAGTTTCCTTCTTTATAACTTTATTCTCTAGTTTGTTTTCTATATTAGAACTTATAAAGTATATTAGTATATAAGTTAGAAATAATATACTTTATAAAAGTACTTACTAAGTATATACTTAACTAGCTTATTATTTACATTTATTTTCTTACTAGTTACTATATTATTATATATACAATTTTTAAGAAAAATTATAAAATTAGTATAAAAAGAGTAGAAAAAAGTATAACACTTACTATTAGATTTACTAAAGAGTAATAATAATATAATAAGAGTAATAGAAGAAAGTAGGAAGAATAAGTAATAATATTTATACACATACAAAACTTACATTCAGTTTACTAATTATAAAATCAACTATATAACTATAAACAGTTACAAACAAATGTACTAAAAAATAAAACAATTAGTATTATACTAAGAACTGTACATTATATACAAACAATTATAGTAATCAATTCTAAACACTCACATAACTTATAAAAGTATATTCTAAGAATACTTAACTATTTTATATTGTAAGTATTTGTAAATAAAACTATAAGTATGTATAGTTTTAAAATTAGCTTACACACACTGTTTTCCTTATAGAATATACAGATTATATACTTATTACAGGCTTAAAACATAAGTTGTGTTATAGTAAGTAGCTTAGTAAACTATTATGTTATTATTACTTAAATTAAAGTACTATAATCTTTTAATTAGATAAGACATTAGAGTAATTAAAGTAATAATTTTAAGAGACAGTCAGAAATCTTAGAACTCTCTACACTTTGTCTGTACTAATCAGATAGTAACAGTATAAGAACTTTCTACTTCTTTTAATATAAATCTTACTTTTCCTTTTGTATAACATTTCCTGTAGCTAGAATATAAACTACTTAAATTTTCCTTATACATTTTCACCCTCATTTTCTTCCAACCTCTAGTAAAAGGTTCTCTTATTTGTTCTTGTATATTTTGTTATTTTTCTTTTGTTCAGTTATAACATTTCCCTGTTAGTACTATACTTTTCTAGAACTTAGAAAACTATAAATACAACTACTTATATACTAGATGTAGAGGGAATTCAGATAGTTTACCTATTAATTTAGCTCTTGTCTTTTGTCTTAAAGTCCTCTAGTATAAGGTATAGTCTTAATCTTTATTATTTTCTGTATTAGATTGTTTGTTGTGTACTTTACAAGTACACTTTCTATTATTCACATTTCTCTTCCAAGGTTACAACTGTGTCAGAAGAACTTGTACCTGTTCAGAACTACTCAAGTCTTATAAGACTTGTAGTTTAGCTCTCTCTCAAACTTAACAAATCACTTGTGTTCTTCTCTTAAACACTTTACAGGAGTTTTACTAGAGTAGATATATACACAGTTAATAGTAGACAATTTGAAGCCTACAGACACTATGTATTAAGCAGTTATTTATACTACAACCCCTCCTAAATATAGTAGTACTATTACAATTATAGAACAAGCTTAGAATATGTTTTATAATAGAAAACCCAAATCCAAGTATTAACTTATTAAGTTATAAAGACTTATTATAGTACTATACTAAGTGTTTAACAATTTTCACATTAAAAACCCTATATAATACAATAATAACAAGCTTACAACATATAGACAGGCAAATATGTTTTGTACAAAAGATAAAAAGCACAGACACAAGAGAATCAACAAAAATACAAGTAAATCAACCTCTGTATCAAAATACTACAATTGTAGCAAATCAGGGCATTTCTCCTGTGATTACCAGAAGTTACTAACTCAATTAATACTAGATGCCTGAGTCAAAAAAAGTCTAATCCTTTAGCTAATACAGTAGAAGTAATAGAAGCAAAATCTGTACTAGTAGTAACTACTCTACACATGAACACATACATTAAACAGGTACTAGACATTGAAATGACAAATGTACCAGCCTCCTAGCAGGCAAATACTATTGTGAACACAAACAAAAACAACCTATTTACCAATTGAGTATATTATAACAATATTTCAGACAAAAATAATACACTAATAAATAAATATATTCCTAATACAATTAATATAATTGATTCTAGTACAACAATACATACTACTAACACCTTACAAATGTACAAAACGTATCCCTGGTAACAGTTACACTTGTAAACAAATTAACAGTAACTCTTACAAAGGCTAGAGATATGATTATTGAAATTAAAAAGGGAAATTCAGGAAATACACACAATCCTGTAATTAGTAAAATAATGTTGAAACATGTTTATTATTATTCAGATTTGAAATTTTCACTTATAAGTCAAGTGTTATTATGTAACAACAGGTTTGCATTCATGTTCAAACAATCATAATGTATTATTTATTACAGACAATACAAAATAGAAACAATTAAACTCAAAAACAACTTATATGTGTTAAGAAACACTCATTATATTAATTCCATGAGTGGAATCAGTGTTTACAATCTACATAAACGTCTTGGTCATATCAGTTATGATTATATTAAACATTTATTACAGAACAATACAACAATATTATCTCAAAAGATAATGAACTTTAATGAGAAACAATGTGTTGATTGTATAAAAGCAAACATTGAATGAACAGTACATTCGAAAATAAGATCTTCAGAAATAAGTGCAAACTATGGCAATATAATACATATGAATATAATAGGTCTAGTATCCTATAAAGGATATAAGAATATACAATATCTATTAACATTAGTTAATGATACAACATGTTGGGTATCTTTATTAAAATTATGGACAAAAGACAACACATATACTCAATATGTTTAATGGAGTACAAACATATTTACACAATACAGAATACAAATAAAACAATTGCAAAGTAATAACAATAGAGTATTCTACAGGAAATTCTTTCAAGAATACTTAATTAGTTAAGGAACAAAATCCAGACTAACAGTAAAACATACACTGTAACAGAATAGAGTAGTAGAATGAACACATAAAACAATATTCAAACAAATACATGCCTCTATTACTTTACAAAACATTCTATTATACTTATAAGCAGAAGTAGTAATGTTACAAGCATATATTCACAATAGAACTCCTTGAAGAGTAATAGGATATGTAACTCCTTATTATAAACAATACAGATACAACACAAGTATTGATAACATACACAAATTTGGTCAATACATTATAATACAGAATGAAAACCTATCTAAAATAACAGATAGAGGTTATTACAGATAATGGATAGGTTTTGACAATAATTCAAAAGGTCATATTATATAGTATGATAGAAAAATAACTATCAAACATAATATACAATTCCTTGACACAAAACCTTTACAAATTGAAGGGGACTTGGAAGAAATCCAAGAAAGCAAATTGGATATTGAAAAAGACAACAATATGCCTGAGTCTAAAGGATCTAGCAACAGAAACAAATACTGCTACCAAGTACACAAAGAACAGACACACACTGAAACAAAATCCAAAGGAAAGAAGATAGGCTTGAATGTCCTGGAAACTCAAACAGAAGCTCCCCAAATAATCAAACGTCTTTGATACGTTTCTCCTGGATGAGACAACCCAAACTATTACTCTGAAACAGTTCTGCATTTATAACAGGACCTTAGTGTATTCTTAGAAGATGAGGGAACACTTTCAGACAAAGTGAATCACTAACAGAAAACACAAAATGAGTAGAAGTTGGTAGAAAATATGTAATCCAACAAATCCAATCAAGAATCTACTGAATCCAATTGAAAATCTGACACAACTATGTAACTATAATGCTCTACTTGAAAGTGCAAAGCTACAAAACGTTTAGGTGAAACGAATTTACCTAGTAAACACTTAAAAGGTCTATCATATGTTGACAAAACAAATATTATGATTTATCTTAACGAATTTAACAAATTACATACAGAAATAATAGCAGATCCATTATTGTATAAAGAAGCAATCAATAGAAGTGATTGTGAGCTTTGGAATAAAGCTATAGACAACAAAGTACAACAATTAATATGCTCTAATACTTGGGAGACAGTATATCCTCCTAATAATGCAAATGTTATTAGAACACAATTTGTATATAAAACAAAATGTCTAGCAGATAATTCTATTAAGAAACGAAAAGCTAGATTAGTTGTACAAGGAATATTTCAACAAGACAGCAAAGATTATTACAATAATAATCTATTTGCACTCACTACACACATATCTTCAATAAGACTTGCTATTGTATGAGGATGTTTAAAGAACTATGAAATACATCAAATAGATGTTAAATCTGTATACTTAAATAGAGAACTCAATAACAACAAAATAATATTTATTAAACCTCCACCAAGTGATTTAATAAAGTTAAAACCTGGACAAGTATTATGATTGTGTAAAGCATTATACAGTTTAAAACAAGCTAGACAATGATGGTATAAAACTTTATACTGAATACTTAATATGATTGGTTTTACACAATCAGAATACAACTTTGCAGTATTCTATACAAAGAAAAACAAACATACAGTTGTAATACTATTAGTTCACATTAATGATATAACTATTGTTGTACAAAGTAATAATATTATCAATATGATTAAAGACTCTTTACAATTACATATAGAAATTACAGACAGAGGCAAATTACATTAGTTACTAGGCATAGAAATCAAACACAATAGAAACAGACAAACAATGATGATGAGACAAAGACATTATATTGAAATTGTATTAATTCAATATAACTTGCAAAACAAAAAGAATTTGCAAACACTTATACAACCAAATATGCAATTAGTTACAGACAATAATTTACCAGAGGATGAACATGCATTTATGTCCAAAATACTGTATATGAATATGGTCGGATCCTTACAATATATTGTAGATTGTACACAACCAGACATAGTGTTTATAACATTACAACTTGTAAAACACTTAAAATCCCCAAGCATGTTACATTATAATACTGTAGTGTATTGTATACAATACTTAAAGGGAACCAAAGATAAATGGTTAGTATTCAGACAAGGAAATCATAATAATATTACTGGTTATACAGATGTAGACAGAATGATGTAAGAAAATAATAAAGTAATATCTGGATACACATTCTTCTTAGGAGAATTGCTCATATCTTAATCAAGTAAAGGACAAAAACTAGTATCCTTATCTACATACAAAGTAGAAATAATAGTACTATTAAACAGAATACAAGAAGCTATAGTATTATAATACTTAGCAGATGAGATACTACAGATCTCTGATACACTTATAAATATTTATTGTGATAATCAAGCAGTAATTAAATCTATAGAAGCAGACAAAACAAAATACTCAACAAGAACCAAACATATTGGCTTACAATACAATTTTATTAAATGTTATGTTGAGGAACAACTTATTAATATTAAGTATGTTCAAACAGACAATCAAAGGGCAGACATTCTAACTAAATCACTACATGTTCCAAAAATCAAACACCTTACAGACTTAATAGGTCTTGTAAATGTTTGAAGAGGACTGTTAACATGTATTATAATTAATGATACAATTACAGACACTATAGTATTAGTAAAACAATTAATATGTATACAAACAGAACAGACACAGAATTAACAGAACAGATGCAGAACTAAGAAACATGTATTAGATACACAATACAAGACATGTATTAGATATACAATAAGTATTAGATATGAAATAATGAGACAACAGATATCTAAGACATACAGACAAATAAATAACATAAAAACAAACAACTTATTAACTAAATATACATTATTATCAGGGTCTATGCCCTCATTACTTGTGTGATAATTTAAGAAAACACATTCTAACACTTTACAAAGTCTATAATATATTATAAGAAATACAACTTTTTCCTGATAAAAGTCTAAGAGGTAAGAATAACTATTACTACTACAAACTATAGTAACTACTATTAATGTTAGTAACAGTGTAGAGAGAACCTAAAGGCTTAGTAAGGGGACTCAGGCTACAACTATCCTATATAACAGAAATACAGGACACAAGTACTAAAACATAGTTAGAACTTACAGAACAGGTAGGAAGAGAGAGTGAGACAAGTATAGAGTATATAGAGAGAGTCTAAGAGTACAGGACTACCTAGAGTAGACAAGATCAAGACTACAGAACTAGTCTGATCTTGTATATGTATATATATTAAACTATATAAGAGTACTCAGAGAATAATGAGTTATAAAGAATAAAGAATAAGAGGGTTAAAGATAAGTGTACAAAGAATAGAGGAGTAGACAAAGGGTAAGAGACCTTAGAATGAACAAAGAATAGAGGAGTAGAAAAAGGAAAGGAGTAATAAGGTAGAGAGGGGTAGTAGTAGGAGTCATAGAGAGAGTCAGTCTGTATATAGTCTATATACAGTACACTTAAGGGATGAAAGTCCTGAGTTCTAGTACAGAAGAGTGTCATCATGAAAAAGTCATAACACTTGTATTAGATTATAACCAGGTATATTTTATACTTTTTGTAAATTTTGTTAAAGCAATTATATTCTTCATAGGGGTTTTCACAAGTTAATTATAATTTAATACAAGTATAATGAGAATCTAGAACAATTATTAAAATTACTAATATTAATCATGATTGTACAAATTGTTAAGATATATAAGTGATTATAGTAATACTAAAAACTTATAACACTTGTACAAGTAGTCAATATCAAATATAGTTGTATTGATTGTTGAGATATATAAGTAGTTATAATATATCTCTAAAATTGCAAGATAGAACAATAATAATTAATTCAGCATATTATAATAGAGTGATTACAATTTGTATAAGTAAATACAATTATACTAGATTACAGTTGTTTAGTTAAAAGTATTTTATAGATATTATAATAGAACAACAAGTCTAATAGATCTATTATAAGTTATTAAAAGTCCTGTTTTTAATCATTTAACTTATTATTCCTTATAATATTATTATAAATATTGTAATAGCTTTATTGTTACAAAACCATACTAATATTACATTATTTTTATTATTTCTATATAATAATTGTGTGCAGAAGGTGTAGAGCAGAATGACATTGAGAAATAATTATACTAGTTATAGAGAATCATACAGAACAAGAATACATTGGAAGTAGTGAGCAAGAGTGTTATTAGCTCAAAGAAATTGTATCCTACAGTCACTCATTATTAGAAACATAAAAGTAATACGAAAAAGCAATGTTAACTTTACCAGACTTAATGTGAGATGGTAGATTTACCTTCTAGTACTGTATTAGACATTAGTGCCTACTGCCCTTGAAAAAAAAGAAAAATACTTACTAGAATCCTTATTTGAAAGCATCTTCCTTGCTATCCTCATCATCCTCAGTCTCAGAGTCGTTTTCTTGTGTTTAGGAAATGTCTTCTTACATTGGGGGAGCACTTGTGGATGTTTGCTTTGTTTTACATACCTCCTATACTCTTAAGACAGCTGTGAATAACATTTCATCATTAATGTCTTTAGGTTCCTAGACTGGTTCCTAGGTAGAGGATCTGAATACTTGTCTGTAGTTTAGTTTAGTAGTTGTAAAGTAAAATGAAAATGAAAAACAAAAGAAAACTTACTGAGTCTACTAAAAAATCATCTCCTTGACCCATTGTAAGTTGTGGTTCTTAAAGGATTTGAGAACAAGATAATAAAATGCCTTCATGTTGAAACTCTCATTAATATCCTTCCAGGTGTTCAGTTTACAGATAAAAAAACATGCCTGGAAAATAACTGATTAACTACTTTGAATGTAAAGTGTTTCCTCTGTGGATCAAGGAAGCAACTGATAACAATAGCTAGTTGAACAGTATTCTTGGTTTGAGACTCACCTGGCAAGTAGTATATACTATCATCTCTAGGCTAACTTCTGTAAGCCTACTAATTTCCACAATACACAGTTGTATTAACTTTCCTTTTGTTCCAGCTTCTGTTTTTACAGAGGTAGGAGTAGTGAAAATATGACAGAGAACCTAAAGGACATTATTATTTGTAGACTATGATCATTAGTGTTGATTAGAGTACTTACTCATACCAGATAATATCCTCAGAAAAGACCCTTGTCTGTTGTTGTAGGGTTGAACATGTTAAGGTTGTATAGAAACACAGGGAATGACTAATGTGTTATCCTGTATTTTTTCACCTTAACATTGTCAACAAAACTAGAAAAGAAAGTAAGAACAGTAAGGTTAAGAGAGAAGACCTTGTTAATAGGGCTTTCTTGACTCTAGAAGGTTTTGCTTGTAGAGTACTTACCTTATATCATTTCTGTTCTTATAGAGAATATACATTAGTTCAATCATTCAGAGAAGATTCAGGTGACTTGTACTACAGTTAGATTTGTTGTCCTTGTTTTCAAGAGGGGGATTGGACCATCTGTCTTTGAGGATGTAAGAATTCCCCTTATCCTTGATTGTTACTACATTACTATTGTAGGCCTGTTTACTAGCACAATTTACCTACAAAATATAGAGTGTAACAGGTGTTGTGTGTGAGAAGGAAATGATAATACAGACAAAGTACATATGTATTGTAAGAGTTTATTAAAATCAGTATTGTTCAAGGTCTCAATGTAAGACCATTCATTATTAAGGAGTGTACAAATGCTCTTGTACACTCTCACAAGTGTGTCCTTCTTGCTTCTACTAATAATGAGGGATTGTCAGTAATTGCCTTTTAACATACATATATGTAGACTATTACTTACACTCTCTTAATCCTGTACTTACATTTGGCCTTGTATTCTTCTAGCTCTTCCCTTTCTTTATTGCCCTTACTCTCACTCTTACCATTCTGTTTGTTTGTTTTGTCTGGTTCCTTGTAATTGTTAAGGAACTCTGTAGCCATCCTTACAGATACAGTATATAGAATATTGACCCAAAGGTCTATGTTCTGTATAATGATCCTACTAAGCTACACAATTTGAGCATATGTTACATCTGGTGGTCTAAAGATTTATGTCAGAGTATCAGACAAATAGAACAGAGAAATAAAACAACTTACTACTCAGATCTTGTTTGTCCTCTTTCAGTCACAAGCTTCTTGTTAGTAGTAATTCTTCACCTCTTTAGTAGAGGATTACTACTTGTTAGTAGTAATAGAGCACTCAAGCCTGAGCTTAGAGGTGTACCTTAATTGAGAGAGGGTGGGGGTAGAGTTAATAATACAGGTTGACAACACTTAGAACTAACTAGCATTGTTACTACTACTTAAGATGTAAATGGATTAAGATTGGAGAACAAAATGAGAGTGAGTCCTAGAGATAGAAGGGGAGTTTTTCAGCAAATGTTAGTAAGCTACACTCAGAGCAAGACAGAAATACACTAACTAGGAGAGAAGCAGTAATAATGTTACTTTCTATACTAGTATACAAAGAAAAATAGTGAATATAAGAGACAAGAGAGGATGAGAAAGTAAGAGGAAGGGGATGAGTAGTAGACAATACAATGAGGAGATAATAACATCTACCTAGTATACAATAAGGTAAGTAATATTAGTGTAAAATGTAGTAAGCTGTGAGTACAGGAGTAGATAAGTATGTAAGTCTATTAGTAGATAATTGTAGCTTACACAATGTGTGTAAGTTCAGGTACAAAATGAAGGGGGTAAAGAGTAGACAATTAAGCTTAGAGTATTTATATAGTTAGGGACAATTTTAGGTGGACAGGACAGTAAGGATATTGAGGACATAGATTGAGAAAGGGGCATGAATTAAGAAAGTCCAAAATAAGTAATATTTGTACCTAAAATAAGAAGGGTACAGTCATATGACTGTATACACTTGTGTCTCTACACATTAAAATGTCTAAGTCTACACATGTCCCTAATATACAAGTTTTTTTTGTTTAATATTAACCAACTGTGCTTTCCCTGTGTATATCTTGCCTGACATTCTATAAGCACTTGTCTCAACTGTTGTCAAACTGTATTAAGTTTGTGTTTTCTCTTAAGAACCTATCAAAGAAACTGTAGTCTAAGTCTAAGTTGTAAAAATCACCTACCACACTCTTAATCTTACACTCTCTGTATTTGACTAGAGAATTGACCAAACTAGAGTGTGCTACACTAATTTATTATCCTGAGGGTCATTTGGATTAGTTAATTTTATTAGACAATCTTACAGTTGTTACTATACTAGATACTACTTCTGTGTAAGACTTGTAGAAAGTCTTACTCATTAACTATTATACTAAATATGTATTAAAGTAAATGTACAAGTAGCTCTAGTAATGTGAATGTCCTTAAACAGATTAGAATTGTGGTAGTAAAGAAGAGAAAGAAGCAAAAACAAGGTAAGTCCAAATAGTATCCTGATTCTTAAGTAATACTTACTGTTTTTGTATAACTGAGACACAAGCCTTTGTATTAGAAGAATATACTACCCCTTCTCTATTTGATATGCCTGTTAAGCTTTTAGAGGGTACAAAATGTAAGAAGAGACTGTCTAGACAATTTGCTAACCTTCTACTATCTACTTCTAACACAGTCATCCTTCCTACCACCTCTCTTCTGTATCTTACTAAGTTTATACTATTTTAGCTTTACTCTCTGTCCTCTCAAGCTTGCTTACTAACTCTAGAGGGCTCTAAAGATGTCTTTTAAGCTCTATTCACCTTTACTCATAATGAGTATAGACTTTATCAAATATACCTGGATACTCTTACTTACAACTCTGATAACTACCTTAATCTTAAAGACCTCTATAATTTCTTGTTAGTTTCTGCTCCTAAAAGACTTGCACCTGAAACCTTACTACTGTCTATTATTACAAATGTTTATACACCTTTCTAGAATACAACTTCTTAGCTCTTAAACAACTGAGCAAACTGTAAGGTAAAATTAAAGACTAACAAAGAGATGGATTTTCTTGTTAAGTAAGTACTACTGAATCTAAAATTCAGGCTTAAAGATCTGTATACTTACAACTCTAAGTACACAAACAATAGTCTTAACAGCTTTAAATGTTAGCCTAACAAATACTACATTACTTCTGAAGACAGTTAGTGTAAAGGTTTTATAGAAATTAAGTTACCTACTAAAGACAGGAAGACTCAAACTTAGGGTGAGAAGAAGGTGCCTACATTCAAAATTGAAGGAATACACTACTGGCCAATCATAGAGACTGTTACTAAATCTCTTGTAGAATCTAAGGCAGCTCCCTTTTACTTTACTCTATATTGTAAATACTAACAGCTAATAGAAAATTCTACACAGGAACAAATCTACAGAGAGCTCTACTTAGTAAACACTTGGCTTAAAGCTTATAAAGTAATACAAACATTACTACAAGAAGACAAGGTTGAGAATTGTATCCTCTCTATTATACTGTATTCTGACTTGACACATTTATCCAACTTTAGAACTGCTTCCTTATAACTGTTATACATGTATCTTAACAGTGTTAGTAACAGTATAGAGGGGACCTGAAGGCTTAGTAAGGGGACCCAGGCTACAACTATCCTACACAACAGAAATACAGAATGTAAGTACTAGAACATAGTCAGAACTTGTAAAACAGACAGAGAGAGAGAGTAAGACAAGAGTAGAGTATATAGAGTAAGCCTAAGAGTACAGGACTACCTAGAGTAAACAAGATTAAGACTATAGGACCAGTCTGATCTTGTACACCTATATATACTAAACTATATAAGAGTACTCAGAGAGTATAAGCTACTAAGAATAATAAGCTACAAAGGATGAAAGAAAGGAAGGTCAAAGATAAAGGTATAAAGAATGAAGGGATAGACAAAGGGTAAGAGACTATAGAATGAACAAGGAATGAAAGAGTGGTCAAAGGAATAGAATGATAAAGTAAGAAGGGGTAGTAGTAAGAGTCAGTATACATATAGTCTATAGATAGTACTCTTAAAGGATAGAAGTCTTGAGTTCTGGTACAGAAGAGTGTAGAACCCTTAGAACTGAAGGTATAAGAGTAGAGAACTGTAACATCACCCCCCCTCTAAAACTAATCATTCTAATTGGTAAACATTAGACTTAGTTAACAGTTTAAGCATAAGTTGAAACAGTAGGGCTTAGAAATCTGTAAGGCTGAGTTTGTACAGAGTACTAGGATGAAGCTGATAAAAGTCTCAGATTGTCTTAAGAGTATGAGTAAGGTTCTTAGCAGGTTCCTAAGTGTGCTCTTCAACTAGGTACCCTTTCTAGTAAACAAGGAATTTGAGTTTTCTACACAGTAGCTTAGTATTTACTATGTACTCTACTTTATATTCTAGTTTGGAACTGATGAGTTCTAGTAGAGACAGTAGGGGTCTTTGTTATAAAGGAAAACCTGGATTGTAGTACTAAGATAATAGAGCCTTGTTAAACACTAGGTGTATGTGCTTTTATGTTACTAGAAGTTAGAGTTTGTAGACAGAGGCACTAACCTTCTTTTTAATGACAAAGGGTCTAAAGTACTTGTTGTCCAACTTCTTCATTAGACAATCTAAGGTCAGATTAGTGGCTTCTAGTATAACTTTGTTACTAGGCTGGTAATCCTTAGCTACAGACCTCTTCTGATTATAGTTCTACTTTATAACTTATACTACCTTCTCTAAAAGAGCTTATATATCCTCCCTAGTCTTGTATATCTGTTCTACAAAGTCTGTTACAGATTTAGAACTACTGTTCTGGTTTGGAACTGTCCTCTAGTACAGATGTCTCTCATAGTTAAGGAAGAACAGAGACTGTCCTGTTACAGAGTATTACTAGTTATTGTGTACAAATTCTGCTAGTACTAACTATTCAGACTAGTCTGACTACTAATAATTGATGAACATCTAGAGATAGAGCTTAATCTCCTAATTGACTTACTTAGTTTGACTATTAGTCTGTAGGTAATATGTAGTAGAAGGGTTCTCTTGAATTCTGAGAAGTATATACAAGTTCTACATGAATTTCAACTCAAATTATAGTCTACAATTGTGAATGAGCTTCTAAGGGAGTCTGTATAACTAGAAGACATAATCCTGATAAATATACACTATACCTTCAGAAGTGAGTTCTGTTCAGGTCAGAACTGTGTAGACTTGCTTAGAGAATTGGTCAACAATTATACAGATAGTATTGTAACTCTAAGACTTAAGTAACTTACTAATTAGGTCTACTAAGACTTCCTCCTAAGAGTAATCTAGAATCTAATACAAATGTAAGAGAGTTTAAACTCTTGTCTGGTAAGCCTTAGTCTATTAGTACATATTGTAACTAGTTACATACTTTAGGATTTCCCTCTACATTCCTAACTACTAGTAGTTCTAAGTAATAAGTTCCTGTGTTTTGTGTTAGTCTAGATGTTCTACAGTTAGATTGTTGTAATGAGCTCAGACAATGTCCTCTTACAGCTTCTAATCCTTTAGAACATACAGTCAGCCTTCCTAGTAAACCTGTTCATCCTTATCCTCCTCCTAGTCTCTAGCCTACTTCTCTAACTACTTTACTATAACCTGGTCCTGTGTGTGTCTTAGAGCTTACTGTATGTAGGTGACAAAGTTAACATCCTTAGATTCAAGTTGGATCTCTTAGATTGTCTTAAACATGAAACAGGAATTGTCTAGGAGAACAAGATTTTTATTATTATTCTCCTCCCTTTTATAACCTACTTGTCTTAAGAGTAAATCAGCTTTTGTCATTTGTGTTCTGAGTTTGTAGGTTAGTACAAAGTTATAGTCCTACAGTTTTAACATCTAGCAGGCTTGGTAGTAGTTGAGCTTCTAAGGTGCTTAGAAGTACTAGAGATTAAGATAATCACTCTAAATCTCAAACTTCTGTATAGTACTAAGGAGAAATTAACACTACTCCTCTAGGGAACAGACAATTGTAAAGAGTTCCTTGTTATAGATAGAGTAGTTCTGTTCTATTATAGAGAGGGATTCTGATCAGAACACTATCAGACACTACTTTCTGTCAATGAACTAAGACAGTACTACTCTATTTACAAAGTCAGAAGAGTCAGCTTTAACTAAGAACTGTCAGAACTACTAATACAGACTTACTAGTAATAGCCTACTTGAGAGACTCAAACACAGACTACTACTAATCACCCTATTACTAAGAAACATCTTTACTAGTAAGATTGTGAAGGGGCTAAACAATAGTACTAAAGTCTTAAATAAAGTATTAGTAGTAGTTTACAAACTTAAGGAACACTTGAACCTGTTTCAGGTTCTGAAGTTGTAGCCAGTTCTAAACTACAGTTACCTTTGTTAGATATATACAGACCTCACCTCCACCAATTATAAAGCTCAGATAATCTACTAACTCCTGTGTAAAAGAACACTTTACTTCTTAGAGAAATAGTTTATTATCTTAGAGCTACTATAGAACCACTCAGATTAATTAGTAATAGTGCTCAACTGTCTGAGTGAAGATTAGAATGTTGTCTAAATACATACTAACATGCCTCAAGTTAATCAGATCTGTAAGGATGTGATTTATGAATGACTAGAATGTTGTAGACAAGTTAGTTAGTCTAAAGAACATTACAGTCAGTTTGTACAATCTACAATTAGTTTAGAATACAGCCTTCTACTCATCTCTGTCTTAGATTCAAATATTATTGTACTCTTACTAAATGTTCAACTTAGTAAAAACCCTAAATGTATGTGTCTTATTAATAAGCTCCTGAATCAGAGGGAGTAGGTACTTGTTTTTAACAGTACTCTTATTAAGACAATAATAATCCTAAACTAGACAGAGATTCCTATCTTTCTTTTTGACAAAGAAGAAAGAGGAGACTATAGAGGACTTTAAAGGTTGGATCCAGTCATTCTAAAGATTTTCCCAAGGGAACTCATCAAGCACCTTCTACTTGTCTCTATTGAGTAAGTAGACTTTATAATCCTTAGGTTGGAAACTCTTAGTCAATTTGATTGTATAGTTTTAGAGACAGTGTTTAGAAAGCTAGTCAAATTCCTCTTTACTAAAGACTTTAGGGAACTCTCAGACAAAATCTAGCAGGCTGAATCTATGTACATTCTAGAGTAGAGTTGTTTTGTAAGGGTTCTAGACTGGTTCTATCTCAGACATTCTTTAGATTGACTCTGTTCTACCTTGACTAGAATATGTGTCTACATATCTATCCTAGTCAAAGAAAAACAACTAGTCACCTTTATTAGAACTGTTAGTAACATTAGAAGTGTTTGTATCTACTCAGAACAGTAGTGTAAAATAGTTGTAAGACTTAGAACACTGATTAAATGTAAGTGTCTACTCTAACTAGTTAATAGTAGGGTTGTAAGCCTTAAGCTATTTAAATCTGATAAAGATGTCTGTCTTTCTAAGGTTGGTGACTCTAAACTTAATACTTTCCTCATAATCCTAAATAGTCATTCATAGTTGGACAAACTTAGTAATCTAACTATTCTAGTTCAGAGTTCTGTCTACATTGTATACTAGGATCAGAAGTAGAACACATTAAGTAGGGAGGTAGTGTTTCTACACAAAGGCCTTATTAATGTATAAACTAGTGTATTTACTGTCTACCAGAACTATTGTTCAGATCTGGGGGGATCCTGAGAAGGGAGCTAAGAGGACAGGGACCTGAAGCTAGTACTCAAAACATCCTCTAATAAATTGCTACTTGTTCTGAAGGGAACATACAGCTTATACAGTCTTATTATCTAAGAGAGTAAGTATATGTACTAACATTTCCTTATTAACCTCTCTCTTTCAACAAGGACAGACTTATGTCCTTAACTGTGAACTCAACTGAGACCATCCCTGCTTGATACTATAGACAAACTACTGAGTAGTAAACAGGGCTAAGTAGTGTTCTGAACATTCTGAGATTTTAGAACACAGAAGTAGTAGGTCAGATTGTACAGATTTAGACTCAGATGAAGTACAAAGAGAAGAATCAAAGGAATCAGAAGAAATAAGAGAACTATCTACTTTTGTTTTTAACTTTTTTCTTTTTAATAAATAATTTTGTTAATTTACTTTTTCTACTTTTTCTACTTTTCTTACTTTATTTACTTCTAATCCTACAGTGTCTATTGAATCAAAAGTAGCTGTTAAAAAATCTGAGTTATAGCCCTTCAGTACTACATTTACTATTAGGTCTCTACAAAATTCTAAAGTGTATAGTCAGAGTCTAGGAGTTCTGAGGTGACTTTCAGATTTGTAGAAAAGGCTTCTTACTACAAATCCTACTTGTTACTCATTATCACTCTAATGACCTGACAGATATACTGTTACTTCTGTAGACAGTCCTTAATTTAGTACTCTGACTTTCTGTAGACAAAGTATGCTCCTTACTTTTAGGCTTCTCTAATGTCTATCAGAATAGATTGATTGTGAATTACAGGCAGATTAATCTAAGGGCTCAAAACTGTCAGAGCTAGACACATGTATAAACATTCTGTACAGACTTAACACATTTGAGTTATAGCTTAGTTGAAGGAAATAGTGTGTGTCTTCTACTTAGTGTAAGTGACTAGTTCTAGTATTATTCTAAGAATCTTATTAACTAGTTCTAGGTAGAGAGCTTTTTCAAGCATTCTAAGGAGGACATTATTGAACCTAAGTGTGAATCCTGTCTTCTAGGCTAGAATATCAAACTCCTGAAAGAAGGTATTAGTAGAATGTTTGCCCTGTCACAGAGACACAAGCTTGTTCTGTACATTACACTTTTCATTCAGATTAATAAAGGAAGTATAGAGCTGCCCTATAAATTCTGAATACAACTCATTGTTCTGAAGTCAGATCAGGCTTCCAATCTAATAGCCTTCAATCCAGTTCTAGGCCCAGGTGGTTGTGTTACCTTTCTTTATAAAGGAGAGGACAAATAGGACACAATCAAGATCTGAGAATAGATTAGTCAAAGTAGTAGTTACATATAGTTTGACTTAGTACTAGAAGTCCTTAAAGTGCTGCCTATTAAAGTCTGAAGGGTAGACTATATACACTTTCTTTCTAGAATGAGTTACAACTTTCAGAACAATCAGAATAGATTCTAAGAAGGTTAGAGGCACATAGTTAGTAAAGGCCTCTTAAATAGAAGTCTGTATATATTAAGCTAGGTCTACTTACAACTACTGATCTAGTAGGACAGTAGGGGTGGCAGTTAGTATAGGAGAGTCCATATTTACACTATAAAGGAATTAGTACTAAACTAAAAGGGGTAATGAATAAAAGAAGAGTAGTAAAAGTTTAAAAGGGTTTGGAAAGTTTAAAATTTAAAAATGTAAAAGGGTTAGGACAAAGAAAAGAGATCAACACAATAGTAAGTACTAATACCTGAAACATAGGAGAGCTATAGGGTGGTAATAAGTAGTCTTAATCTAATGTTAGTAACAGTATAGAGGGGACCTGAAGGCTTAGTGAGAGGACCTAGACTACAACTATTTTACACAACAGAAATACAGAATGTAAGCACTAGAACATAGTCAGAACTTGTAGAACAGACAGAGAGAGAGAGTGAGACAAGAGTAGAGTATATAGAGTGAGCCTAAGAGTACAGGACTACCTAGAGTAAACAAGATCAAGACTATAGAACTAGTCTGATCTTGTACACTTATATATACTAAACTATACAAGAGTACTCAGGAAGTATGAGCTACTAAGAATGATAAACTATAAAGGATGAAAGAAAGGAAGGTCAAAGATAAAGGTACAAAGAATGAAGGGATAGACAAAGGGTAAGAGACTATAGAATAAACAAGGAATGAAAGGGTGGTCAAAGGAATAGAATAATAAAGTAAGAAGGGGTAGTAGTAAGAGTCAGTATACATATAGTTTATAGATAGCACCTCTGAGGGATGGAAGTCCTGAGTTCCAGTACAGAAGAGTGTAGAACCCTTAGAACTGAAGGTACAAGAGTAGAGAACTATAACAGACAGTTAGTCAAAATATTTGTACAGAAAGCTTACAGAACATACTTACTATTATTTAACATACATTCCTCTAGTGAGTACTTCTGATATTCCCTACTTAGATTTACAGAATCATACAGTAGTCTTTACATATACTCTCAAGTAATATTACTTACCTTGTGTCTCATTCTAGCTTCCTGTGTCTGTTCAGAAGAGGTACACAAAGATTTACAGCTGGTCAGCATTGTCTAGACTCCTAACTCACCTTAAACAAGACTTAATACATACAGTACTTACTCTAGTACTCATGTAGTCTTGATTTATTAAGGTAGTACAGTCAGGTATTCTACTAAACAGGCCTGATAGTATATAGTAATGTTACTACCTAAGAATATTTATATATTCTTGTGACTATCTAGAAAGGTATGTCTTAATCCTTAATCCTTTACAGTTTCACAATAATACACACACTGTCATTATAGAACAAACTAATTTATAAGAGCTAATATATTATTATCCTAGAATGCTTGTTACTCTACTTTGAGTCCTTAGAAATTACCTATACACAACATGTGAGATTGAAAAGAAACATATCAACATGCTTGGAACTGTTGTCAACAAGCACCACCAAGCTCACAAATGTAAAGACAATACAGAAAAACACAAAAAAATTACTAAGGCCTAGAGATTAATTTTTAAGAAGGGTTATACTGTTGAGTTAAAAGGGTTAGGACAAAGAAAAGAGATTAATACAATAGTGAGTACTGATGCCCAAAACATAGGAGAGTTGTAGGGTGGTAATGGGTAGTCTTGATCTAATGTTAGTGACAGTGTAGAGGGGACCCAAAGGCTTAGTAAGGGGACCCAGGCTACAACTATCCTACACAACAGAAATACAGAATGTAAGTACTAGAATGTAGTTGGAACTTGCAGAACAGGCAAAGAGAGAGAGTGAGACAAGAGTAGAGTATATAGAGTGAGTCTAAGAGTACAGGACTACCTAGAGTAGACAAGATTAAGACTACAGGACTAGTCTGATCTTGTACACCTATATATACTAAACTACACAAGAGTACTCAGGGAGCATGAGCCACTTAAGAATGATAAGCTACAAAGAATGAAAGAAAGGAATGTCAAAGATAAAGGTACAAAGAATGAAGGGATGGACAAAGGGTAAGAGACTATAGAATGATACAAAGAATGAAGGGGTGGTCAAAGGAATGGAATGATGAAGTAAGGAAGAGTAGTAGCAAGAGTCAGCACACATATAGTCTATAGACAGTGCCCCCAAGGGACAGAAGTCCTGAGTTCCAGTACAGAAGGGTGTAGAACACTTGGAACTGAAGGTACAAAAGTAGAGAACCATAACAAAAATGGTTAGAAAGAACAAGTGAAAGAAACAAACAAACAGGAAACTTGTATGTATTGGTAGAAGTGAACTTCCTTGTATTAGACCCTTTACTCTTAAGGCATTTTTAAATTTTAAACTTTCTAAACCCTTTTAAACTTTTGCCACCCTTCTTCTATTCATTCTATTCATTACCCCTTTTAGTTTAGTGCTGATCCCTTTGTAGTATAGACATGGACCCTACTATACTAACTACCACCCCTACTGTTCTACTGGATCAGTAGTTACAAGCAGAACTAGCTCAATACATGTAGACCTTTATCTAAGAGGCCTTTGCTAACTATGTGCCCCCAGCCCCTTCAGAACCTGTTCTGATTGTTTTAGAAGTTGCAACCTGTTCCAGAAAGAAAGTGTATGTAGCCTACCCTTCAGACTTTAATAGGTAACACTTTAAGGACTTCTAGTGCCAAGTTGAACTATACATGGCTACTACTTCAACTAATCTATCCTCAGATCTCAATTGTGTCCTATTTGTCCTCTCCTTCATGAAGGAAGACAATGTAGCCACCTGGGCTCAGAACTGGATCAAAGGCTATTAGATTAGAAGCCTGATCCAACTTTAGAACAATGAGTTATATTCAGAATTTATAAGGCAGCTCTGTACTTCCTTCATCAATCTGAATAAGAAGTATAATGTGTAGAACAAGCTTGTGTCTCTGTGACAGGGTAAACATTCTACCAATACCTTCTTTCAGGAGTTCAATATCCTGGCCCAGAAGGCAGGATTCATACTTGGGTTTAATGATGTCCTCATTAGAATACTTGAAAAAGCTCTTCACCCAAAACTGGTTAATAAGATTCTCAGGATAATACTAGAACTAGTCACTTACACTGAGTAGAAGACACACACTATCTCCTTCAACCAAACTGTAGCTTGGATACATTAAGTCTGTACAGAATGCTTACACATGTGTCTAGCTCTGACAGTTCTGAGCCCTTAGATTGATCTGCCTGTAATTTGTAATCAATCCATTCTGATAGACATTAGAGAAGCCTGAAAGTAAGGAGCATACTTTGCCTGCAGAAAGTTAGGGCACTAGATTAAGGACTACCTGTAGAAGTAACAGTATATCTGTCAGGTCATTAGAGTAATAATGAGTAATGAGTAGGATTTGTAGTGAGAAGCCTTTTCTACAAATCCAGAAGTCACCTTAGAACTCCTAGACTCTAACTATGTACCCTAGGATTTTGTAAAGACTTAACAGTGAATACAGTACTAAAGGGTTATGACTCAGATTTTTTAATAGCTACTTTTGATTCAATAGACACTATAGGATTAGAAGTAAATAAAGTAAGAAAAGCAGAAAAAGTAGAAAAAGTAGAAAAAATAAATCAACAAAATTATTTATTAGAAAGAAAAAAGTCAGAAACAAAAGTAGACAGTTCTCCTATTTCTTCTGATTCTTTTGATTCTTCTCTTTACACTTCATCTGAGTCTAAATCTATACAATCCAACCTGCCACTTCTACATTCTAAGATCTCAGAACGTTTGGAACACTATCTAGCCTTATTCACTACTCAGTAGTTTGTCTATAGTATCAAGTAGGGATAGCCTCAGCTAAGTTCACAGCTGAGGACATAGGTCTGTCCTTGTTGAAAGAGAGAAGTTAATAAGGAAATGTTAGTGTATATACTTACTCTCTTAGACAACAAGACTGTACAAGCTGTACATTCCCTTCAGAACAAGTAGTAGTTTATCTGAGAATGTTCCAGACACTAGCTCCAGGTCCTCATCCTCTTAGCTCCCTTCTTAGAATCCCTCCAGATCTGAACAACAACTCTAGTAGACAGTAGATACACTAGTTTATACATTAATAAGGCCTTTGTGTGGGAACACCACCTCCCTACTTGACACATTCTACTTCCAATCCTAGTATACAATGTAGACAGAACCCTGAATCAGAATAGTTGGATCACTGAGTTTGTCCAACTACAGATGACCATTTAGGATCATAAGGAAAGTATTAAGTTTAGAGTCACTAACCTTAGAAAGACAGATGTCTTCATCAGATTCAAATGGCTCAAGGCTCACAACCCTACTATTGACTGGTTAGAGTAGACACTTGTGTTTAATTAGTGTCTCAAGTCTTACAACTACCTTATACTACTGTTCTGAGTAAATACAGACAGTTCCAATATTACCAACAGTTCTAATAAAGGTGACTAGTTGTTCTTCTTTGACTAGGATAGATATGTGAATACATATTCTAGTTAAGGCAGAACAGAGTTGATCTAAAGAATGTCTAAGACAGAACCAGTCTAGAACCCTCTTGAAACAACTCTACTCTAGAATACACATAGACCCAGCCTACTGGATTTTGTCTGAGAGTTCCTTAAAGTCTTTAGTGAAGAGGAATTTGACCAGCTTCCTAAACACTGTCTCTAGGACTATACAATTGAATTGACTAAGGGTTTCCAACTTAAGGATTGTAAGGTCTACCCACTCAACAGAGACAAGTAGGAGGCACTTGACAAGTTCCTTTGGGAAAATCTTTAGAATGGCTGGATCCAACCCTCAAAGTCCTCTATAGCCTCCCCTTTCTTCTTTGTCAAAAAGAAAGATAGGAAGCTCTGCCCAGTCTAGAATTATTATTGTCTTAATAAGGGTACTATCAAAAACAAGTACCTACTCCCCCTGATTCAGGAGCTCATTGATAAGATGTATACATTCAGGGTTTTCACTAAGTTGGACATTTGATAGGGGTACAATAATATTCAGATCTGAGACAGAGATGAGTAGAAGGCTGTGTTCTAAACTAATCACAGATTGTACAAACTGACTGTAATGTTCTTCAGACTAACTAACTTGCTTACAATGTTCTAGTCATTCATGAATCACATCCTTACAGATTTGATTGACTCAGAGTATGTTAGTGTGTATCTAGATAACATTCTAATCTTCACCCAGACAGTTAAGCACTATTACTAACTAATCTGAGCAGTTCTACAACAGCTCTGAGATAATAAACTGTTCCTCTAAAAAGTAAAGTACTCTTTTGTACAGGAGTCAGTAGATTATCTAGGCTTTGTAATTAGTAGAGGAGAGGTCTGTATGGATCCAGTAAAGGTAACTGTAGTTCAGAACTGGTTACAACCTCAGAACCTGAAACAGGTTCAAGTGTTTCTTAGGTTTGTAAACTACTACTAATACTTCATTCAAGGTTTCAGTACTATTGCCTAGCCCCTTCACAATCTCACTAGCAAGGATGTTCCTTGGCAATAGGATGATTAGTAGTAGTCTGTGTTTGAGTCCCTCAAGTAGGCTATTACTAGCAAGCCTGTATTAGTAGTTCTGACAGTTGTGGACAAGTTCTGAGTCAAAGCTGACTCTTCTAACTTTGCAAATAGAGTAGTACTGTCCTAGTTTATTGACAGAAAGTAGTGTCTGATAGTGTTCCAATCAGAATCCCTCTCTGTAATAGAACAGAACTACCCTATCTATGACAAGGAACTCCTTACAATTGTCTGTTCCCTAGAGGAGTAGTGTCAATATCTCCTTAGTACTGTACAGAAGTTTGAGATTTAGAGTGATCACCTTAATCTCTAATACTTCTGAGTGCCTCAGAAGCTTAACTACTGTCAAGCCTACTAGATGTTAGAACTGTAGGACTATAACTTTGTACTAACCTACAAACCTGGAACACAAATAATGAAAGCTGATTTACTCTTGAGACAAGTAGGTTATGAAAGGGGGGAGAATGATAATGAAAATCTTGTTCTCTTAGACAATTCCTGTTTTGTGTCCAAGACAATCCAAGAGATCCAACTTGAATCTAAGGATGTTGACTTCATCACCTGTATACAGTAAGCTCTAAGACACATACAGGACTAGGTTGTAGTGAAGCAACTGGAGAAGTAGGCTAGGGATTAGGAGGAGGATGAGGATGGACAGGTTTACTAGGAAGGCTAACTGTACATTCTAAAGGATTAGAAACTGTAGGAGGACATTGTCTGAGCTTATTACAACAATCTGACCACAGGACATCTGGGCCAACACAAAACACAGGAACTCATTACTCAGAACTACTAGTGGCCTAGAATACAGAGGGAAATCCTGAAGTATATGACTGGTTGTAATACATACTAACAGACTAAGGCCTACCAGACAAGGGTTTGGGCTCCTCTACATCCACATTAGATCCTGGATCACTCTTAGGAAGAAGTCTTAGTAGACCTGATCAGTAAGCTACCTGAGTCTTAGGGTTATAACACTATTTGTGTGATTGTTGACTGATTCTCAAAGCAAGTCCACACAGTTCCAACCCAAACAGAACTCACTTCTAAAGGTATGGTATGTATCTATTAGGATCATGTTTTCTAGTTGCACAGACTCCCTTAGAAGCTCATTCACAATTGTAGACTGTAATTTGAGTCAAAATTCATACAGGACTTGTATGTACTTCTCAGAATTCAAGGGAACCCTTCTACTATATATTACCTACAGACTGATGGTTAAACTGAGTAAGTCAATCAGGAGATTGAGCTCTATCTCTAGATGTTCATCAATCATTAGTAGTCAGACTAGTCTGAATAGTTAGCTCTGACAGAATTTGTGCACAATAACTAGTAACACTCTACAACAGAACAGTCCCTGTTCTTCCTCAATCATAGGAGACATCTGTACTAGGGGACAGTTCCAAACCAGAACAGTAGTTCTGAATCTATAACAGACTTTACAGAATGGATACACAGAACTAGGAAGGACACACAAGCTCTTTTGGAAAAGACAGTACAGATTATAAAGCAGAACTATGATTGGAAGAGGTCTACAGTCAAGGATTACCAGCCTGGTGACAAAGTTATGCTAGAAGCTACTAACCTGACCACAGATCACTCAATGAAGAAGTTGGACAACAAGCACTTCAGACCCTTTGTTATTGAAAAGAAGGTTAGTGCCTCTACTTACAAACTCTAACTTCTAGCAACATAGAAGCACATACACTCAGTGTTTAAACACTAAGTTTGAATTTATATAGGAGATTAGGTACAAACATTGTGTAAAAGTCAAAACTGTAGAGTAATAAAAGAGAGAATGTATTCTATATAACAAAAATTGTCAGCAACAGTATAGAGGGGACCTGAAGGCTCAGCAAGGGGACCCAGGCTACAACTATCCTACACAACAGAAATACAGAATGTAAGTACTAGAACATAGTCAGAACTCACAGAACAGGCAAAGAGAGAGAGTGAGACAAGAGTAGAGTATATAGAGTAAGCCTAAGAGTACAGGACTACCTAGAGTAGACAAGATCAAGACTACAGGACCAGTCTGATCTTGTACACCTATATATACTAAACTATACAAGAGTACTCAGAGAGCATGAGCCACTTAAGAATGATAAGCTACAAAGAATAAAAGAAAGGAATGTTAAAGATAAAGGTACAAAGAATGAAGGGATGGACAAAGGGTAAGAGACTATAGAATGATACAAAGAATGAAGGGGTGGTCAAAGGAATGGAATGATGAAGTAAGGAAGGGTAGTAGTAAGAGTTAGTACACATATAGTTCATAGACAGTGCCCCTGAGGGACAGAAGTCCTGAGTTCTGGTACAGAAGGGTGTAGAACACTTAGAACTAAAGGTACAAAAGTAGAGAACCATAACATTACCCCCCCTCTAAAACCAATTGTCCTGATTAGTAAACATAGGGCTTGGTTAGTAGCTCAGGCATAGGTCAGAATAGTAAGGCTTGGAAATCTGTAAGGCTGAGTTTGTACAGAGCACCAGGATGAAGCTGATAGAAGTCTTGGATTACCTTAGAAGTATGAGTGAGGTTCTTAGCAGGTTCCCAAGTACACTCCTCAACTAGGTACCCTTTCTAGTGAACAAGGAATTTGAGTTTTCCACACAGTAGCTTAGTATCTACTATGTACTCTACTTTGTATTCTGGTTCAGAACTAATGAGTTCTAGTAGAGGCAGTAGGGGTCTTTGTTACAAAGGAAAACCTGGATTGTAGTACTAAGACAGTAGAACCTTGGTGGAAAGTAACCTTTATTCATCTCTTATGTATCTTAATTGTAGTAGGCAGTAATAAAGTCACTCAACTAAACAAAAGGTGAGTACATATATACACTATTATGACTTCTTCTTACAGTCTATCAAAGAATACCAAATTGTTAACTTTCAGGTACTACTCAGTCCTATTGTTTAGAATTGATACAATTCATTCATTTACTAATAATATGTCTACACTTTACAAACTTGCTACAAGGAACTATAAGGACTTACTACAGGTAAGTAATCTACTGATTTCTATGTTCTACACTTGGATTGTTTATGAATACTAATGTCTTGTAGTACTCTATACCTGTTTTTGATAGCTTATTACTCTCAAAACATGCCTCAATCCTTATGGACCTCCTTTTTATTCTTAGAACTTAGTATGTGTATACTAAATTGTGTGTTCATACTGAAACAACTCTTTCTTTACTTGAGGCAACAACTATACTACTTAGTAAGCAAATGTACAAGTTCAAGTCAATTACATGTAATAAATATGAAACACACAAACTCCTGAATGAGATTACAGCTTGAGAACATTACAATACTGTCATAGTAAAGAAAGGCAAGACACAGGAGTGTGATACAAACCTTAAGTTGAAAGAAAAGAAATTCAACATTAACACACTCAAATTCTATACACTAGGTGGCTATATTAATACTATTTATCATTTTGGCACAACAGACTCTTATAGTACTCAAATGGTAAGTTCTAAATGTTTTACTAGTAGTTTAATGACTTCTTTGATTCCCTCTATTTGTTCTCCTTACTTATCTCAATTTTCAGGGAGAATCTCAGTATAAATAGCTTAAAAGCATGTATTCTAAGACAAACAAGAAAAATGTAATACAGAACGTTTCAAAACTTGAGGAACAAACATGCAAACTCTGAGAGATTTGAAACTGAGTTGAGAGTCTTAAAACCAATAGTACAGATTGTGAACCATTACAAGTAATTATCCTTAAGACTCATTATAGTATGACAGCCTTGAAAAAGGAATAGAAATACTTGTAGTTATAGATAGACACTAATCCTGCTGATCTGGCTCTCAAGGTAAGTTATCCCTAGCTAATTTGTGTATGACTACACTCTATGTCCATTTTATTCTTACTAGGATTTCTCAAGCAATTTATTTGCTTATTTATTGTTCTAGATTCTTTCTAGGAACAAAGACAATACCTTTATACTGGATGAAATTAATAGTCTATATATCCAAAATGATAGACTTTACAAACATAGGGTCATATATGTAAATTACACAACCTACAACATTAGAAGAGCACAGGACTCTCTGAACCCTTGTTTATATACAGATATTATAGTCTACTCAGATGACCAGTATTCTGACTATCTATTCATATTTGTATGAATAGTTAGTATCTTCTACATTAATGTTACCTACTTTAGGCCTGGATCAAGCTCCTTACATTATAAAAGAATTGATTTTGTCTATGTTAGCAACAGTGTAGAGGGGACCCAAAGGCTCAGCAAGGGGACCCAGGCTACAACTATCCTACACAACAGAAATACAGAATGCAAGCACTAGAATGTAGTTAGAACTTGTAGAACAGGCAGAGAGAGAGAGTGAGACAAGAGTAGAGTATATAGAGTGAGCCTAAGAGTACAGGACTACCTAGAGTAGACAAGATCAAGACTACAGGACTAGTCTGATCTTGTACACCTATATATACTAAACTATACAAGAGCACTCAGAGAGTATGAGCCACTAAGAATGATAAGCTATAAAGAATGAAAGAAAGGAATGTCAAAGATAAAGGTACAAAGAATGAAGGGATAGACAAGGGGTAAGAGACTATAGAATGAACAGAGAATGAAGGAGTGGTCAAAGGAATAGAATGATAAAGTAAGGAAGGGTAGAGTCAGCATACATATAGTCTATAGACAGTGCCCCTGAGGGACAGAAGTCCTGAGTTCTAGTACAGAAGGGTGCAGAACCCTTGGAACTAAAGGTAAGAGAGTAGAGAATTATAACATCACCCCCCCTCTAAAACCAATTGTCCCAATTGGTGAACATAGGGCTTAGTCAGCAGCTCAGGCATAGGTCAGAATAGTAAGACTTGGAAATCTGTAAGGCTGAGTTTGTGTAGAGTACTAGGATGAAGCTGATAGAAGTCTTAGATTGCCTTAGGAGTATAGGTAAGGTTCTCAGCAGGTTCCCAAGTATGCTCCTCAACTAGGTACCCTTTCTAGTGAACAAGGAATTTGAGTTTTCTGTACAGTAGCTTAGTATCTACTATGTACTCTACTTTGTATTCTGGTTTAGAACTAATGAGTTCTGGTAGAGACAGAGGGGGTTTTTGTTGTAAAGGAAACTTGGGATCATAGTACTAAGACAACAGAACCTTATTAAACACTAGGTGTATGTGCTTCCATGTTACTAGAAGTTGGAGTTTGTAGGCAGAGGTACTAACCTTCTTTTTAATGACAAAGGGTCTGAAGTGCTTGTTGTCCAACTTCTTCATTAAGCAATCTAAGGTCAGATTAGTAGCTTCTAGCATAACCTTGTCACCAGGCTGGTAATCCTTAGCTACAGACCTCTTCTGATTATAGTTCTACTTTATAACCTATACTACCTTCTCCAAAAAAGCTTATGTGTCCTCCCTGGTTCTGTGTATCCATTCTACAAAGTCTGTTGTAGATTCAGAACTACTGTTCCAGTTTAGAACTGTCCTCTAGTATGAATGTCTCTTATGATTGAGGAAGAACAGGGACTGTCCTGTTGTAGAGTGTTGCTAGTTATTGTACACAAATTCTGCCAGAACTAACTATTCAGACTAGTCTGACTACTAATGATTAATGAACATTTAGAGATAGAGCTCAATCTTCTGATTGACTTGCTTAGTTTGACTATCAGTCTGTAGGTAATATACAGTAGAAGGGATCCCTTGAATTCTGAGAAGCATATACAAGTCCTGTATAAATTTTGACTTGAATTGTGGTCCATAATCATGAATGAGCTTCTGAGAGAGTCTGTACAACTGGAAGACATGATTCTAATAAATGTGTACTATACCTTTAGAAGTGAGTTCTGTTCAGGTTGGAACTGTATAGACTTGCTTAGAGAATCAGTCAACAATCATATAGATAGTATTGTAACCCTAAGACTCAGATAGCTCACTAATCAGGTCTACTAAGACTTCTTCCTAAGAGTGATCCAGGATCTAATACAGATGTAAGGGAGTCTAAACCCTTGTCTGGTAGGCCTTAGTCTGTTAGTATGTATTACAATCAGTCACATACTTTAGGATTTCCCTCTGTATTCTAGACTACTAGTAGTTCTGAGTAATGAGTTCCTGTGTTTTGTGTCAGCCTAGATGTCCTACAGTCAGATTGTTATAATGAGCTCAGACAATGTCCTCCTACAGCTTCCAATCCTTCAGAATGTACAGTCAGCCTTTCTAGTAAACCTGTCTATCCTTATCCTCCTCCTAATCCCTAGCCTACTTCTCTAACTACTTTACTACAACCTGGTCCTGTATGTGTTTTAGAGCTTACTGTATACAGGTGACAAAGTCAACATTCTTGGATTTGAGTCAGATCTCTTGGATTGTCTTGGACACAAAACAGGAATTGTCTAAGAGAACAAGATTTTTGTTATTATTCTCCCCCCTTTCATGACCTACTTGTCTTAAGAGTAAATCAGCTTTTGTCATTTGTGTTCTGGGTTTGTGAGTCAGTACAAAGTCATAGTCCTACAGTTCTAACATCTAGCAGGCTTAGTAGTGGTTGAGCTTCTGAGGCACTCAGAAGTATTAGAGATTAAGGTGATCACTCTAAATCTCAAACTTCTGTACAGTACTAAGGAGATATTAATACTACTCCTCTAGGGAACAGACAATTGTGAGGAGTTCCTTGTTATAGATAGGGTAGTTCTGTTCTGTTACAGAGAGGGATTCTGATTGGAATACTATCAGACACTACTTTCTGTCAATAAACTGAGACAGTACTACTCTATTTGTAAAGTCAGAAGAGTTGGCTTCAACTCAGAACTTGTCTACAACTGTCAGAACTGCTAATACAGGCTTGCTAGTAATGGTCTGCTTCAGGGACTCAAACACAGACTACTACTAATCCTCCCATTACTAAGGAACATCTTTGCTGGTAAGATTGTGAAGGGGCCAGGCAATAGTACTAAAGCCTTAAATAAAGTATTAGTAGTAGTTTACAAACCTAAGGAACACTTGGACCTGTTTCAGGTTCTGAGGTTACAGCTAGTTCCAAACTACAGTTACCTTTGCTAGATCTATACAGACCTCTCCTCTACTAATTACAAAGCCTAGATAATCTACTGACTCCTGTGTAAAAGAGTACTTTACTTCTCAGAGGAACAGTTTATTATCTTAGAGCCATTGTAGAACTGCTTGAATCAGTTAGTAATAGTACTCAACTGTTTGGGTGAAGATCAGAATGTCATCCAGATACACACTAACATGCTCTAAGTTAATCAGATCTGTGAGAATGTGATTCATGAATGACTAGAACATTGTAGGCAAGTTAGTTAGTCTGAAGAACATTATAGTTGGTTTGTACAATCTACAATTAGTTTAGAATACAGCCTTCTACTCATCTCTGTCTTAGATCTGAATATTATTATACCCTTATCAAATGTCCAACTTAGTGAAAACTCTAGATGTATACATCTTATCAATGAGCTCCTGAATCAGGGGGAGCAGGTACTTGTTTTTGACAGTACCCTCATTAAGACAATAATAATCCTGAACTAGACAGAGCTTCCTATCTTTCTTTTTGATAAAGAAGAAAGAGGAGGCTATAGAGGACTTTGAGGGTTGGATCTGGCTGTTTCAAAGATTTTCCTGAAGGAACTCATTAAGCACCTCCTGCTTGTCTCTGTTGAGTAGGTAGACCTTACAATCCTTGAGTTGGAAACCCTCAGTCAATTCAATTGTATAGTCCTAGAGACAGTGTTTAGGAAGCTGGTCAAATTCCTCTTCACTAAAGACTTTAGAGAACTCTTGGACAAAATCTGGCAGGCTAGGTCTATGTGTGTTCTAGAGTAGAGTTGTTCTAAGAGGGTTCTGGACTGGTTCTGTCTCAGACATTCTTCAGGTTGACTCTGTTCTACCTTAACTAGAATATGTATCTACATATTTATCCTAGTTGAAGAAGAACAACTAGTCACCTTCATTAGAACTGTTAGTAACATTAGAAGTATCTGTATCTACTCAGAACAGTAGTGTAAGGTAGCTGTAAAACTTGGAACACTGATTGAATACAAGTGTCTACTCTAACCAGTCAATAGTAGGGTTGTAAGCCTTAAGCCATTCAAATCTAATGAAGACATCTGTCTTTCTAAGGTTAGTAACTCTAAACTCAATACTTTCCTTATGATTCTGAATGGTCATCTGTAGTTAGACAAACTCAGTAATCTGACCATTCTAGTTCAGGGTTCTGTCCATATTGTATACTAGGATTGAAAGTAGAACATGTTGAGTAGGGAGGTAGTGTTCCTGTATGAAAGCCTTATTAATATACAAACTAGTGTATCTACTGTCTACTAGAGCTGTTGTTCAGATCTAGGGGGATCCTAAGAAGGGAGCTAAGAGGACAGGGACCTGGAGCTAGTGTCCAAAACATTCTCAGATGAACTACTACTTGTTCTAAAGGGAATGTACAGCTTGTACAGCCTTGTTATCTAAGAGAGTGAGTATATGTACTAACATTTCCTTATTAACCTCTCTCTTTTAACAAGGACAGACCTATGTCCTCAGCTATGAACTCAGCTGAGACTATCCCTACTTAATACTATGGACAAACTACTAAGTAGTAAACAGGGCTAGGTAGCATTCTGAACATTCTGAAATCTTAGAATGTAGAAGTAGCAGGTCAGATTGTACAGATTTAGACTCAGGTGAAGTGTAAAGAGAAGAATCAAAAGAATCAGAAGAAATAGGAGAACTATCTACTTTTGTTTTCAACTTTTTTCTTTCTAATAAATAATTTTGTTGATTTATTTTTTCTACTTTTTCTACTTTTTCTACTTTTTCTACTTTTCTTACTTTATTTACTTCTAATCCTACAGTGTCTATTGAATCAAAAGTAGTCATTAAAAAATCCAAGTTATAGTCCTTTAGTGCTACATTCACTGTTAGGTCTCTACAAAATCTTAGAGTATGTAGTCAGAGTCTAGGAGTTCTAAGGTGACTTCCAGATTTGTAGAAAAGGCTTCTTACTACAAATCCTACTTATTACTCATTATTACTCTAATGATCTGACAGATATACTGTTACTTCTGTAGGCAGTCCTTAATCTAGTGCCCTGACTTTCTGTAGGTAAAGTATGCTCCTCACTTTTAGGCTTCTCTAATGTCTATCAGAACAGATTGATTGTGAATTACAAGTGGATTGATCTGAGGGCTTGGAACTGTTAGAGCTGGATGTATGTGTAAGTGTTCTGTACAGACTTAATGTATCTAGACTGTAGCTTGGTTGAAGGAAATGGTGTGTGTCTTCTACTCAGTGTAAGTGACTAGTTCTAGTATTATTCTAAGGATCTTATTAACTAGTTCTGAGTGAAGAGCTTTTTCAAGCATTCTAATGAGGACATCATTAAACCCAAGCATGAATCCTACCTTCCAGGCTAGGATATTGAACTCCTGAAAGAAGGTATTGGTGGAACGTTTGCCCTGTCACAGAGACACAAGCTTGTTCTACACATTGTGCTTCTTATTTGAATCAATGAAGGAAGTACAAAGCTACTCTATGAATTCTGAATACAACTCATTGTTCTAAAGTCAGATTAGGCTTCTAATCTAATAACCTTTGATCCAGTTCTGAGCCTAGGTGGCTGTGTTACCTTCCTTCATGAAGGAGAGGACAAATAGGACACAATTAAGATCTGAGGATAGATCAGTCAAAGTAGCTACCACATATAGTTTGACTTGGTACTGGAAGTCCTCAAAGTGCTACTCATTAAAGTCTGAAGGGCAGGCTACATGTACTTTCTTTCTAGAACAGGTTGTGACTTCCAGAACAATCAGAACAGGTTCTGAGGGGGCTAAGGGTATGTGGTTAGTAAAGGCCTCTTAGATGGAAGTCTACACATATTAAGCTAGTTCTACTTGTAACTACTGATCTGGCAGGACAGTAGGGGTAGCAGTCAGTACAGGAGGGTCCATGTTTACACTACAAAGGAATTGACACTAAACTAAAAGGGGTAATGAATAGAAGAAGGGTGGCAAAAGTTTAAAATTTAAAAATGTAAAAGGGTCAGGACAAAGAAAAAAGATTGATACAACAGTAAGTACTAATGCTTGAAATGTAGGAGAGTTGTAGGGTGGTAATAGGGAGTCTTAATCTGATGTCAGTAACAGTGTAGAGGGGACCTGAAGGCTCAGCAAGGGGACCCAGGCTACAACTATTCTACACAACAGAAATACAGAATGTAAGTACTAGAACATAGTCAGAACTTGTAGAACAGACAGAGAGAGAGAGTGAGACAAGAGTAGAGTATATAGAGTGAGCCTAAGAGTACAGGACTACCTAGAGTAGACAAGATCAAGACTACAGGACCAGTCTGATCTCATACACTTATATATACTAAACTATACAAGAGTACTCAGAGAGTATGAGCTACTAAGAATGATAAGCTACAAAGAATGAAAGAAAGGAATGTTAAAGATAAAGGTACAAAGAATGAAGGGATAGACAAGGGGTAAGAGACTATAGAATGAACAGAGAATGAAGGAGTGGTCAAAGGAATAGAATGATAAAGTAAGGAAGGGTAGAGTCAGCACACATATAGTCTATAGACAGTACCCCTAAGGGACAGAAGTCCCAAGTTCTGATACAGAAGGGTGCAGAACCCTTAGAACTGAAGGTAAGAGAGTAGAGAATTGTAACAATCTAAGTATAGTAGTTCAAGACTGAGGCAAGTTGCTCTTATAGCTTTCAAGAGAAACAGCTCTAACAGATTTGTTTTCTGTATTACTCTAAACCTAGTACATTCAGGTTTCTTAATCCTAACCTTATTATTTGGGGAGTACACTTAATTCTGAACTTCTTGAAAGGCTGTACTACTGACTATCTACTGTACTCTGTTGTTCATCACTTGTCAGAAATAGATTTGGATTATCAGAGATACTATGTTAATATGTGAGTTAGAATAAGATATATTTATATATTTTCACTCATTTCATACATTATATTGTCTTATAACTAATTAAATACAAAGATTTGTTAATAGGAATATATTTATACAGTTTTGTGAGGGCAGAATCAGTCATAAAACAGTATAGTACCTAAACAACCACCTCATACATGACATTTTACATAAGATGAATGAAGACAAAGACAAAGACAAAAATGAGGATCTAAGAAACAAGGAAGGTAGTAAAGAATCTGGAGTAGATACAGAGGAGGATACAGAGGAGGACTTAGAGGACAAGGAAGGAGAGGATTCAGACAGTTATACAGACCTGTAGCAAAACAAAAATGATAGATACAGGTCACATGTTTATGGAAATTTTGTGGTCACATGTACTGATTAATGATCTGTTAATCATCTTTACAATACAACTTGCTCAGTCTTAGTGTATCAAATTGGAATAATAATTCTTACAGACAATGTCCTCTCAATTTTGCATTACTAGTATATAATAGAACTATATACTCTTAATTTATATGTAATGGACCCTATTCTACAAGCACTTACTACTACAGGTAAGTTGCAACTTGAGACAATGTACATTAACAAAGTACTTCAACTTTTTGTGAGCATTCACTCTGTTCACTATACAATCAACATTTACTCTGTTCTATACTATGTTTGACATCTATTTCCCTAGCTTACAAGTATAATTACTTCTTAACAATACACTTTCACTCAATATATCTCTACTACTTTCTTGCTCACTTGCATTCTCAAATTTCCTACCATTATCCCTGCTTACAATCTCAAATTTCCCTAGCTTCATCAAGGTCTTCTAGACATCCACACTACTTGAATTGAGTTTGTACAGAGCTTACAAGGTTGTTTAGAGACAAGAAACAATCAGGTAAGTACTACTTTAAAGTTTGAGAGTAACACTGTATAATTCAACTACTTTATTAAGGTCTTCTAGCTATCTACTCTGCCTGAGTTTCTTGCTTTACAGTCTTACACAGTACTCTCTAGACACACTTTCACTCAGACTTGGCTCTGTAACAAGTAGTGACAACTCTCAATCCTCTGTCAATAATTCACTCAATGTTGACTTTGATAAACTCACTAAGTACCATTTGTAGCCTCACACAGTACTCTCTAGACACACTCTCACTCAGACTTGGCTCTGTAACAAGTAGTGATGACTCTCAATCCCCTGTTAATAACTTGCTTAATGTTGACTTTAATAACATGCTTGCATTCCTTTTGCTTTATAGTTGTACACACACACTCCTAATGACTTGTATTCACAATTACCTTTAGTAAGTCCCTTCCTTCACTTGCATTTGACCTGAGATCTCTAGACTTACTTCTTATCTTACATAGTACTCTCTACACCTGCCCCCCCTCTGTTTTTTAGGCTGATTCAGACACATACAAAATGAAGGATGCAAAACATACATTCTGTAAGGCTGGCACTAATAAAATTCTGGGAGTGCTTAAGGAAGCACTCCTAGATTGTTATAGTTGTATTAAAACAGCTAAAATTGTGTAAGTTCTTATATTTTTTACTTTTTTTTACTACTAACATCATTATTATTATTATTATTATTAGGGGTAGTATTCATGAGTCAGGTAATGAAAATACTCTACACCTTTTAATAAGGTGATTTGGGAAGAAGAAATTGGTAGGATCTATACACCTGCCTTTTGTTAATAATGTGAGTTTTTTTTACCTTTGTCTTGTCTTTCTTTGCTAATATTATCTTAAGGAATTCTATTTTGAGAGGGTAACAATTGGCTATAAGAAAAGAAAGGGCCACTTTGTAATAGAAAAAATCTAATTATTGTAAATTTCTTGTATATACAAGCTCTTTTTAATTCCTATTAGTTGTCTAAAACTAACTAAGTCTAATGTTTACTAATCAGGACAATTGGTTTTAGAGAGAGAGTAATGTTACAGTTTGCTACTCTCATACTCTTAGTTCTACCAGTTCTACCATTACAAAAAAGTCGCAACAAATGTAATTAATAATAGTAAATGTAATGTAATAATGTACTTATATATTAATTACAATTCAAAATTACAATTATACTTTACTTGTAATTGAAATGTAACAAATGTATATAAATATAATACTTATACAAGAATTGTATTATACTACAATTGTTTTTTGAAGTAAGTAATGTTACTACCAGTATTACTACAATATTATATGTAAGACATAAGTACTTAACTTTTATTATAATATGTTAAAATTGTATATAAATTAATATACAACAGTAGTTGATTGATTATAATATTTATAAAAGTAATGTATTATACTTGTAAGTTGATTATAGTACTTTTAGTAAGATAACATACAAATAATAATGCCTTTAGTAAAATAATATATGATAATATATAATAATAATGTTGGTAACTATCTTATAAGAGTCATAAAACAATACAGTTTTACTAGCTCAGACATAAGTCAGAATGATAGGGTTTAGAAATCTGTAAGGCAGAGTTAGTACAGAGCACCTAGATAAAGTTAATAGAAGTCTCAGATTATATTAGTAGTATAGGTAAGATTCTTAGTAGGTTCCTAAGTACATTCTTCAACTAGATACCCTTTCTAGTAGATAAGAAACTTAAGCTTTCTGTGTACTAACTTAGTATCTACTATATACTCTACTTTGTATTCTGGTTTAGAACTAACAAGTTCTAGTAGAGGTAGTAAGAGTCTTTGTTACAAAGGAAAACCTAAGTCATAGTACTAAGACAATAGAACCTTGTTAAACACTGAGTGTATATACTTCTAAGTTACTAGAAGTTAGAGTTTGTAAGTAAAGGTACTAACCTTCTTCTTAATAACAAAGGGTTTAAAGTACTTGTTGTCTAACTTCTTTATTAAGTAATCTGTAGTCAAATTAGTAGCTTCTAGTATTACTTTATTATTAGACTAGTAATTCTTAGTTATAAACCTCTTCTAATTATAGTTCTACTTTATAACCTGTACTACCTTCTCTAAAAGAGCTTGTACATCCTCTCTGGTTTTGTGTATCTGTTCTACAAAGTCTGTTACAGATTCAGAACTACTATTCTAGCTTAGAACTGTCTCTTAATACAAATGCCTCCTATAGTTGAGGAAGAACAGAGACTGTCCTATAATAGAGTGTTACTAGTTATTGTGTACAAATTCTGTTAGAGCTAACTATTTAGACTAATCTGACTACTAATGATTAATGAACATTTAGAGGTAGAGTTTAATCTCCTGATTGACTCACTTAGTTTAACTATTAGTCTGTAAGTAATATATAGTAGAAAGGTTCCCTTAAATTCTGAGAAGAGTGTACAAGTCCTACATAAATTTTGACTTGAATTATAGTCTATAATCATAAATGAGCTTCTAAGAGAGTCTGTACAACTAGAAGACATAGTTCTAATAGATACACACTATACTTTCAGAAGTAAGTTCTGTTTAGGTTGGAACTGTATAGACTTGCTTAAAGAACTAGTTAACAGTTATACAGATAGTGTTGTAACTCTAAGACTTAGGTAGCTTACTAATCAGGTCTACTAAGACTTCTTCCTAAAAGTGATCTAGGATTTAATACAAATGTAGAGGGGCTCAAACTCTTGTCTAGTAGGCTTTAGTCTGTTAGTACATATTGTAACTACTTACATACTTTAGAATTTCCTTCTACATTCTTAACTATTAGTAGTTTTAAGTAATAAGTTTCTGTGTTTTGTGTTAGCCTGAATGTTCTACAGTCAGATTATTATAATAAGCTCAGACAATGTTCTCTTATAGCTTCTAATCCTTTAGAACATACAGTCAGCCTTTCTAGTAAACCTGTCTATCCTTATCCTCCTCCTAGTCTCTAGCCTACTTCTCTAACTACTTTACTATAACTCAGTCCTATGTGTGTTTTAGAGCTTACTGTATGTAGATGACAAAGTTAACATTCTCAGATTTGAGTTGGATCTCTTAGATTGTCTCAGGTACAAAACAGGAATTGTTAAAGAGAACAAGATTTTTATTATCATTCTCTCTCCTTTTATAATCTACTTGTCTTAAGAGTAAATCAGCTTTCATTATTTACTTTCTAAGTTTGTAAGTCAGTACAAAGTTGTAGTTCTATAGTTTTAGTATCTAGTAGGCCTAACAATAGTTGAGCTTCTAAAGTGTTTAGAAGTATTAGAGATTAAGGTAATTACTCTAAATCTTAAACTTTTACATAGTACTAAGAAGATATTAACACTACTCCTCTAGAGAACAGACAATTGTAAGGAGTTCCTTATTATAAATAGAGTAGTTCTGTTCAGTTGTAGAGAGGGATTCTAATCAGAACACTATTAAACACTACTTTCTATTAATGAACTAAGACAGTACTACTCTATTTGTAAAATTGAAAGAGTTGGCTTTAACTCAGAACTTGTCTACAACTGTTAAAACTGTTAATATAAGCTTACTAGTAATAGCCTACTTGAGGGACTCAAAAGCAGACTGTTTCTAAACATCCTATTACTATAGAACATTTTTGCTAGTAAGATTATAAAGGGGTCAAGTAATAGTACTAAAGTCTTAAATAAAGTGTTAGTAGTAGTTTACAAACTTAAGAAATACTTAGACCTGTTTCAGGTTCTAAGGTTATAACTAGTTCTAAACTATAGTTACCTTTACTAGATTCATACAGACTTCTCCTCCCCTAATTACAAAGCTTATATAATCTACTGACTCCTGTGTAAAAGAACACTTTACTTCTTAGAGAAACAGTTTATTATTTTAGAGCTACTATAAAACTGCTTGGATTAGCTAGTAGTAGTACTCAACTATCTAGATGAAGATTAGAATGTTGTCTAGATACACACTAACATGTTCTGAGTCAATCAGATCTGTAAGAATGTGATTCATAAATAACTAGAATGTTACAAGTAAGTTAGTTAGTCTGAAGAACATTATGAAAAAGTTACAACAAATGTAATTAATAATAGCAAATGTAATTTAATAATGTAGTTATATATCTATTACAATCTAAAATAACAATTATACTTGGCACATAATTAAATTGTAACAATTGTATATAAATGTAATAATTATACAAGAATTGTATTATACTACAAGTGTTTTTTAAAGGAAGTAATGTTAATACTATTATTACTACAATATTATATATGAGACACAAGTACTTAACTTTTATTGTAATATGTTAAAATTGTATATAAATTAATATACAACAGTAGTTGATTAATTATAATACTTATAAAAGTAATACATTATACTTGTAAGTTGATTATAGTACTTTTAGTAAGATAATATACAACTATATATATTAATATTGTTAACAATCAGTCTGTTAGACTTATAATATAATCTGGTTTTACTTTTAAACTTTATATCAAAGTGCTTACATAATCGAATACTGAAGGTTGAGAGCATATAATAATGTACTTACACTTGTCACTCCTTTTCCTCCTACCTCTACCATCTCCCTCAACCCTCTTTCTCTAATACTATGTATTGCTTTTTTTCTCTCTAACCTAGTCTTCTGCCTACAAGTGTTCTCTAGTAGGTACACTGTCTGTAACTACCTAGACAATAAACATAACTGTATTTGTCTCTCTAATCTACTATTGTAATACCTATACTAAACCTCAGATCCTGTAACAATACAACACAACTGACTATACAGACCTTTAGTATAAAGTGTAAGTAGTCAGTCTACTTTATAATAACTTGTACAATAGTTACTCATCCCTCTCCTCCCAACACTTTGTCTCCCTTTTATCCCTCCTACTCCTTACTCTGCCTCTTGTATTGTCTCTCCTTTATTGTCCTCCTTTTTATTATACTTGTCTTCTTTTTGTATTTGCATTTGTGTATCTGTATTTTTGACTAATACTAAACAACTTTACTAATAATTTGTATACTTCTTCCTACTCTACAGTGTAAGTAACAACTGATAATCACACACTCATAATATTGTCCATGTACAACTACTTCTAAGGTGTAATCCTCTCTCTAACCTGATGTACACATTCTTCCCTACTTGTTTCATACTTGGTATTAACCTTGATAGGTTCACACTGTATGTGTTTACTTTCCCTAGTACTGTGTATAACACTATTTTGAATGAAAGTAGTAACCCTTTACTCTCCCCTCAGCTAAGTCTATCTACCTTCTACTTCACCTTTGCCTTTTAAGCTGGAACGTCCTAGAGATACACCTTACAATTAACAACTCAGTTTACTACACCTCCTATTAGACACTGTAGATAAACTATAGAGTGTATACACACAGACACAGTTTTGTTTACAGTCTAAATCAACTTGTTCAACACTCCAGATCTCAACCTGTATGTACTACTCACACTTGCTACACACTATTACTGTGTATCCATCTTTTCTTTCTTATTGTCACTTGCTAAATCACTCTAAGCCTGTTTTACAGACACAGTCTCAACCTCTAGAACCTGCTCAACTTTGTAATTCAACTTGTAGAGACTGAGTAACAACTAAAGTATAGTAATAAAGACTACTTTGTATAGTCTAAGAACACATTAATTCCTTACTAATACAAATTCCACTTACAGAAGAATAAGGCAGAGGCTACTAGTAGTGTAAGGATTAGGACCATAGAAATAATATAATATCTACTATCTTTTTGTATTAAATAATTAAATATAATTATATTTTATTAATAATTTAATACAAAATTGTATACAAAGTAAAAAGCAAGCTATCCAAATGCTTGTAATGACTTGTATATATTGTAAGACAATACTATACTGTCAAAAGATAATAAGTATATTTTAACATTATTATTTTGAGAGGTATGTTATAATCACTTATATATCTTAACAATTTGTACAATCATAATTAATATTAGTAATTTCAATAATTGTTCTAGATTCTTATTATACTTGTATTAAATTATAATTAACTTGTGAAAACCCTTATGAAGAATATAATTACTTTGACAAAATTTACAAAAAGTATAAAATATACCTGATTATAATCTAATACAAGTGTTACAACTTTTTCATAATGAACATTATAGTTACTTTGTACAGTCTGTAATTAGTTTAGAACACAGTCTTTTACTCATCTCTGTCTCAGATCCAAATGTTATTGTATCCCTATCAAACATTTAACTTAGTGAAAACTTAGAATGTATGTATCTTATTAATAAGCTCCTAAATTGACAAAGAAGAAAGGGGAGACTATAGAGGACTTTGAGAGTCAGATTCAGTTGTTCTGAAGATTTTCCTAAAGGAACTCATTAAGTACTTCCTACTCATCTCTGTTAAGTAGATAGACCTTATAATCCTTAGATTAGAAACTCTTAGTCAACTTAATTGTATAGTATTAGAGGTAATGTTTAGAAAGCTAGTTGAATTCCTCTTTACTAAAGACTTTAGAGAACTCTCAGACAAAGTCTGGTAGGCTAGTTCTGTGTGTGTTTTAGAGTTGAACTGTTTTGAGTAGGTTCTGAACTAGTTCTATCTTAGAAATCCTTCAGATTAATACTATTCTACCTTAACTAGAATATGTGTTTACATATTTATCCTAGTTGAAGAAGAACAACTAGTCACCTTCTTCAGAACTGTTAGTAGTATTAGAAGTGTCTGTATCTACTTAGAACAGTAGTGTAAGGTAGTTATAAGACTTAGAACACTAATTAAATACAAGTGTCTACTCTAACTAGTTAATAGTAAGGTTGTAAGCTTTGAGTCATTCAAATCTAATAAAGATATCTGTTTTTCTGAGATTAGTAACTCTAAACTTGATACTTTCCTTATGATCCTAAATAGTCATTCATAGTTGAACAAACTCAGTAATTCAACTATTCTGGTTCAGAGTTCTGTCTGTATTATATACTAGGATTAGAAGCAGAATGTGTTGAGTAGGAAAGTAGTGTTTCTACACAAAGGCCTTATTAATGTACAAACTAGTGTATTTACTATCTACTAGAGTTATTGTTTGGATCTGAGGGGATTCTAAGAAGAGAGTTAAGAGGATAGGAACCTAGAGCTAGTGTCTAAAACATTCTCTAATAAATTACTACTTGTTCTAAAGGGAATGTACAGTTTGTATAACCTTATTGTCTAAGAGAGTAAGTATATATACTAACATTTCCTTATTAACCTCTTACTTTTAACAAGGATGGACTCATGTCCTTAACTACAAACTCAGTTAAGATTATCCCTACTTAATACTATAGACAAACTACTAAGTGTTACAGTTCTCTGCTCTCATACCTTCAGTTCTGAGGGTTCCACACCCTTCTGTACCAGAACTCAGGACTTCTGTCCCTCAGGGGCACTGTCTATGGACTATATGTGTGCTGACTCTTGCTACTACCCTTCCTTACTTCATCATTCCATTCCTTTGACCACCCCTTCATTCTTTGTATCATTCTATAGTCTCTTACCCTTTGTCCATCCCTTCATTTCTTTGTACCTTTATCTTTGACTATTCCTTTCTTTCATTTCTTTGTGGCTTATCATTCTTAG